>NC_056687.1:32955000-33555000 GCF_018350215.1 Panthera leo
TATTTTTAAAAAAACAATTAAATAATTAAATCAAAAATAATAAAAAAATAAAAATGTTTATTTTTGAGAGAGAGAGAGCGCACGCACGCGCGCACCGGTGGGGGAGGGGCAGAAAAGGGAGGGAGACACAGAATCTGAAGCAGGCTCCAGGCTCTGAGCTGTCAGCACAGAGCCCAATGAGGGGCTCGAACCCACAAACCATGAGATCATGAGATCATGACCTGAGCTGAAGTTGAACACTTAACTGACTGAGCCACCCAGGTGCTCCAAAGAGTTGCAGTTCTTAAAATTATATCGTAAAATAATGACACACTCAAAAGAGGCAGCATAAATTGAATGACAAAACTTATTCAAATAAAATCTCAATAGCATGAAGCATTATCCGTTTAGAAACGTTACCAAAATTACCAGATAAGATATGGAGCAAATGGATCCAACACTAGCAGTGACCTTGGGGAAAGTGACATGTATGCTTTATATCATAGCATTTCAGAATTAGCAATAAGTAATGGAGTTGGCAGAGATAACCATCAAATAAAAAACATAAGTAATTAACTGCAGCAATGTACAGAAGATACATGGGCCCGGGAAATGAGCCAAGATAAAGGTTGTAGTAAGGGTTTTTTTTTTTTTAACTTTATTTTTTATTTTTAAAAATTTACATCCAAATTAGTTGGCATATAGTGAGGCAATGATTTCAGTAGATTCCTTAATGCCCCTTACCCATTTAGCCCATCTCCCCTCTCACAACCCCTCCAGCAACCCTAAGTTTGTTCTCCATATTTATGAGTCTCTTTTGTTTTGTCCCCCTCCCTGTTTTTATATTATTTTTGTTTCTCTTCCCTTATGTTCAACTGTTTTGTCTCATAAATTCCTCATATGAGTGAAGTCATATGATTTTTGTCTTTCTCTAACTGACCAATTTCACTTAGCATAATACCCTCCAGTTCCATCCACGTAGTTGCAAATGGCAAGATTTCATTCTTTTTGGTTGCTGAGTAATACTCCATTGTATGTATATGTGCGTGTGTGTGTGTGTATATATATACACACACACCACATCTTCTTTATCAATTCATCCATCAATGGACATTTGGGCTCTTTCCATACTTTGGCTATAAACATGGGGTGCATATGTCCCTTTGAAACAGCACACCCGTATCCCTTGGATAAATGCCTAGTAGTGCAATTGCTGGGTCATAGGGTAGTTCTATTTTTTGTTTTTTGAGAAACCTCCATACTGTTTTCCAGAGTGGCTGCACCAGCTTCCATTCCCACCAACAATGCAGAAGAGATCCTCTTTTCCCGCATCCTCACCAACATCTGTTGTTGCCTGAGTTGTTAATGTTAGCCATTCTGACAGGTGTGAGGTGGTATCTCATTGTGGTTTTGATTTGTACTTCCCTGATGATGAGTGATGTTGAGCATTTTTTTCATGTGTCAGCTGGCCATCTTGGATGTCTTCTTGGAGAAGTGTCTATTCAGGTCTTTTGCCCATTTCTTCACTGGATTATTTGTTTTTGGGTGTTGATTTTGATAAGTTCTTTGTAGATTTTGGATACTAACCCTTTATCTGATATGTCATTGCAAATATCTTCTCCCATCCTGTCGGTTGCCTTTTAGTTTTTCTGACTGTTTCCTTTGCTGTGCAGAAGCTTTTTATTTTGATGAGGTCCCAGTAGTTCATTTTTGCTTTTGTTTCCCTTGCCTCTGGAGACGTGTTGACTAAAAAGTTGCTGCGGGCAAGATCAAAGAGGTTTTTGCCTGCTTTCTCCTCACAGGTTTTGATGGCTTCCTGTTTTACACTGAGGTCTTTCATCCATGTTGAGTTTCTTTTTGTGTATGGTGTAAGAAAGTGGTCCAGGTTCATTCTTCTGCATGTCGCTGTCCAGTTTTCCCAGCACTACTTGCTAAAGAACAGTCTTTATTCCATTGGATATTCTTTCCTGCTTTGTCAAAGATTGGTTGGCCATACGTTTGTGGGTCCATTTCTGGGTTCTCTATTCTGTTCCATGGATATGAGTGTCTGTTCTTCTGCCAGTACCATACTGTCTTGATGATTACAACTTTGTAGTATAGCTTGAAGCCTGGGATTGTGATGCTTCCTGCTTTGGTTTTCTTTTTCAAGATTGCTTTGGCTATTTGGGGTCTTTTCTGGTTCCATACAAATTTTAGGATTATTTGTTCTAGCTCTGTGAAGAATGCTGGTGTTATTTTGATAGGGATGGCATTGAATACATAGACTGCTTTGGGTAGTATCATCATTTTAACAATATTTGTTTTTCCTATCCAGGAGCATGGAATCTTTTTCCATTTTTTTTTTTTTTTGTGTCTTCAATTGCTTTGATAAGCTTTGTATACTTTTCAGTGTATGGATTTGTCACCTCTTTGGTTAGATTTATTACTAGGTATTTTATGGTTTTTGGTGCAATTGTAAGTGGGATCGATTCGTTGATTTCTCTTTCTGTTGCTTCATTGTTGATGTATAGGAATGCAACTGATTTCTGTGTATTGATTTTATATCTTGCAATTTTGCTGAATTCATGCATCAGTTCTAGCAGTTTTTTGATGGAATCTTTAGGGTTTTCCATGTAGAGTATCATGTCCTATGAGAAGAGTGAAAGTTTGACTTCCTCCTGGCTGATTTGGATGCCTCTTATTTCTTTGTGTTGTCTGATTGCAGAGGCTAAGACTTCCAATACTATGTTGAATAACAGTGGCAAGAGTGGACATCCCTATCTTGTTCCTGACCTTAAGGGGAGAGCTCTCAGTTTTTCCCCATGGGGGATGATATTAGCATTGGGTCGTTCATATATGGCTTTTATGATCTCAAGGTATGCTCCTTCTATCCCCACTTTCTTGAGGGTTTTTGTCAAGAAAGGATGCTGTATGTTGTCAAATGCTTTCTCTGCATCTATTGAGAGGATCATATGGTTCTTGTCCTTTCTTTTATTGGTATGATGAATCACGTTAATTGTTTTGCAGATATTGAATCAGCCCTGCATCCCAGGTATAAATCCCGCTTGGTTGTGGTGAATAATTTTTTTAATGTATTACTGGATCCAGTTGGCTAATATCTTGTTGAGTATTTTTGCATCCATGTTCATCAGAGAAATTGGTCTATAGTTCTCCTTTTTAGTGGGGTCTCTGTCTGGCTTTGGAATCAGGATAATGCTGGGTTCATAGAAAGAGTTTGGAAGTTTTCCTTCCATTTCTATTTTTTGGAACTTTTTCGAGAGAATAGGTGTTAACTCTTCCTTAAATGGTTGGTAGAATTCCCCTGGAAAGCCATCTGGCCCTGGACTCTTGTTTTTTGGCAGATTTGTGATTACTAATTCTATTTCTTTACTGGTTATGGGTCTGTTCAAATTTTCTGTTTCTTCTTCTTTCAGTTTTGGTAGTGTATATGTTTCTAGGAATTTGTCCATTTCTTCCAGATTGCCCATTTTATTGGCATATAATTGCTCAGAATATTTTCTTATTATTGTTTTTATTTCTGTTGTGTTTGTTATGATTTCTCCTCTTTCATTCTTGATTTTACTTATTGGGTCCTTTCCTTTTTCTTCTTGATCAGACTGGCTAGTGGCTTATCAATTTTGTTAATTCTTTCAAAGAACCACCTTCTGTTTCATTGATCTGTTCTGTGTTTTTGGTTTCAATACCATTAATTTCTGCTCTAATCTTTATTATTTCCTGGCTTCTGCTGGTTTGGGGTTTTATTTGCTGTTCTTTTTCCAGCTCCTTAATGCATAAGGTTAGGTTGTGTATCCGAGATCTTTCTTCCTTCTTTAGGAAGGCCTGGATTGTTATATATTTTCCTCTTATGACCACCTTTGCTGCATTCCGGAGGTTTTGGGTTGTGGTGCTATCATTTTCATTGACTTTCATATACTTTTTAATTTCTTCTTTAACTGCTTGGTTATCCCATTCATTCTTTAGTAGGATGTTCTTCAGTCTCCAAATATTTGTTACCTTTCCAAATGTTTTCTTGTGGTTGATTTCGAGTTTCATAGCATTGTGGTCTGAAAATATGTACGGTATGATCTTGATCTTTTTGTACTTACTTAGGGCTGATTTGTGCCCCAGTATATGGTCTATTCTGGAGAACGTTCCATGTGCACTGGAGAAGAATGTATATTCTGCTGCTTTAGGATGAAATGTTCTGAATATATCTGTTAAGTCCATCTGGTCCAATGTGTCATTCAAAGCCATTGTTTCCTTGCTGATTTTTTGATTAGTGATATGTCCATTGCGGTGAGTGGGGTGTTGAAGTCTCCTACTATTATGGTATTACTATCGATGAGTTTCTTTTTTTTTTTTTTTTTTAACGTTTATTTATTTTTGAGACAGAGAGAGAGACAGAGTATGAACGGGGGAGGGGCAGAGAGAGAGGGACACACAGAATCAGAAGCAGGCTCCAGGCTCTGGGCCATCAGCCCAGAGACCGACGCGGGGCTCGAACTCATGGACCGCGAGATCGTGACCTGAGCTGAATTCGGACGCTTAACCGACTGAGCCACCCAGGCGCCCCTCGATGAGTTTCTTTAGGTTTGTGATTAGTTGATTTATATATGTGGGTGCTCTCACTTTTGTGCATAAATGTTTACAATTGTTAGGTCTTCTTGGTCTCTAGACCCCTTGATTACGATATAATGCCCTTCTGCATCTCTTTTTTTTTTTTAATGTTTATTTATTTTGAGACAGAGAGAGACAGAGCATGAACGGGGGAGGGTCAGAGAGAGAGGGAGACACAGAATCTGAAGCAGCCTCCAGGCTCTGAGCTGTTAGCACAGAGCCCGACGCGGGGCTCGAACTCACATACCGCGAGATCATGACCTGAGCCGAAGTCGGACGCTTAACCGACTGAGCCACCCAGGTGCCCCTGCATCTCTTGATACAGTCTTTATTTTAAAGTCTAGATTGTCTGATATAAGTATGGCTACTCCTGCTTTCTTTTGTTGACCATTAGGATGATAGATTGTTCTCCATCCCCTTATTTTCAATCTGTAGGTGTCTTTAGGTCTTAAGTGGGTCTCTTGTAAACAGCATATAGATGGGTCTTGTTTTCTTATCCATTCTGTTACCCTAAGTCTTTTGATTGGAGCATTGAGTCCATTGATGATTAGAGTGAGTACTGAAAGATATGAATTTATTGCCACTGTGGTGCTTGTAGAGCTGGTGGTGTTCTCTGCTCCTTTCATATATATATATATATATATATATATATATATATATATATATATATATATATATATATTTTCATCTTTTCTCCCCTCAGAGAGTCCCCCTTAAAATTTCTTGCAGGGCTGGTTTAGTAGTCACAAACTCCTTTAATTTTTGTTTGTCTGGGAAACTTTTTATCTCTCCTTCTATTTTGAATGACAGCCTTGCTGTATAAAGAATTCTTGGCTGCAAATTTTTCTGATTCAACACACCTAAAATATCCTGCCACTCCTTTCTGGCCTGCCAAGTTTCTGTGGATAGGTCTGCTGCAAACCTGATCTGTCTTCCCTTGTAGGTTAGACACTTTTTTTCCCTTGCTGCTTTCATGATTCTCTCCTTGCCTGAGTATTTCGTGAATTTGACTATGATGTGCCTTGTTGATGGTCGGTTTTTGTTGAATCTAATGGAGTCCTCTGTGCTTCCTAGATTTTGATGTCTGTGTCTTTCCCCAGGTTAGGAAAGTTTTCTGCTATGATTTGCTCACATAACCCTTCTACCCCTATTTCTCTCTCTTCCTCTTCTGTGACCCCTATGATTCTGATGTTGTTCCTTTTTAATGAGTCACTGATTTCTCTAATTCATAAATCGTGCTCTTTTGCCTTAATCTCCCTCTTTTTTCTGCTTCGTTATTCTCTACAAGTTTGTCCTCTGTATCACTAATTCTCTGTTCTGCCTCATCCATCCTTGCCACCACTGCATCTCTCCATGATTGCAGCTCGGTTATAGCATTTTTAATTTCATTCTGGCTATTTTTTACTTCAGTTATCTCTGCAGAAAGGGATTCTAATCTATTTTCGACTCCAGCTAGTATTCTTATTATTGTGATTCTAAATTCTGGTTCAGACATCTTGCTTGTGTCTGTGTTGGTTAAATCCCTGTGTCGTTTCTTCGTGCTCTTTCTTTTGGGGTGAATTCCTTCATTTTGTCATTTCGAAGGGAGAAAAGGAATTAATGAGGTAGAAAAATTGAAATAAAAAAAATAAAAAAATATTAAAGCTAAAAATTAAAAACACACACACACAAATCGAATAGATGATGCTAGATCCTAGGTGTGTTTTGGTCTGGATGTAGAAAGTGGTTTGGCAGATTAGAGAAACAAACAAAAAAAGGGGAATAAAAAAAGGAAATCATTTGAGAATTTGAAAAAATGAATACACTAAAGTAGACTAAAATACACAAAAGTAGACAATATAATAGAAAAAATATATAGAAAATTATTTTTAACAAAAATTAAAAAGAAATGATTTTTTTTTGTTTTCTGTATTTAATAAAAAAGAAATGAAAAAGAGAAAAAAGATAAAAAAATAAAAAATAAAAGACAAAAAAAGAAATGGTTTGAAAATTTGAAAAAGTGAATACACTGTAGTAGACTGAAATAAAATGATGGGAGTAAGATAGAATTTGAAAAAATTACATAAAAGCAAAATATATAGTAATACAAATTAAATAAAAATATTTTTAAAGAAATTGAAAGTAAAAATGAATTTTTTCTCTTTCTGCATTCTAGAAAAAGAAAAGAAACGAAAAAGAAAAAAGAAAGAAAAAAAGGAAATTGTTTGAAAATTTGAAAAGGTGAGTACACTAAAGTAGACTACAATAAAATGGTGGAAGTAAAGTAGAATTTGAAAACATTTACACAAAAGTAAAAAATACAGTAATAAAAATTAAAGACAGATATTTTTAATAAAAATTGAAAATAAAAATCAGTTTTTTCTGTTTCTGTATTCAGGAAAAATAATTGTAAAAGAGAAAAAGGAAAAAGAGAGAAAAAATATTGAATAGATGAACCTAACAGATTGAAGTAGGACTGAAATTGCTTCGTTTTCCCCTAGAGGTCAGTCCATGTAGCTCTTTATAGTCCATAGATTAAGCTGGTGGTGAGGTTTGTGTTCCTGAAGAGTGAAGTTGGCCCAGTTGGGCAGGGCTTGGTGTAACAGCTCCGCTCTCCCCTAGATGGCGCTGCTAGCCTACTGGGGTGGATTTGCCGAGCTCATCGGTGAGCATGCGCATGCGTGGGGGCGGTGAAAAATGGTAGCACCTAACCATCCAGTCTGTTCTCCCCGATCAGCAATGGCGCACCAGTCCTCCGTCTTCAGCTCTCGTCCACTCCCTGCTTGTCCACTCTCCGTGACCGGGCCCCAGGCAGTACCTCTCTCCCAAGTTTTGTCTCAGATGCGGCTGTTTTCCCCGGCCCCTTTTGCAGCTTTGACCTGCTCCGCTCCTCTGCTGGAGGGTCTCACTGAGCAATGGCCGAATGAGCAATGGCCAAATGTAGGCTGCACCCATGAACACCAACTGAACCCTGCTGCTGCCGGGGCCCGAGACTGCGGCCAGGTGCCAGCCTGCCCCCAAAAAAGAACGCAAGACAGTGCAGCCTCAGTGTTTCAGGACCATGGAAAATCGTAACACTCATGGGGCACCAGGCTTCACCCTCAACAACTTTGCCCCAGCACCAGCGAATGTGGCTGCCTTCCGGGGTCTGCTGGGACCAGGCAGCTTCAACAGTCTCTACCAAACGTCCTTCCAGCTGTGGAACCACTTTTCCCCGTGTGGCCTGAGAACATCCCGGACCCCACTCTGTTCCTGGGGATTCGCCCTTCCCACCCGAGCACTGCCAGGTATGGAGCTGCGGAGTTGCAGCCTTTGCGCTCCCCTTGTTTATAGTCTTAATGGAATTTAAACCATTTCCTTTCTCTTTTCTCCTTTCTCCCTTTTTAGTTCAGTCCCTGCGGCTGTTTCCAATTTTCACTTTCTCTCCAGCTGCTTTTGGGGAGGGGTGCTTTTCCCTCAGTCTCCGTCCTCTCTCCACCTGCAAAAGCCTCCACCCTCTACCTTTTGGGGCTTCTTGCTCCCCAAGTTTAGCTCTTTGTGTCGCGTACCTGCTGAATTCTGTGGTTCAGGTTGTGCAGATTGTTGTGTTTATCTTCCAATCGGTTTTCTAGGTGTGTAGGATGGTTTAGTGTTGGTCTGGCTGTATTTCATGGACGCGAGACACACAAAAAGCTTCCATGCTGTTCCGCCATCTTGGCTCCTCCCTCTAAGGGGTTTTTTTAAAATGACAGGTAGGACCTCTAGGGTAGAGCAAAATTTTGGTACCAAAAAAGTAATTTGGTACAAAGTCTTAACTCACGACTTTAGACAAAACAAGGAATTATCAGTGAAAAAAGAAAACAATTATAGTTGCCTTACAATCAAATTAAAAAATTCGCAAATTAATTTGACTTTCCTAATAAATATATGACTTTTCCCCTTATTTTGTAAAATTAATTACAATCTAATGAATTTCAAAACAAACGCATTTAAGTTAAGAAACATGCTTCAAGCAATTTCATTTAATGTGTTACTTCAAGTCTTATGCATAATAACCTTAAATTTGCATTTTCATATGTAAGTAAGTTGATACTACACCCATCTAGGGCAACATGAGATGCTTCATGACACCTGAGGAAGAGGGGAGTTAGTTTACAAAGAAGAGTCTATGAACATGTTAGGTCACTGGAGAACTGTGAGTGAGTCCAAAACTAAGAGGTAAATGACGGGTTGATAGTTCAAAGCATTAGGAAACTGAAAAGAGAAGGCCAAGAGGGCAAAAGCATGTCCGGAAAAAACCTGCCAAAACGATGCACTTTGGGGAAATTATAGGACTTGTACAAGATAGTAAAAGTTAGGGCAGAAGTGTTCACCAAGATTTAAGTGGAATGGAGCACTCCCCTTAACATTTCTCAAATTATGTGTACATGTGGACACACACACACACACACACACACACACACACACCAACAAGCTACCATGATAAAAATGTAAGCACTATCTTGATTCACTGAATATTCAATACTTTGAGTTGAGGAAAATGCCACAAGGAAGGATGTAAGATGTAGATTTTGAAGAATCACATAACAAGAATCCCAAAAGGAAAAATATTTCTTTGGCCTTTAGCCAAATCTAACTTTTGTGTTCCATAAACTTTTCTTAGGGTGACCTGAACACTCTACTACTGAACTATTACCAGAACTCTAGGTAGGTTTCAAAGTTAGTTTCTTCCAGTTTTCTACCAGTTGAATGAGATGAGACAAGGGAGAATATTAGGTGCCATATAAATCTTGTGAATTTATAATTCTAACCTTCGTCTCTGAGCATACATAGTTCAGGCTCTGTTGAGTCACTTAGTTAAATGAAAGAAATGGTTATTATTTTCAATTACATTATTTTATCAGTTTATATTTAATCACACTTTTGGCAGTAAAATTTCTCAGCTTTACATACTTTTATTTATTGAATTAGCACTTAAAACGAGGATTGTTATAATTAAATAGACCATGACCTTGAACTGATGGAGCTATAATTTGGAAATTGCACTTTCTAATATAATTATGAAATGGATTTAGCATATATTTAAACCCCATCTAATAATTACAGTTAGCTCTTTATTATCCAAGAGTTGCATATCCAACTTGCAAATCATATCTTTTACTCCACAATTGGCTTTATTATTTTGGTCATTTAGCTATTGTATTATTCGTTTTGAAGACTTTATTGCTGTTGCAACAGTTATGACAAAGTTGTGTGCAAAAGTACAGCAAAATTAATAGCAAGTATTTTATGCACTAGTATTTCTATTATTGTTTGGCTACACCTGTTAACAATTTTTGTAATAAACTAATGAATACAAATTAATTTTCATTTGGCTTCAAGCATTCTTCAAATATAAAAATGGGATTTTATTTTGAATTAGAAACTTGCATTTATTTTTCATATTCCTATGATTTATTTATCATTATAAGTATATAATAAGATATTTAAATGGTAAAGTAGAGAGTTCTGGTACTGCTCAGGATGGAGAAAGCATTGTTTAAAAGATAGCTAGAAATTAAAATGTAAGGTTTTAAAGTTCTTTTCTTTTTTACTCAATGCCACAGACCTTTATAAATTACCATGTCCTTTGAGGAGAAAAGCTTTGTCTTATATATCCTGTGTAACCAAGTTACAACAGAAAGAGTTCTTGACATTAGGTCAATTACACGATAGTGTTTTACTCATCCAAAAAAGGAGACTGCCAGTCTACTATTGTCAGACTGCACTATCCCTGGGGTAGGGTCAATGTTAAGATTACAGATAAAGACAGAGTTAGATTGAAAAACTTCTGTATCTTTGAAACAGATGATTAAAAGGCCATATATGAGAAAATGATTGCTTTTTAATTCTTGGGACTTAAATATTTAGGCAACTAAGAGATTTGAATAAAAACATAAATAAAAATGATTAAATGATTATTTTAAAGTCTTGTTTCATTAGAAAAAATTCACCTGCTGGAAATTTCTTGGGAGAAATCATTATGGTTTAGATATGATCATTCTAATCCTCAGCAACATAGGGCACGTGGAGAGAAGGCACCATGGGTCTGATCTGGGATGTGGACTGTGTTTATGGCTGCCAAGAGATAACAACTACAATGGTATTCCCTGCTTTGGGAGGAGACCAACAAAATCAGCCAACATCTGGGTTTTTAATTAGCTGGCTAGAGGATTTTTCTCAGAAGTCATGAGGGAGGGGCCATCATTTTCTGAGATTCTTCAGAGGCCATAGGCAACACACGGGCTACTATAGGGGATATGCTGTAATCACTGAGGAGAATGTGGATGTGTCCAAGTAGGAACGAAGGCTTGTGGATTGACAGACACAGTAAATGAGAATACCGTATGAAAGCCACAATGCAGGATTTAAAGAAGGGCTCCTAAAGTCATGCCAGAGCACCGGGTCCTTATTGATATTAAAGAATATCTGAAAATTAATATGGGAAACAAAAGTTAACATGAGCTTCTCAGCCATTAGACCTTAAAATATTTGTGAATGTTCAAAGACAGTAAAAACCAGCACAAATGAACAAGGGATGTTAAGGCAAACTCAGCAAGAACAGAATATCCTTGTCCTTTGTCTTCTTTCCTACTTTAAGCTATGCATAAAAAATTCAAGACCCACAGGTCTCAGTCACAGCCAAAGCCATTTCAGTTAGTGAGGGGATATCAGGAAACTTCTCCTGTTTTCTCTTTCTTTTTTTTTTTTTCTTTTTCTTTTTTTCTTTTCTTTCAGTTATCCTGAGATAGAGTTCATGTGTTATCAACCAGCTTTGAAGGAGAAGCAAAACAAAACAAAAACTAAGCAAACCACATTCTGACAGCATCCTCAAAACAAAATCTCTTTGGTAAACAAACAAAAAAATAATTTCCCAGGATGCTAGAGGTTTGGACCTCAATTCTGAAAGAGCTTAACAGTGTTTTTTATTTGTTTGTTTATTTCCTAATGGAAGTGCTAGTTTTCCTATTGATTTTTCAACCTCCCTTGACTGTATTCTTAAATGTCTACGTAGTCTGCCACATAATCTATAGGTCCATGCTGATAGAGTCATCTAAACCTGTCAATCAGAAAGGATTTATTAAACACAGTCTATGTACTTGGTATTCTAGGGAATAGGAAAGAAATCAAGGACACATCTCTTGTTCAAAAAAGGATGAACTAATTTTTTTGTCATAATCAATGATAAGACTGTGTGAATGTAAATAGGAAATATATTACCTGGTAAAGAATATGATTTCTCTAGCTGCTCGAACAGTGTGGAAATGGTAATGATAAATTTGACATATTGAGTGTTTGGGAAATACCATTTTGCTGCCCTCATGTTTTTTCTTGCCTTTAATTTTATCAACTAAACTTTCTAAAATGTATTCCACTCTGTTTATCTTTCCAACTATCTTTTGGTTGACACTGGTTTTTATTCTCTCCTTGGTCTAATTTTTAAGTGTAACCTTTTGTATGTTTGTTCGTGGTTTGGGGACCAATGTGATGTTAGCACACATGAGAGACTGAATGATCATATTTACTGACCCTAGTATGATTGCTTATTTCTCTGTTCTTTAGTGTCTTTGGGAAATCAGAGAATATGAATATCTTTTATTTTAAGCCCTGGCAAATACGTTTATAAATTCAAACCAGATCTTTAACGAAATAGACTTACTTCCGTTTCAGGAAGTGTAGTGTTTGGCTAAGTGTATTGGAGACATGATGTGAAATGGCATCCTGTACACAATTACACTGTGATTAGGATGCAATCTGTAACCACTACTACCTCCTGAGCACCCTTTCCCAAGGTTTTAGTTTACTCTCAAACCTAGTTGGGTCATTATCTCCCCATGTTTCCAAATGGGATAATCACACCCTCACTTTGCTTGGTGCAAAGGCTACTCTTATTCTGCTGTGTATTCTAGTGGAATGAAAAATTTCCTTCATTCTCTATGATTTATTCAGTTTTCACAAGTCCCTTGTTATGAAAATAGAAAGAGAAATGAAACCCAAGGCAAGAAAATACAATAGCACAGTACCAAGTAGGAATACAAAGTATTTTCGCAATATAGAGTCAAGCCACAGTGTGGCATATCTGCCACAAATATATAACCAGGTGTGTGTGTTGTATCCTAATCCTCTCGGAATGTTGGCCATTGCAGTTTTCTAGTCACCAAATAATAGTAGTGAACGTGTGGGCCTAATTACTTGTTCTCTCTCTTTCCGTGTCTTTCTCATTAGGTGGAAAAAAACTTGCGAACTACCTAACTTATATCTGATTCATTTTCTATTCCAACAGGACATGTCTTCATCAGACTGTCCCACTAAGTTCTTTATAATAAGTTTTCTTGGATTTTTCCTGAGCACTTTTCTTTCTTTTCTTTCTTTTTTTTTTTTTTTTTGTAACCATCCCTCACAAAGCAGTAGACCTTCCTAACTAGTTTCAATGAAAAGAGTGGTGTACTTGAAAATAAATAGGTACATAAGTAAATAACAACAAAAGTGATAGTGTTAGAACTGTCTTCCTGGGAAAAGAATTTGGAACAAAACAGAGATATAGAAAGGGGAGGGGAGAACAAGATATGTAGCAAGAAAACTGTCACAATTTGCATCCATTCATTTGTTTATTTTTCGTATGGAGCAGTTTTACAGGGGAAAAAAAGAGTTTTAGGCCATGCTTACACATTTCATTTTAAAATGCCATAGGATCTCTATTTTTGAATTTTAGCAGACAGTCCTCAACCTATTTTTGTAACTATATACCAAGGGTATTAAACATGCCCTTCTTTCCTAATCTGATAATTTCCCATTGATATTTTCTCATTGAACAACCAGAGAAAAGTGAAACAATTAATGATATACTCTGTATACTTTTCTGCTCCTTCTACTGAATGGCATTGTCTCTTTTAGGATTGACACTTATTCTAGAGAATTAACTTTCAGGAGCTTTATCCAGCGACTCACAATAAAAATTCACCCATTCACAGTAACAGCAGTAGGCTAAACTGGGCACACAAAAGAGAGAGCATAATGTTGGCAACTTGTTTACTTTAGTTTTCTCTTCTGTAACATGAAGGGGACTGGAGCTAATGTTCTCAAATTTTCTTTCCTATTTCCAAGTATTTTCTCATATACATGTGTACACACACAATCTCTCTCTGTCCCTCTTACCAATTTAACAGAAAATTTGTAATGTAAAAATGTTTTAAAGTTTGTTGACATAATATTGCACTGCATTCCTCTCCTGAAATGTATTGAAATATATATATATGTATATATATATATATATATATATATATATATATATATAGTGTCAGAAAGACAAAGACATTGTATTATTATGGTGGGTAAAACAAGCATAGACATCAGAATAAAGTAGTTTTGGGTGTCATACCAGCTACATGAGTTACTTGATCTCTCTGTGCTTCAGATTCTTCATTTGTGAAATATATCTCATAATGCTTGTGTGATTAAATAAAATCAACTGCCTAGATGTATATGTGTATCAAATCTCTAGTGTCTTACATGTTATTAAACATTTAGAGGGTCACCTGGGTGGCTCAGTTGGTTAAGTATCTGACTTTTAATTTTGGCTCAGGTCATGACCTCATGGTTTGTGGGTTTGAGCCTCGCGCTGATAGCATGGAACCTGCTTGGGATTCTCTCTCTCCCTCTCTCTCTGCCCCACCCTCTCAAAAATAAATAAATGAAACTTAAAAAAAATGTTGTCACTGAATAAGAGTGTTTTCAGCTACTATTTCAAATCATTTGCTTAACATGCATATTTTCACAATTCTTTAGAGCTATGAGTTGATAAATTGGTGACTCTTAAGTACTATCAGTATGGTATTCCAGGGTAGGCTATGGCTTTTGAAAAGTAATTGTACTCTGACTTCTGGAATAACTAGATATAGGATCCTAAGCACCATCATCTATTTAGTATAAGAGCAACATTTCATGATGCAATCATTAAAATTTTGCAATTTGTTTATAGTTGACACTTGGAAGATCTTTCTCTCTAGCAGTTTTCCCACTGGATTAGAATGATCAGGATGATCTTTATAACCAGGTGCCATGTACTTTATTATCATTGCCCTGGGGATACTCTATTTTATTTTATTTTATTTTATTTTATTTTATTTTATTTTTCGATTTTCGCCAGTTTTATTCAACATTGGATTGAAGTACCTAGTCTGAGAAATCAGGCAAGAAAAAAATGGTATAATGATTGGAAAGAAACAAAATACATTATTTGTTGATAAATTATATGCATAGAAGATAAAAATGAATAGGTTAACTTTTAGAAGTCAGAAGTAGCAAGGTTTCTATATATAACATTTTTAAAATAAAGTTTATGCAATAGATATAAAACAAAAATTTAAAAATACCAATTACAGTGGCATGAAAAATATATGTCTAGAAACATGTGTATTTCCAGTACTATGTTGAATAGAAGTGGCAAGAATGAAATTCTTGTATTTTTCTTGATCTTAGAGGAAAAGCTTCCTTCACTATTAATTGTGATGTTAGTTGTGAGCATGTCATATCCTGCCTTCATTATGTGCAGGTACATTCTTTCTGCGACTATGTTGAGAGTTTTTATCATGAAAAGATAAAATTTCTGAATTTCTGTCAAATAATTTTTCTGCATGTGTTAAGGTTATTTTTATCCTTCATTCTGCTAATGCAGTGAATCACATACATTAATTTATATATGTTGGAATAGCCTGGAATACCAGGTATAAATTCCAGTGGATCATGGTGTATGACTCTTTTAATGTGACATTGAATTCTCTTTTCTTGTATTTTCTTAAGGATTTTGCCTTTATATTCATCAAGAATATTAGGCCATATGGTTTTAGTGTCAGAATAATTCTGGCTTTGTAAAATGAGTGTGGGGGTGTTCACTTTTTCAGTTTTTTGGAAGATTTTAAGTAGAATTGCTGTTAATTTTTTAAATGTTTCATAGAGTTCATCAGTGAAACCATCTTGTCCTGGGCTTTTCTTTGTTGAGATGCTTTTAATTACTGATTCAGTCCCCTACTCACTACTGGTCCTGCTAAGGTCCTCTATGAATGATTCAGTCTTTGTGAATGTTTATTGCATTTTTCTACAAATTTATTTCTTCTCAGTTACCCAATTTGATGTCATAATTATTCTTTTTTAATTTAAATTGAAGTTAGTTAACATAGAGTGTACATAGAGTATAGTATTGGTTTCAGGAGTAAAATTTGGTGATTCATCACTTATAATACCAGTGTTCACCCCAACAAATGCCCTCCTTAACACACACACACACACACACATATATATATATATATATATATGGAAATAAAAGCAAAAATAAATGAACTTTTGGGACCTCATCAAGATAAAAACACAGAAAAGTTAATAATCAACAAAACTAAAAGGCAACCAATGTAGTGGGAGGAAATATTTGCAGATGACATATATGATAAAAGGTTAGTATCCCAAATCTATAAAGACCTTATCAAACCAAACACCCAAAAAACAAATAATCCAGGTATGAAATGGGCAGAAGGCATGAAAAGATATTTTTCCAAAGAAGATATAAAGATGGCTAACAGACACATGAAAAGATGCTCACCATCACTCATCATCAAGGAAATACAAATCAAAACCATAATGAAATACCACCCCACACCTGTCAGAATGGCCAAAATTAACAACACAGGAAACAATGGTTGTTGAGGAAGATGTAGAGAAAAGGGAACCCTCTTACACTGTTGGTGGGAATGAAAACTGGTACAACCATTCTGGAAAACAGTATAGAGGGTCCTCAAGAAGTTAAAAATAGAACGACCCCACAAATCAGCTATTGCACTATTAGGTATTTTCCAAGGGATACAAAAATACTGATTTAAAGAAGCACAAGCACCTCGATGTTTATAGCAGCACTATCAATAATAATCAAATTATGGAAAGAGCCCAAATGTCCATCGACTGATTAATGGATAAAGAAGGTGTGATGTGTGTATATACAATGGAGTATTACTCAGCCATCAAAAACAATGAAATCTTGCCATATTGCCAATGAAATATAAAGACAACAAAATCTATACACAGCTGTGCTGGAGGAGCAGCGATGGGTTTCAACTCATGTTTTGGGTACGAAAACAATTTAGCTCATCTTCATACAAAACGAAAGCAGGTGCAACAGTAAAGCTGAATCATGAAAACCCTAATTATTTTTAGCATGCCTCTTAACTTTTCTTTCCCCTGGTTTCTTGTCTTCGGAGCCTGAATCTTGAACAGGTAACCACTTAAGGGGATGCCGGCGATAAATGGGCCATGGAGGAAGTGTCAACAAACACGAAAAAGCAAATCCGGCCATAACTATGTACACAGTCCACCCGAACTGTTCAGCCACGTACCTGTAGATAAATCCAACTATTGCAGAAAAAAGAATAATTCCCTGAAACATCTGTTCAGCTAGCTTCTGCCCCTTGTAATCCATTTGTGTGGGCAGCGAGCTCAGGTGCTCCAGTGTCATTTGCAGTGACATGGATGAGCTAGTGTATTATGCTAAGTGAAATGAGTCAGTCAGTGAAAAGACAAATACCACACGATTTTACTCATATGTGGAATTTAAGAAGCAATACAGATGAACATAGGGAAAGGGGAAAAAAGATGGATACAAATCATAAAACACTCTTAACTATTGGGGTACCTGGTCAGTTAAATGTCAGACTCTTGAGTTTAGCTCAGGTCATGATCTCACAGTTCATGAGATCAAGCCCCACATCAGGCTCTGTGCTGGAAGTGTGGAGCCTGCTTGGGATTCTCTCTCTCTCTCTCTCTCTCTCTGCCACTTTCCTGCTCTCTCTCTCAAAGTAAACATATAAACAAAAAAAAAATTAAAAGACTCTTAACTATAGAGAACAAACTGAGGGATGCTGAAGGGGCAGTGGATGGGGGATGGGCTACATGGGTGATGAGTATTAAGGAGGGCACTTGTGATGAGCGCTGGATGTTATAACACACAGTTTTAGTGATGAATCTACTCTTGAATAAAGTGGATAAATTGTGGTAAATAGTGATAAATTGTGATAAATAAAGTGAATAAATAGTGATAAATTCTACTCTTGAAATCAATATTACACTATATTTTAACTAATTCGAAATTAAATAAAAACTAAAAAAAAGGAATAAGCCATAATTGGCCATAATTAAAAAGAAAATTAACAAAGAAAATTAAAAAGATTTCTTCCAAATCCAGATATGACACTAGTGATAGTTTAGATGGGTGATCAACAGAGAAGATAGGTAGATAGGTAGGTAGATAGATAGATGACTAATTAGATATATTGATAAGAAAATGCACCAGGGAACATCCCCAGCAGCTTAGATTCTGAGAAACTGTTTGTAGGACAGGCCTTCTCCAACCTATTGAAGATTACCAGTTCACCTATGTGTGTAGCACATAGCAGGGCGGACACCTGGAAGGTTGCTCCCATGGGTCTCTCAGTTCTAGGAGGATTACAAACACCAAGCTAATACATATTGGCTTTGGGGTTTACAGTTACGGGAAGAATAAGTCATGGTAATAAAAGGTACAACATGGAGAATATAGTCAATGGGATTATAACAGTGTTGTATGGTGACAGATGGTAGCTACACTTGTGAGCATAACATAACATAAAGAGATGTTGAGTCACTATGTTATGCACATGAAATTAATGTAACATTGTGTGTCAACTATACTTAATTTTTTAAGTTAGGGGGAAAATTATACCTCAATAATGTAAGGATATACTCAATTATAGCAAATCTACCATACATAGGAAAGTTTTTCTCATCACATGGAATGAACTGATTATGCTGTTTCATCATGTAAAACAGGTGAAGACACAATAACATTTCATCTGTCGTGAGTTAATGATTCATAGATTTCAACATTACGAAACATAGTTACTTTATTTTTTAAAAAGGAGCCAATAAAGGACTTAATTTTATATGCATAAATGTGGGGGTGGGTGGTATATGGCATGGTTAGCTTTGTAGTTGGAAATAAAACCACTCCAGCTGAATTGTGAAATGAAGAATCAACTGAAAAAGAGAAAGAGACCAGCTAGTGGACTACTGCTAAAGGCCAGATTATAGAAGATTAAAAAGAATTTATGAAAAAGATACAGTAGAAGTAGAAACATTGGGAAGACTTTAATGAAGTAAAACCTGCTCCTAAAGTAAAACCTATCAATGTTGTTGATAAACTATATTGGGGAGAGGTAGACACAAAAAGACAATATCAAAGATGTTTTGCAGGTTTTTGGTTCATGTACTTGGTTTTCTGGCCATGTCATTTCCTCTATATAGAAAATGCTGGAAGAGTTTTAAGGGTTAAGAGTGTAAGTTCTGTTTTGGAAATAAATACATTTCTGATTCCTATGCAATATTCATTTGGTAGTTTGGGTATACAGTTGGATATTTATGGTTTGAAACTCAGAGAAAGGAATAGGCTGTGAATATGGGTATAGAGTAATAATCATGGAATCCATGAATGTGGTTGATATTACCTAGACAAAGAATACATCAACAAGGAAACATGCTCCAGATCAAATGTTAAAGAACTTCAAGTTATATTTACTAGTTTGAAAGATCAACGAACAGAGTACACTGATAACAATGGCCAGCGATGGAGGGAAAACATTAGGAAAGTGTGGTGTCATGGGAAAGAAGATAGAGTGTTTCCAGAAGAAGGCCAATGTCAAAAGTATTAACTGCTACAGAAAGTTCAAATAAATGAGAACTAGTAAATGTCTATTGGCTTTAGGGACACAGAAACCATTTTTGACCTCAGCAAGAGACATAAGATAGTAAGAGCAAGAGACTGATTAGAGTAGGTTGAGAAGTTCCTGGGAAGTAAGGACAAGGAGTCTGTGATGTAAGACAGCTTGTTAAAGAAGTTTGGTGGTGAAGAGAATCAGAGAGCTAGAGCATTAGTTACAAGAGGAGTTGAAGTCAAACGACCATTTTCTCCTATAACAAAGTGGCCGCTGGAGGCAACTTGGTTTGAGGGGTAAATCAGCCATCCTTTGGAGTTATTTTATGACAGCACAGAAAATAAGGTAGTTATTCTGCTTTTCATGAAGTCCAAGTGAAATAATATTATATGTAAACAGAGGAATAGATGTAGGCAAGATGTTAGAAGATGTCCTTAAAGGGGCGCCTAGCTGGCTCAGTCAGTAGAGTGTGCAACTCTTGATCTGGGGTTGTAACTTTGAGCCCCACACTGGGTGTTGCGATTACTTAAAACTAAAAATCTTAAGGAAAAAAAAGAAAAGATGTCCTAGAATATAAACAATGATTTTTGGAGGGGTTTAGACTGTTTCCTCATAATTTCTAAAGAAAGCTCTTTCTTCTCTTGGTTTTGCTTAGATGTGGTTTCACACAGAGGAAAGGAAAAAGAATAGAAAATTATTTTCATAGCTTTCCTTCCATTCTCTAATTCTAAATATCAAAATGCCAATATATTAGGTTTTCATAGAGAAAAAGGGGACTTTCTTTTCTAAAATGACTATATTTAAGCCTGAATTTATACAGATTTTGGGTAAATTCTTCTTCAGACCATAAAGGACAATTCAGTGATAATAACATGTTGAAAGTTTTAAACATTCTCACCAGGATATCATGCAACAGTGTCTCTAGACAGAATGTTTTACAGGAAATGATTAATATGCCCACATTCTAAAAGAGATCTATAGTGACATGCACATATTTGAAATGGAGAAGTATGCTTTCTAAATGTGAGATTTCTCAGTATCTCACATACAAAAACACTGAGATAAATTGTGTCCTGTGTTATTTCAGAGTGAGATCTCACCTAAAGCATTTTAAAAATATATTCATGGAATATAATACAGAAAACATTATAATAATCTTCATATAGAACTAATCATATAATCCTAGGCAACATAATTTAAATCTCCAGTAGTAGCCAACTTGTCTGTGTGAACAACCATATAACAAAAGTGCAAAACTCATACCAGATATATATTTTTTCACATAAAACTAAAAGCTTAGGAGAAAACCACAAAGAGCAATTAAAAATTTTCTAGCTTAAATATCATAATTACAGAATAATACATATGATAAGCAGTGGTGGCAATAATCTTGTTAAAATGATAAATAATATTTTCTTCAAGAATTATTAAGGTGGCATCTTCTAGGGCATGAAAAAATTTTCCCATAAAAAGGAAGACTTAAAATGAAGTCACTAATTTCCACTTGTTATATGGCATGTTGAAGGTCAACCTATAAGGAAGTTATTGAACTTCCTGGGACTACTCATTTAACTCATGACACTTTTGCCACTTTAGGATTAGTTCTCTGTTCTTAAATCTAAATAAGTATGCTTGTATTTTGTATTAAATGCATGCTGTATTGATAGGTAATAAATGTTTTCCTGGGTTATTGTAAAGCTAATTTACATAATTGGTCATGTAATTTTAACTATCACCTTTTTAAAAAAGGAAGTGAAGCTTTATGAAAAGCAAATAGCCAGCAGACAAGTGATTCTGACGTTGGGTAAGTACAGACCTGATATATAAATGAGTTACCCTCAGGCACCGTTAAATTATGCAAGAGTCCTTTTTTCTTAGGAAATTCAAGGATTTAATGACCTTGGCAACATAGTAACTGTACTATACGCCTATTGTAATATGTTATAAAATAATTTGGCATCAGAAAATATTTTGATTTCTGGAGAAATAAATATCTTCTTTTTTTTTTTTTTTTTAAATTTTTTTTTTCAACGTTTTTTATTTATTTTTGGGACAGAGAGAGACAGAGCATGAACGGGGGAGGGGCAGAGAGAGAGGGAGACACAGAATCGGAAACAGGCTCCAGGCTCCGAGCCATCAGCCCAGAGCCTGACGCGGGGCTCGAACTCACGGACCGCGAGATCGTGACCTGGCTGAAGTCGGACGCTTAACCGACTGCGCCACCCAGGCGCCCCCAATAAATATCTTCTTAAGAATTAACCATATCACATTTCTTTATATACCTTCTGAAATGTCTACTTATCTGACAAGGTTGAGATATGTCCAAGGAAAATAAATAAATTGGTTAAAAATCAATAGATCTTTTCTGAACTTAAAATACTTTGCACTGAAATATCAAAAAATGAGTTAAGATTTTTGTTACCTTTTTTCTTTATCATCTGAGTAATTACTGTATTCCAGTTTTTGAATTTCTGAGTAAATGCCATTAAGAGATTTCTGATTCTCTTTTCTTGTGATACATATTGAATTCAAACTACTACATTGAGTGTTGAATAGGTATGCATTTCTAAGCATTTGAAGGACTTTTGTTTTGATTTCTTTTTATTCTAGTAAACAAAAAGTCTGTGAAAAAAATGTTTCTACAAAAGATACCAAGACTAGCAAATGGTAATCAGTATTGCTACATTGCTATAATGAATACGTATTCTTTCTAAAAGTGTTTTCATAGTAATACATTACAAAATTTCTTCCACTTTTAATATTTCAGAATTTTCCCTGCCCTAATATTTAGTTTATATATTTGAATCTGTTAGTCTATCTGGGAGATCACGTTCTCAAGGAACTCTTTTCTTCCTTTGTCAATCCCAATGTAATTTCTTTTGATAAATGTAAGAAACTGCTTCATTAATGTGCCTGTATTTTGTTCCAAATCAATTGAATTAGTTTACCATGATTTCAATAGTGTTAAAAATTCGAAGGTCATGTGTAATGAGGTTAAGTGCCACGTGTCAGAACTTAACTGTTCATCTATCTCTTGATGCATTTCTTAAAATCTATTTGTGATATTAAGATTTATAAGAAGAAATATAAATTTGATTTTTATCCGGGATTCTGGCACAGAACTCCTAAAACTCTTGGAATTTCCTAAATGATGGTGAAGTTGTCTTTTGTTATGGTAATAAAGTGGCTTTTGGAGAATACCTGAGGACTGAGGCTGATTGTCTGGAGAACCAGTTATATCATTAGCGGGTTGGAATTTTCAGCCTCCCCTCCAGCTCTGGGGAGAAGACAGGGGCTGGAGGTTGAATCAGTCACTAATGGCCAATGATTTAATTCATCATACCTAAGTAATGAAACCTGTATAAAAACCAAAAAGGATGCAGTTTAGAGAGCTTCTGGGTTGGTGAACACATGGAGATTTGGGAAGAAGGGTATACTCAGAGAGAGATCTTGGAATCAGCCTTTTCCCCATACCTTGCCTGGTGCATTGCCTCCCTCTGGTTGTTCCTGAGCTATATCCTTTTATAATAAACTGGTAATCTAGTAAGTGAAATGTTTCTCTGAGTTCTGTGAGCTGCTCTAGAAAATTAATCAAACCCAAGGAGAGGGTTGTTGGAACCTCCAATCTATAGCTAGTTGGTCAGAAGCATAAGAGTCTGGACTTGCCATTAGTGTCTGAAGTGGTGGGAAGAAGATGGCAATCTTGTGGGACTGAACCCCTTAACCTGTGGGATCTGATGCTATTTCTGGGTACATAGCGTCAGAATTGAGTAGAATTGTAGGGCATACAGCTGGTATCTGAAAAATTGCTTGGTGGTGTGGCAACCCACCCTTGCCAAAGCTTGACACACACACATCAGAAATGTGATCAGGACCTTTCACGATGAATCTTGTCCCCCTGTCAGATTCCAAGACTATTAAGAACAATAAGCCATCTGTATTCTGAATGGAATATCAAAGATGATAAATATGAACATTGAATGTTAGGGAATAAATGTAAAAAGTATTGTTTAATATAAGGGCAGTCCAAATATTAATTAAAAGTTTGGAAAATCACTTTTATTTCAAAGTAAGTAAAATTATAAGAATTTAAATTACTTTTTACTTATTTTTCACTTCATTACCCAATTGTGTCAAGAATTGTTGCAACAATAGATTAAAAAGTTTTCAACAAAGGTCTATTTCTATTAACCTGAAGCTTCATCTGTATGATGAGGATATCTGATTAAAGTTTAAAATTCCCAGACTTCTCTGAAACTTCTGAGGCTACAGTAGTGGCTCATCCTTTCTCAGCAAAAACTTATCCACCCTCCCATCTAGAACATGCTTAGAGGTCTTTTCCTTATCACAAGGAAATAGGTACTCCAGTCTTTAGCTGCCCCTACAACTTTCCTTGCTGGATGTCAGGCTGAATATAATCAGATTAAGGTACATGTAATCCATCTAGAGATGTGCTGGACCTCATTAGGGAGGAAAGGGACCACAATCTCAAAGGAGTAAAATCTAGCTAATATGTACTTGCAGGGATTTGGAACCATCCATGCAACGGGATTGATGCTGAGGATGCTCTACTAAGGAAGCCAGAAAATAAGACACATCCAGGGAGAGTTTACTGACTTAGGAAAGCTCTTTAGGGATATAGGGATTGTACTCCTTGGCCTAGACCCAACATAAATATAAATTCAAAATTAGGATGATCCCCAGAAGTGTTGAAAAAAAGGATTGTTTTACAGAACGAGGTGGAAATGCCTGAATGAGAAAGAATATGAGGTTAAAAGTCCATGGATATGGGAAAGCTGGGAAAGATATGTTATGAGAGACATGAAATCCTGTCAGAGAATTACATTCTGTGGGAAGTACAGAGTATACCAGTAATGGTTCTCCTCTGAATAGAACTGTACTCTTTGATAATGGATATTTTCAGGCCTCAGAAAGAGTGGAGGCCAGGTAGCAGCACTTAGTCATCAAAGCCAGGATTTAAGATAATTATTATAATGCCCAAGAAAATTCAGATTTGTAGCCAAGGGGATCTAAATCAGAAAGAGCTATAGAGATGGTTAATAAAGCATGACATTCCTGGGAACAGAACAGATGAGAAATAAAGACTGGAACTGCTTAACATTGTTATTGAAAGAGAGCAATAAACTGAGGGCAGTGGTACTAATAGAAAGTTCAAAATCCCTTGCCTAGTTTCTGGAACTGATCCAATTTTCAGACAACAAACCTATTTAAAAAAGATCAAAGAAGTGGCTATTTCCCAATGGAGAAAGACTGGGTACTATCATGGTCAGTCTGCACCATAAAGGAATTCCTTAGTCCTTCCCCAGGAGACATCTGTGGTCATTTACTTAAGTAATTTTACAATGAGAAAGGAGAATGTCCATCTATTTTACTATTGGACACCAGCTCTGGGTAGACATTGATACTAGGAAATTGAAGCATCATCATGTTTCCTCAATTAGAGGGTATACGAAGTCCAGGAATAAGTGCACTCCTGGCTGAATTCTGGCTTTCAGTATGTTTGTAGATTTGCCTGGTGATCATTTAACGGGCCCCTGAATATATAATAGGGATGGACATACTTGGCCTTTGGAAAAGCAAGTGGAAATCTCTAAAACTAATACCTGGCAAAGAGAATAAATAAAAGCAATATACTTTGCAAAGGGTGAATGGCAGAAATTAATGGCAATCTCAAAATCTAAAGGATGCAGGGATGATGGTTTGATCCTTTCTTCCTCTAATTCCCCATTCTGGCTTTACAAAAACTGAGTAGATCCTAGAGGATGCCTGTGGGTTACATACAGCAAGTTCAAATTTCTAATAGTCTTGATCACAGCTGCTGTGTTAGATTTGATACCTTAGATAGAGCAGGTCAATATGGCCTCAGGTGTATAGTGTGTGACCACTGAATAAGTAAATGTGTCCTTTTATATCCTAGTCAGGAAAGAAAATCTTAAAGAATTTATTTACATTCACAACAATATACATTTTTATTATCCTCCAGAGCTATGTTAACCCTTTCATCCCTTGCCATAATATAATCCAAATAGATGTGGACCATGTGTATACTCTAAAGAACATCATACAGACCCATTACATTGATGGCATCATGCTGATAAAAGGAGCAAGGATGGCTCCAAAAATGTTGGAGGCCTGGTAAGATATGTGGTTCAAAAGGTGAAAAATAGGCTTTGCTGTTTAAGTAAAATGTTAGGGGTCCAGTGACCTGGGGCATGACAGAACAGTTTTTCTAAAGTAAAAGACAAATTGATGTAACTAGTGTTCCTCACAAAAAAATGGAAATACAAAGGCTAGTAGGCCACTTGGTTCTGGAGATAATACATTCCATACCTTGGAATACTGTTCTTGTCTTTATACTGAGTGATGAGGAAAGCTAAGCTTTGAGCTGAGCCTAAAGCATGAAAGAGGAGGTCCAGGAAGCATAGCAAACAATCATACAATTTTGGCCATAATAATCTGCAGACCTTACAATGTCTGGGTGTCAGTGGAGGGAAAAGATTCTGTGTGCAATTGAGAATAGATGCAATTAGAAGTATGCAACCTGGACTCTTGAGGTTCTGGAGGAAAGCAATTCTATCTACAGTAGAGAAATATACACCTTTGAAAGACAGCTTTTGGGGTTTGACTGAGCTCTACTAGAGAAAGAAAAAGTCTTGACCATAAGAAAAAAAACTGAGCATGCATCTGGAACTGTCATCCTAGACTGGGTTATTCTGGACTCAGGAATCATAAAGTGGCCATATTGGTCATCTATCATACCTTGGAAATGAGATATCTGCAATCAAATACAAGGTCCTGGTCAGAAGTCACAAGCAAACTTCACATGCGGTTGTCCTTAATTCCCACGTAATCATCGTGGTTGTAGCAGCATTTCTCCCTCAGCTCACAAATGTTGATTTATGGAAGCTTCTGTGTGATTAACATAGAATGAAGAAAAAGGCATAGCTTGTTTCATGGATGGGTAGACTTGGTATGAGGGAGCAATCCAGAAATGGATGGCAGTTGCAATGCCACCCTACTCAGAAGTGGTCTTAAAGGATGGCATGAAGGGGGCCCTGAGTGAGTGTCTGACTCTTGATTTCAGCTCAGGTTATGATCCCAGAATTGTGGAATTGAGCCCTATGGTGGGCTTTGCACTGAATGTGGAGCCTGCTTAAGATTCTGTATCTCTGTCCCTCTCCCTGTTCATGCGCTCGCTCGCTCTCTCTCTCTCTCTCTCTCTCTTTCTCTCAAATTAAACATAAAAAAGACAACATGAGGAAAAATTATCCTAATGGGCAGAGATTTAGGTGGCCCACCTGATCCTCTACTCTGTGTGAAGGAGAAGTAGCCTCAGTTTAGAATATATATACACTGGTCTGGCACGAAAGATATTGGAAGATAAGGACAAATTGATCTGTGATAGAGACATATGCATAGACATATCAGAGTGGATATGAAGTGATGATCTTTCTATTGCATGTTCATGCCCACCAGCAAACATCCACCATACAAGAAGCTCTACAAATCCAAGTAGACAAAATGACTTATCGATTTGTATCAGGCAGGATTTGCTAGAACTCATCCCAATACACTGAGCACATAAATTCAATGGCCATGGTGGAAAAGATGGAAGCAATGCAAGAGTTCAACAGCATAGATACCCACTTACCAGGGCCCATCTAGCCCCTGCTGCTACTGCTTCCAACCTTTCAATGACATGAAAGCTCTGACAGTATTTCTCAGAGAAACAAAACTACTATTTTGTGGCATGTTGACTACATTTGGTCTTTCTGTATCGGAAGGACCATTAGTTTGTTCTCCAGGAGTAAACACTATTTTTAAGCTAGAGTTTGTCTTTCCTGTCCACAGGACTTCCCAGTTGCTCTATCCAGGAGCTTATAGAAGCCCTGATCGACAGGCATGGAACTCCACATAACACCGTTTCCAATCAGGAAAACAATCAGAAGGTGAAAGAGTTGCGGGAATGGAACCATCACCATGAGACCCGCTGTTTGTATTACACTCTTCACCATCCAAACATTACAAGTACAAAAATGGCCCGATGAAAGGGAAGCTGAAATGATAACCTAGAGGTGATACCCTGCAAGGATGAGGTATCACTTTCCAGGATGCAGTATAATTATTAAATCAGAGACCACTATATGACACCATGCCCCCAAAAGGGAGAAGAGATTCAACAACCAAGATGTAGAAGCAGAAGTGGCCCCACCTTCCAGTATGCCCATGATCTGCTACGAACTTTGTTTTTTCCCATCCCTTCAAATTTGGGTGCTACCAAGTTAGAGGTCCTGGTTCTGGTCCCCAACAGGGATGCCCTCTTGCTTGGAGTATAGCAAGAGTCTCAAAATGCTGTAAGTTGGAGATGCCACCTGGACACTTTAGGAATCAGTAGGCCAGAAAATGAGTCATTATCTTTTCAGGGATAATTGAACCTGATTATTAGGAGGAGATAGGGTTGTTGTTCTACAATGGGGGGCAGGGTGGAATATGTGTAGAGGTTGGCTAACTCAGTTGGGTGACTCACTTGGGTGACTCATGATACTCCCTTGCCTACTCATAACTGTAAACAAGCAAGTGCAGCATTTCCAGTCTGAGCACTTCAGACATTTCAGGAATGAGTGGTTTACCTTGTGATAGACCACTGTGACCAGCAAAATGGATAGCTAAGGGTGGGAAGAATTTAGAATGAACAGTAGGAGAGGGAGAAACGAGTACCAGTTGTGGCTCCCAGACCACTGGAACAATTGGGTCTATGTTTCTCTCTTTTCCCCCAATTCTAATTTCCCCCTTTGGAAGAGCTTCTCACAGAAACTCTGGAGGAGCTTCTTCCCAATCCTACATGGAAAAGTTGACTGGGGTAGTATAATAGATAGACTGTGGCAGACATAGGATGTAATGCTCAGATCCCCCTTCTAGAAAGGACTCACTGTTCAGCAGTGAAAAGTGTGTTCAGCTGAAAGCCTCCAGCTGTTAGCCCCTTGTTGCCTACCCTTGTTGCCATTGTTGTTCTTAATGTTTTCCCACCATGGTTTTTGAGCTGAGGTTATGTTCTTCTGGGGATGATCCCAGCCAAAGATTGAACGACATAGTGTTAGGTGAGAGAATGCTTTTCTTGGGGGAAATCCTGAACAGTGACTGAGCAAGATGCTAGGATAAGGGCCTGACCATTTCTACCCAATGAAGGATGCCTCTAAGGATGTCAGTTTTCTCCAAAACTGGGTGGCAGAGACTTTATTCTGGTCTGGTGTCTTCCCTTGCCCAATTCTGCTTCCTTCCTTCCCTTTTCCTTCACAAGTGTTACTTCATAAAACTTTTACACTCCCAACTTACTCCCAGTGCTTGCTTCCTTTAGAACTACACCTGTGACAAAACACCTTAACAATGTAGTAAATATAGTATTCATAATTTTAAAATAAACTTAAAAAAATCAGTTTTATTCATAGACTAATGATTTAAATATTGATTACATCTAAAAAAATGCACCATCTATACTGGTGTTTGACTAAACTACTGAGTACCATGGACTAGATAAGCTGACACATCAGTGGTATTTCGTCTGGATGACCCAACATAGATGCATTTTTTGCTTCTGAGAGAAAAGAGAAATCTTAGAGTTTTACTATCCTTCTCATACCATTAGGTATAAGTTTTCCTAATTAGCTAGGAAGCCAGAAAACCAGGTTTTGTGAGCAAATGAGTTTCAACTGAAGTGATTGGGATGGAGAAGATGCTAGAGAGCTGGGCTTTCAAGGAAAATCCTCAGCCTCCAGTCTCCATTTATGAGGCCAGTAGTCACGTAACCTCTGGAGGTTAAGGAAACTGTTAATACATGTTCCTTTTTAATGTTTTTTTGAATAACAGTATGGTTCAGAATATCTAATTGAAGTGATTTGAGGTCTCAGTGCAGAGGCAGACACAGGAACTATAGAGAATCTTATGTTGACAGGAGACGAGAAAGGAGATCATTATTTATTCTTTTTCCTTATCTTCTTTCATTGAAACACATACATTTCAAATTTACTGTTAAAACATTGATGTGTTAGATAAATATACAAATAGACTGCATTTTAAAATATTTAGTATATAGCCTCTGATTCAAGAAGAAAGAAATTTGGTCTTTAGCAAAAGGGGTAGCCCAAAGTAAAAGTTGGTAATTTTACTCGCAGGTTTACTGCCAGGCCTAATTTTATGTTAAAACCAAAGGTAAAGGAAAATTGTTGCCCAGAGTAAAATTAAGATCGTGTTTTAAAATGCAGTTAGTATTTCAAAATCAATGATTTGAAAGGCAATTTTCTCATACTACACTGAAATGGGACGTAGTGTAATAGAAAGGGAGAATATATGAAGACCTCTACTTGTTCTGGGGCCAGAATCTTTGAGGAGGAGATGAATCCTCATAAAGTGCTATTGCCCTTTAAATCCTCTATAGCAAGGTAGACTAAACAGAAAATAACTCTACTTTGTCTTGTCAGAACATCAGATCTCTCCATCTCAAATGAATGCTCCATTTAATACGATCATGTTTTTAAACTAAAAGTTCCTTGTAACTGTCCTTCAATTCCCTATCCATCCCCATTTAAAACAAATAAAACAAAACTGTTCACTGTTAGGGGACGTTAGCTCTTGGTTTTCAGGTCGGATCTTTAATGCAATATAATCTGCAGAGTAAATTATGAAGATAAAAACCAAGTGAGCTAAAATTTGAATATGAAGGAAAATAATCAACACTCCAAAGATGATATGTATAGAATCATTAGGACACCTCAGGGAGCTCTGTCAATTTGACTAAGTTGTTCTAGAACTGCATTTGCATCACAGTTAGAATTACCCAAGTGATATTTGACATAGTTCTAGGTGTGAGAGAATAATAAAGAACTATCCTTACTGTATAGATGAAAAACAAACAAGGAGATGGTAATTTTTTTTCTGTTGGGAGTTTTATGTAAATTTTGTGTCATAATTTATTATTTGTTATATGAAGGTTTTAAACTCAAAGATTTGGTAATTTAATGGATATTTATTTTGTTGATCTCATTGTTTGAGAAAGTCTTATTTCTGGTAATTTTGCTTGTGCATTTGCAATAGGTTATTTAAAGGATCAGTGACATTAATTTTTTTTTTCTGTAATTGAAGCTTTCCACATATTGCTTTCCCTCATAACAGGTTTGTTCGTGTGGGTCAATTTATCACACCATATTTGTTACTACCTACTTCACGTTCTATTTGGAGAAGATAATGGGCATGGGCAGGCATTCTATTTCATTTGTAGGTATTGATACTCAAACTCTACAGAATTCCTAATGGTGTTAAGAGTGTGCCAACAGGTTTAACTTGGGCCTTCATTGTACAGAATGCAAACCATGGTGAAAAACAAGGGTTGTCAAAAGATCAATCATAGTGTACAAAGTCCAGAAACATACCCAGCACATAGAAATTAAATCATAATTGACAAGGTGACCCTGCAGTTTAGTGGAAAAGGGTGGTGAATCGAATAAAGAGTGCAGGATTAATTGGATTCTCATAGAAAAAAATGATGTACATTGACCCTAACTTCATAGCATATGAGAACAACTTGACTCCAGATAGTTTGTAGATCTAAATGTAAATGATACACTTTTCGAGAAAAGATAATTGTTAACTTGCATATTTATTAGCATCTAACAGAACCCAGCTTCCCCTCATGATCCTCTCACCCATTTTTTATCTTTATAGTTTCATGCTCCTGCTTCCTCAGCTGATGGAACATTTGACACATAGACACCATCAGAGGACTGATATGCTCCAGTAAATCAAAAAACCCACCTGCATTTTTGCCCCTATTCTTAGTTTTTCTTTTACTAAAATAGAAGCTCTACTTCTGACCTGTCAAAGAAATCAAACAAAAAAATGAAAAAACAAAAAAAAAAACAAACAAACAAACCAGGTTTCTCCTCCATTTTACCCTCCTCCATTTTATTCTTTGCAAGAGATATCTTAGATGTCTCGAATATCTAAATTTTGAGTACCCTAGGGCTGGATCTTCTCTATGTGTTCTATTCCCTCTCCCTAAGTGACACAGAAGTCATATGGTTAATGACATGTAAGTTTCTGTCAATAGCTTGGACCTATCATGAGCCTGGGACTTTTACATCTAAATGGCTACTTACTATCGCTACATGTCTACCACCGAAATGGTGCCTTTTCTCAAACCTGTTTTAGTCATGTACTTCAAGCATCAATGGATAGTGCTGTTAGCCACTTGGTTCCTCAAACTAAATCATGGGTTCTCTTCTCTACTATTCTTTTCATCAGATGTCCATCTTATCTCAAAAATGCATCTCCACCTCTCCAACTCTGGGTTCAATGTCAGCTCTCTAATTTGATTTATAAACATCTCTGACCTCTACTAATCTACTACCATTACTACAACTACTGCTGCATTATTACTACTACTGCTGCTACTATCACTGTTCTTGCTCCTACCACATAGATTCCTACATCTGCTTTCTAAATGGTATCCATATTTCTACGTTTGCTTTCTGCCTATGTTCTACACACACACACACACACACACACACACCATGCCCATTTTTTATTTACATAAACAAATGTTATTTTACTGAATGTTTATTGATCTTTGAATCAAAACAAAAAATCCAAAATCCAAAAGTCTTACTAAAATTTTAGGTCCTGCAGAGTCTAGTTCTCCTTTAAAGGCTTACTAGATTTTGGCTGTATTGGTCTGTTTTTAATACTTCAAATTCTCTAGCTATTACTAGATAAGATTTTGTACTTCCTGATTTCCCTGGAGGCTTTTTTCTTCCAGTCTTCATGACTGACTCCTTCACTTTTTTTGGCTATTTAATTGCTACTTCCTCAGTTCTTACCTAAACATCCTATACAAGCTAGATATTTTCCATTTACTCTGTAGGACACATCATGTTTATTTCCCCTATGGTTCTTATAAAAAAATTAAAATGTTACTATTCATTTATTTTTTTTTTCTCCACTGGAATGTAAATCACATGAATGTGGGAAACTTGATTTTTTTTTCTCCACCAGTTAATCACCAGACTCTGTTACAGTGAAATGCTTGATGTTTCAGTGATAGTTGATGTTCAGTAAATATTTTGAATAATTGATTATATCATTCCCAGATGATGTCAGATATTGATGGATTAACACCTTGTTACTCAAAGTGTGGTTTTAGACCTAGGAGCTTGTTAGTTTTGTAGAATCTGCATTTTAACAAGATCCCAGTTGGATTGCATGCATATTAAAGTTTGAGAAGCACTGGTTTAACACTAAGAGATTTTTCTTTTAAAGAAGTACTACCTCAGAGAGGGAGGGAGGCAAACCATAAGAGGCTCTTAAGTACAGAGAACAAACTGAGGGTTGATGGGGATGTGAGGGAGAGGGGAAAATGGGTGATGGGAATTGAGGAGGGCATTTGTTGGGATGAGCACTGGGTGTTCTATGTAAGCAATGAACCACGGGAATCTACCCCAAAAACCAAGAACACACTTTACACACTGTATGTTAGCGAACTTGACAATAAATCATATTAAATAAATAAATAAATAAATAAATAAACAAACAAACAACTACTACCTGAGAGCTCAAGGTCTTCATGTCCAAGTAAGGTTAGTCCTAAAATGCTCTTGGAAATGAATAGTATTAAGAAGTGTTAATAGTATTAAGAAGAAATGTGGCAAATGGACCAAATGAATATAGAGTAGGTAGGAAAAATGGAATGTTTTAAGAACAATTTGTAGACATGAGTTGGTGAACGATATATAAACAGAATCAAGACTACTATACAGAGTACTATGTTTCCAATGGTAATTGCATAGAATTCAGCATATGAACAAGGATACAGGAAACACAATTTTAAATGAAACCAGTGACTAGGAAATGAAAGGTTACCTCAGACATAAAGAGAAGAGGCAATCACAAAGACACCAAAATAGAGTGTTCAATGTCACATGTGGGAAGTTTATAACATATTTCTGTGATTGCTAAGGAAAGGGAAGTTGGCTATTGCTTTGTTCTAGATGTGATTCAATTTGTGCCTGTATCACAATTTTTATATAATGTACTAAGAGAAAGGATACTGTGAAATCAAGTGTTCCATTTCCTGCCATCTTTCTAAAACACAAAATAACAAAAGTTAAATTTCCTAAACCATAAAAAGTAAAATCAAACTGATGCCAAAAGTTTTTCTGGAGATGGGCTCTTTTGTGTTCACATTTTAATAGTCTGTAAGAAGTGACAAGAGTTTAAGCAGCTAACATACCAACTTTTTCTACAAGAGCAGGAACAGCAACAGGAATTTCAAATGATACAGCTGAGAATTTTACAGATACAGGAAGAAACAAAAAAGATACCTACCTGTATATTTTTATCTATTTACTAAAAGCACATTATTTTATTTCTTAAAATATATTTAATTACTTTGAGAGAGAGAGAGAGAGAGAGAGCGCGAGCGAGCAGGAGAGGGACAGAGAGAGAGGGAGAGAGAATCCCAAGCAGGTTCTGCACTGTCAGCACAGAGCCCAACGTGGGACTCAAACCACAATCATGACCTGAGCCAAAGTCATGAGTCGGGCACTTAACCAATTGAACCACCCAGGTGCCCCCAAAACACATTTTAATAAAAATAAACTACAACTTTAAATACAATAAAGCTACCTAATGAACATGCTACAGCTGCTTGACAGCTTCCACCTGTGAAGGTGAATTTTCCTAACCAACAGGCCAACTGTTGTAATAAAGAATTGCAATATGGGGGCGCCTGGGTGGCTCAGTCGGTTAAACGGCCGACTTCGGCTCAGGTCATGATCTTGCGGTCCGTGAGTTCGAGCCCCGCGTCCGGCTCTGTGCTGACAACTCAGAGCCTGGAGCCTGTTTCAGATTCTGTGTCTCCCCCTCTCTGACCCTCCCCCGTTCATGCTCTGTCTCTCTCTGTCTCAAAAATAAATAAACGTTAAAAAAAAAAAAGAATTGCAATATGGACTTTGTTAGTGGTAGCATAGAATAAAGAAGGATTTTTTGTTGAAAGTTTTATATAGAATGCTGAATATAGATTTCACAGCTGAATAGAAAATAAATGACTTTTTTAAATATTCAAAATATCCAATATATTGAACTATAAAGTTGTTCAACCAAACATTTCGTGATTCTTCTGAAATCAAAACAAATTGAATAGAAAAAAGGAAAATATACTTTTGGATTATTTTTATAGAAATCCTGTCTCAGTATAAGATATATCTGGATAATCCTTAAGGTACTTAGCAACACCTCCAAATATTTTGTTATGTGGCTAACTCAAAGTAAGTGGGGAAAAATAATATAAAAGTAAACTTGAAATTCCCCTTTTTCTTTGGGCATACATGTTATGATAAGGTACAGACAATTGCTTCAGGTACAGTGAGCTTTTCAACATAACTTTAAAAAAAATGTATAATTTCTTTCTTTCTTTCTTTCTTTCTTTCTTTCTTTCTTTCTTTCTTTCTTTTTTTTGCACACACTGTTTTCTCAGCTTAGGAAGATGCTCGTATATCCATGGTTCCCCTAAAATGCTTAACCAAGTACAAAGGCAAACTAAAATACACCTCCTTTGGGATACATTTCCTAATGTCTATCTGATACATGTCAGAAATCTGTATGAGGATTCAAGGTCTCTGAGACCCAAGGCCACACCCAATTCATCTCTACACCCCCAGGTCTAGCAAAATGATCAACACCATTCCCACCCTCCCGTGATTCCCGAATGGATGAACAAGTACAAGGAATTCAAATCTGAAAGTAATACTTCATCATGATTGCTTATACAGCAACTATCAGCTGAATCTCAGAGCAGAAAGTTTACTTTCACACTTGTATCAGTTAGGATAGGCTAACTTACGACACAGTATTAAAACCTGAAAGTCTTGATGGCTTAAGGTGATGAAGTCTTTTTTCTTACTGATGCCTTATGTCTATCATGTTGGCAGGGGTCCCTGCTCATTTGGGTCAGTAAAACACCCAAACTCATGATGGCACACCAGTGTCCTGACACTTGCCTGTTACTGTGCCAGAGAGAGAGAGAATAATGAATTTTACATATTAGCTTTAACAAATTCTCCCAACAGTGTCTAAGAGCACTTCTCAGAATTGACTGGCCAAAACAAGTAACAAGGCCACACTTGATTCCCAGAGTAGAGAATTCCAAGGGAAGGGAAGCATAACTCTATCATGTGCCCAAAAGAAAAGAACTGAGAATATTTGACCAGCAGTACTAGTGATTGCTTGGTACACCAATTTTTTTTTTTCAAAGGGCATTAGGATCAGAGTATAGTGATTTTTTTTTTAATTTTTTTTTTAACGTTTATTTATTTTTGAGACAGAGAGAGACAGAGCATGAACAGGGGAGGGTCAGAGACAGAGGGAGACACAGAATTGGAAGCAGGCTCCAGGCTCTGAGCCATCAGCCCAGAGCCCGACGCGGGGCTCGAACTCACGGACCGCGAGATCGTGACCTGACCTGAAGTCGGACGCTTAACCGACTGAGCCACCCAGGCGCCTCCAGAGTATAGTGATCTTTCACCACCTCTTACTTTGGCAAAAGAATATGTGTATGTTGGGGGTAGGGAGTGGGAAAGGCAAAGGGGGTCAATTTTTTTTATGTGAAATGCCGATAATGATTTTATTGTTGGAAGAGTTTTAACGCAGATGAAAAGCCTATTGCCAAATTTATGACACATGCAATGGATCCTTGAGTAACAGGAGAACTAACTTAAGAAATGACAAATGACTCTCTGTTCTGTTTTGTGATGCTTTGCTTGTTTTGAGTTACAATTAAATATATATTCATATGTATATTCATACATATACACATATATACATATAACATCTCACTTCCAACTCAAGCAAAAGAAGCATCTACAACAGTACTTTGCACATAATTGTTGGCAATCAGTAAGTTTTCACTCTCATTACTAATATAGATCACACACACACACACATATATATATAATATATGTATATATGTATATGTATATATATACATATCTTCAAGTAATATTTGTACCAAGAGGGAGATCTTGAATTAAGATTTTTGGCATCATATCCAGTAAATACTATATATTATTAATAATTATGAATTTTTAAAATAAAATTACTAAGCAGACCCCTAAACTTATTTTGTTTCGAAGCCAAACAGTTATCCCTTTGAGTGGTTGTAATTTTAGAGGCATAGGATTCTGAAGCCTGGAGATATCCTTATTTAAAGTATACTTGTGTTTCTAAATGCCTTGTCAAAGTGAGTTATATTCTGGAAAAGAATTCTTGGGGCATATACAGGTCAAATCCCTCCTACACGCACCATTGCAATAAAAAGTTCACCATAACAGAAAGTTCATGTAAGTGCTGGCTGGTGGCCTATGTTAACAGAATTCTGTAGATCTAGAGAGAATAAATTCCCTGGCACCAAGTAACTTTATCAGGAAGTTTTCATCTTCAAAAGTCATAGTAATTTTAATTGCCTAAAATTTATTCTTTATTTTGAATTCTTTGCTTCCTGTAATTTTGTTGAAAAATTGATCATTTTTGTGTTTGTGTGAGAATTAGGTATGAACTACTTGATTCTTAGCATTAAAAATTTCTCTGCTATAATATTTCCTATTTTTTCAGACGTAGGAGGTGCAGGGAAGGGGTGGATTTACAGTATTGGTGGTCTAGGGAGTGGAAAGATTGTTCATTGTTAAGATTTCATAAAATATTTCCTTCTATGTTTGTATCATTGTATTGTAATAGACAGGTAGACATTGAGTCCCAAATCTTTGCTTTTTTCTGAGGTCAGAAAATATTAACATTGGGAGCTAGAGCCTAATGATAAGAAGGTGATTTATTTGTTAATATGGGAGGAGAGGATGTTATTTTAAGGTATTTAATCAACCCTGGGAATTCTCCTTTTCTCTTTGCCAATTTGATCCCTTCCCTTTTATGTACCTAGGCTTTTTTGGGCTCGTTGTCTTAAGAAAGTATTGTGATAATGTGAAAAACAATTTTACTCTCTGTCCTTGAAAAATATAGAGAATACACAATTAGGGGAAGATATTTGAAAGGGACAAGGAAGAATTTCTCTCTTCTGCTCCAATATGTTGTCCCTAAACCTTTACTCAAGGACCATTAGTTCTTGCCCAGACCACACTCGCCAGACTCCTGTGATTCCCATCCTTCCATTAGCACACATGATTTACCAAATATAAAGAGGGTATGTCTCAGGCACTTGGTGGGTTGTTAGCGGTATGAAATTAAGCACTCCCAACCCTCTCATTCCTAATGCTTGGGAAATAAGGTGGCAAGAAGCTTGTATAGAACTATCTAGACATCCATACTACATTGGTTTTAGTGGTAGACTTTGTGTGGAAAGCACATGAAAGAGGGACTTGAGAATAATTGAGTGCACTGAGAAAAGTGTTGATTGCCATGTCAGTGAGACAGCAATGTGAGGACAGGAGAGGGAGTTGGCAAATACATTTAGAAGGGAACTGATTGTTCACCAGACTTGGGAGAAGTTTGAAAGCCTACAAATCACAAAGAAGGCAGAGATCGAATTCAGTGGAGAATAAGAGATGGAAAAAGTGATGAAATGGGAGATCACTGTGCCATTGGGAGACCAGTGAATTAGAAAAGTAAAAATTTTCATAGCAACGTTTCTGACTAGCAGTGATTAAAGTAACTGAAATTTGGTTAGGTAGGTTAAAGGTAGAAAAATGTATACCACTAATAGGCAGAAGTTAGGTTGAGGCATTTTTTAATAAACCAGGTGTGAGTTCTATGCCACACTCTCCTAGGTGTCTCATATTCGTTTTCCCATTTTTTCCTAAGAAAATTGAGGTTTTGTTTTGTATGACAATGTTCCCAATTATATGTACTCACAGCCAACCCTCTCTTACAGCAAGGATTGACTGTCCAATATACTTGTTGACATTGCAATGTAAATGAAAATAGCCCAGGAGGCATTCCTCAAAAAGTTTTGTTATTGTTGTTTATTTGTTTACGAAGAGCTGACTTAACTGGTCTAGCCCTTATTCTTTGTCCTTGCCCTTTTAACTAGCTGGTGCAAAAATGGGTGCATTGTCTGGATGCACAGAAGCCAAATTTTGAACATCAGAATGAAGGCCTTGGGTTAAGGAGCTCAGAACAGAAATCTAGAAGGAGCATGGATTCTGACAGCTCAGAGAAGCCTCTTTATTATTAGCTGTGGATGTTCCTGCTATGTGACGAAATTAACCCCTATGTGATTAAGCCTTGAGACAAGTTTCTGTTATAGGCAGACAAACATGATCCCTGATTGGAAAAGGATCCAGTTGTAAAGATGCTGCTGTGGAAAATTTATGCCCTAAGGAACAAAAACCCGACTCATCAGATGACTAACATAATCTAATGGCGAATTCACTGATTAAAAAGACGGCAGGGGCGCCTGGGTGGCGCAGTCGGTTAAGCGTCCGACTTCAGCCAGGTCACGATCTCACGGTCCGTGAGTTCGAGCCCCGCGTCGGGCTCTGGGCTGATGGCTCGGAGCCTGGAGCCTGTTTCCGATTCTGTGTCTCCCTCTCTCTCTGTCCCTCCCCCGTTCATGCTCTGTCTCTCTCTGTCCCAAAAATAAATAAACGTTGAAAAAAAAAAAAAATTAAAAAAAAAAAAAAAAAAAAGAGGGCATCGTTTGTTTGGTGTCCTGCCATTTCAAATCATCCTCTCCAGGTGTTCAGAAATATTCACAATTAAAAAAATGTTGGACTTCATTTATGATAATCCATACTATGCTATTCAGTTTTATTAAAATGTTATTATTCTGTGAAACTGATCCTTGGGTTAATTTGGAGGGGGAAAAAACTTGCCAGGTCAAAGTTTGAATAAATTAGAGGATGAAAAGTAGCATATATTCTCAAAAATCTGAAAATTAGTTGCAAAGTCACAGGTAATTTAATTATCTGGCTTTACTGCCTTAGAATAATAATGCAGAATGTGAATTATAATAAGATTAATCAAAATACAACCCACTGAAAATTTGAAGCAAAAAAACCTACATGGTTTTGTTATCTACTTTAAATATAACTGTCCTACAATCAAAGATATAATTTTAATGATAATGATCTATTTACTTCATAAGACCACATTTCCATTTCTATTGTGCAGTCTAATGAAACACAGGTGTTATCTACTATTATCTCTCACATTTCCAATTAAATATTTTCAATATAGATTCTCAGATTAAATGAATAGGAAATAATATAGAACTATAGACACTACTAGAATATAGCATATAAATGCAAATGAGACAACAAATAATATGTGATGATTCTATATAACATATGTAGTAAGATCTCATACTTTACCATAATATGGCTATATAAACTGTGAAATGCTTGGTTATGCATATGATTTAAAATGTTTGCTTATAGGACATCTTTGGTCAGCGGTCTAAAAGCTCAACCTGGTTTAATGTAATTTAATATAAAATAGCTTTGAAGGAGAAGATGAAAGTTCCCATCCCGTACAAAGTTTAAGCTACCGATCTGTCTCTTATTTCCATAACACACACAGATGAGTCCATTGTAAATTGTTTTTAAAAACTCTGTTTACAAATTAAAGGACTATGGCTACGATTCAGTATGATTTACTTCTTTTTTTTTTTAATTTTTTTTTTAACGTTTATTTATTTTTGAGACAGAGAGAGACAGAGCATGAATGGGGGAGGGTCAGAGAGAGAGGGAGCCACAGAATCTGAAGCAGGCTCCAGGCTCTGAGCTGTCACCACAGAGCCCGAGCGGGGCTCGAACTCACGGACCATGAGATCATGACCTGAGCCGAAGTCGGACACTTAACCGACTGAGCCACCCAGGTGCCCCAGTATGATTTACTTCTAATAACTAAATGATAACCATTAAGCATCATCTAATTTAGATTCCTTAGAGCTGACAGTTAAAACTAATGTTATTAAAAACATTCTTCATAAAATAAACCTCCTTGCCCAGATAAAATCTCTTATTATACATTCTGGGTCTTATCTATTTTTAGTAAGGTCTGATTATATTCAATTCCATAGTTTGGGATGGTTTTTGCAAACCCATTGAGGTTTCCAACAGATTTTGTCATCTTTTTCTTTATTTCTTAATGATATTCTACAGTTTGGAAATCCTGGATCTAACATTAGTTCTTTAATGAAATATGTAAGCTTGAATAAGCAGTACCTCTTGCATTTCTTTATAAAATCCTTCAAAAGTCTTCCTAGCATCATTTCAATATCATGACATTTCTTTTTCTTTTTTTCTTAAGTTTATTTATTTATTTTGAGAGAGACAGAGAAAGTGTGAGTGGGGGAAGGGGCAGGGAGAGAGGGAGAATCCCCAGCAGTATCCACGGAGCCCAACATGGGGCTTGAACTCACAAAACTATGAGATCATGACCTGAGGCAAAATCAAAAGCCAGACACTCAACCAACTGAGCCACCCAGTCACCCCATATCATAACATTTCTTAATCATTTTCTGAGTGTCCAGTGTCTTAAGGGGAAGGAGACTATTTGGTCTTAAGATTTGACATTTCACTGCAGATAACTTTAATTTTATGTTAGACTTGCTTCACTGACACTCACTGACCATAATTCAATCCTCTAAAATTATGGAGAAGAGGGAAATTCCTCAGAGTAAAAGAATACCCTGTTTAGACCAAACAGCTGCCATTGCTTCAATTACTCCATATATGGGCATGTATTGATCTCAGTTTCCCGTTGCTCTCCTTTGAGACTTCAGAGAAGTTGTCCTTGATATGTTCTACACAAACAGCCTAGAATTGACTTCTGCCTCAGCAAGTTACCAACTTAAGTTATTTAATCTTTCTGTGAGTTAGTTTCCAAATCTGTATAATGGGGATAATAACTGTACTGAATTTATAAGGCTGCTGTAAAGATTGCACTAGTTAATACACACTAACTACTTGGTATAGTGGCTAGCACACAATAAATGCTTAATATGTGTTAGCTATGACTAAGTTATTTATTTACACATTTACTTTTATGGTTTCCTGTACTTCCTATATGCCGAAGACTCTATTCATTGTCCAAAAGTCTACCTGGCCTCAGACACGTATCTACAGGTATCTGAGCCTGAACTTCCCATAGGCATTCAAATTTGTCATTATCTCTCACTCTTCCAACCTTGCTTGTCTGACACAAACTAGCTTGTCCTTAGGTAGAATCCTGAGAATAATATATGAGTCTTTCCTCTCTTACTCCATCTCTCCTTGCCCCCCTGTCTCTCTGCCATACATCCCACTTTTTTCATCTGTGTTGTAGCTTGAATTGTATTCCCTCTAAAGATATGTTAAACACCTTACCCCTAGCATTTGTAAATGTTAAGTTATTTGAGGAAAAAGATCTATGAAGATGTAATCAAGTTGGGATGATGTCATGCTGGATTAGAGTGGGCCCTAAATCCAATGGTTGGTGACCTTAAAGAAGAAAACGATCCAGACACCCAGAAGACACACACGGGGAGGTGAAGTTCATGTAAAAAAGGGAAAAGAGATTGTAATGATACAGTTATAACACAAGCAAAGCAAGGATGGCCAGCAACCACCAGAACCTAGGAAGAGGAAAGGAATATTTCACCCTAAAGCTTTTGGAGATAGGATGATCCTGCTGACATGTTATTTCAGACTTCTTACCTCAGAAATGTGTGAGAATAAATTTCTGTTTTGTGCCATGCAGTTCATGGTACTGCCTTACATCATCCCTAGGAAACTAATACAAACTGTTTCTTCAGTTTTGCTTTATAAAATTCCTTCAATCTACATCCTCATTTCCATCTCCAGTATTGATTCCAATTTAGCCTTTATGTTGTCTTTCCAAGTGGTACCTCTACTTCTGGTCTTTCTTAAGAGTCACAGAGAAGATAAAACAGGGATAAACAGAAAATCACAGTAAGAGATGATGGAATGTCCAGGTATATTATGAAGATTGGAAGAATAAAGTCATGTGCACAGGAAATGCTTAGTGAGAAATCTGAGTTCTGGTGTGACATATGTAAATACCCTATAACATAGTAATAGATAATAAGTTGCTAGTCTTCTAAGATGTCAATTTTCAAACTTGGAAAATAGTAGTGGGTCACTATTTCTTTCAATGGTGGATGGGTGGAGCCAGACTCTTCCCAGATTTACCACATATCATCTGTGATGGTTCTACAATGTATACAGACTTCTGTATCCAAATGCTTACTTGACATTTCTACTTGAATTTCTAATAACCTATGAAACTTAAGATGGTCAAAATAGGACTTGTTATTTTTTAATAAACCTGTTCTTCCCTAAATACTTCTTGTTGGCTTCAATAATATCTTCAATTCATCAAGTGCTTAGACCAAAATTTACAATGTCATTCTAGCTTCCTCTTTCATATGCCATCTTGTCACTCAATCCACCTTCTCTGCATGATTTTCAGAGTACATCCAGAATGCAATCCCTTCCCCAAACTGCCATGGCTCTCTTCCTAATCTGCACTCCTGTTAACTCTCTTCTGGACTGCCACAAGAGTACTCTAAATGGTGTCTACTTATATTCTGTTCTGTCTCTCTATTTTATTCCCACGTAAAACAAAATATTCATTCTCTATAAGCAGCCAGATAATTCTTTAAAAATATAAATCAGATAGTATCACTCACTGGTCAAATCCTCTAATGGCTTCTATTACCCTTAAAATGTAATTGAAGGCCTTTAGCAGGGTTTACCCTGTCCCACCTGACTTAGTGCTTGCTCCTACTCCTACTTTATTCCTTTTCACTCTTCCTCAGGATCACTTTCCCGACTGCACAGGTAACCTTGCTTTTATTCTAAGAAGTCAACATCATTCTCTTCAGATATTTTCACTTGTAGTTTCCTTCACCTGAAATACTTGTCCCCAAAATATCTGCATGGTTTCCCATTTGAATTTTTTTTTCAAATATCACCTCACGAGAGAGATTTAAGTGACCATACTCTTTTATTCTTTTCTCAACGTTTTTTTTTTTTTTTTTATTTATTTTTGGGACAGAGAGAGACAGAGCATGAACGGGGGAGGGGCAGAGAGAGAGGGAGACACAGAATCGGAAACAGGCTCCAGGCTCCGAGCCATCAGCCCAGAGCCTGACGCGGGGCTCGAACTCACGGACCGCGAGATCGTGACCTGGCTGAAGTCGGACGCTTAACCGACTGCGCCACCCAGGCGCCCCTACCATACTCTTTTAAAAAACTTCCTTACACAACTTCAAGATTTACTATGAATCTATGGTAATGAAGACAGTATGGCACTGGCAAAAAAATAGACAGATCAACTGAATAGTACAGAGAGTCTAGAAATAGACCCGCACAAATATACTCAACTGTCTTTGACAAACGAGCAAAGGTAATACAATGTTGAACTGACAACCTTTTTAACAACAGTGACAGAACAAGTGGACGTCTACCGACAAAACAAAAATAATCAATCTAGGCATAGACCTTAGACACTTTACAAAATTATCAAAATAGATCATAGGCCTACGTGTAAAATGCAAAACCATAAAAATCTTAGAAGATAACAGGGAAAAATCTATACAACCTTGGATGTAGTGATGACTTTTGAGATAAAACACCAAAGGCATGATACATGAGAAAATAATTGATAAGCTATACTTCATTAAAATTAAAACTTCTACCTTCTGAAAGGCATTGTTAAGAGAATTAGAAGACAAGCCACAAACTGGGAAAAAATAGTTTAGAAGATATGTCTGATAAAGAACTCTTATCCAAAATACATAAAGAACTCTTAAAACTCAACAATAAGAAAACAAATAGCCTGATTAAAAAAAAAAAAAAAAAGGCAAAAGATCTGAGCACATAAGTCACCGGGAAAGATACACAACTAGGAAATAAGAATATGAAAATATGTTCAACATCATCTGTCACTGGGAAATTCAAGTGAAAACAATAAGATGGGGGTGCCTGGGTGGCATTCAGCGTGGGACTTCAGCTCAGGTCATGATCTTGCAGTCTGTGGGTTCGAGCCCCATGAAGGCTCTGTGTTGACAGCTCAGATCCTGGAGCCTGCTTTGAATTCTGTGTATCCCTGTCTCTCTGCCCCTCCCCCGCTAGTGCTCTGTCTCTCTTTCAAAAATAAATAAACATTAAAAAAGTTATAGAAAGCGACAACAGTAGGATGCTACTGCATGCTTATTAAAATAGCAAAACCCTCAAATATTGACAATACCAAATGCTGGCCATCATGCAGAACATAGGAATCCTCATTTGTTGCTGGCATGAATGACAAATGTAGACCTACCTAAAAGGACATTTTGACAGCTTTTGTTTTATAAAACTAAACATACCCTTAACATATTATCCAGCAATTGCACTCCTTCGTATCACCCAAAGGAGTTGAAAATTTATGTGTACACTAAAAGGTCACACAAATTTTTATAGCAGCTTTGTTCATCATTCCAAAACTGGGAAGCAGCAGAGATGCCCCTCAGTATGTGAATGGATAAGTAAACTGGTGTATTCAGAAAATGAAATCATATTCATTGTCCCAAGCTAATGGGCTATCAAGCCATAAAGGCAGGGAGGAAACTTAAATGTTTATTATTAAGTGAAAGAAGACAATCTGAAAAGATTAGATACCATATGATTCCAATTATATGACATTATGTAAATGGTAAACCAATGAAGACAGTAAAATGATGAGTGATTTCCAGCTGCTGGAAGGAAGGAAGGGTGAATAGGCTGAGTATTGAGCATTTTTAGAACAGTGAAACATTCTGTATGATACTATAATGGTGGATACATGCTATTATACATTTGTCAAAATATACAAAATATACAATACCATGAGAGAACCCTCATGTACACTATGAACTCTGGGTGATAATTGTGTGTCAGTATAAGCTCATCAATTATAAGGTGTCCATAGTGGTGGAAGTTGTGCAGGCACTGGGGAGGAGATAGATGGTAACTGTACTTTCTGCTCCATTTTGTTGTGAACCTAGACCCATTCTAAAAATAAGTTTATTAAAATTTTTTAATGTTTATTTTTTGAGAGAGAGAGAGAGAGAGCATGAATGAGGAAGGGGCAGAGAGAGAGGGAGACACACAATCAGAAGCAGGCTCCAGCTCAGAGCCCAATGTGGGGCTCGGACTCACACACTGCGAGATCATGACCTGAGCTGAAGTTGGACACTTCTGACCAAGCCACCCAGGTGCCACCAAAAAAAGGATCATCAGAGGTTATATCTTGACCAGGAGTTTTATAAGAAAGGAGGGACTAGCTAAAAGTCTATGTTGTAAAATGTAAGACTTTTGAAGTACAAAGTACCGGTAATTTTTTGTCACCAACAGTCTCAAATCAAAACCTGGAAAAGTTGATTAGAAAAACCCAAACAAATCCTCCTACAAGAAAACCTCTCTCAGACTCTGGCCCTTTATTCCACTATTCCCTTTGTCGTAGCACTGAGTAATAATTGTGCGTAATTATATTTTATGAGAGAAAAACATGAGATCTGGGACTTGGCCTGTATTACGTGTTCACACTGTGACACCTTCACTCCTAAGATACTGTCCAGTACTGAACTATTCAAAACTATCTGTGGAATGAAGGGAGTGAAAGGAAAAGGAATTGAACTCTTATTATATTATTAATGTTTTGCTTGTTTGAAAAATATCTGAAAAAATTATCACACAATATGAAGGCAGTTAAATTTGGGTGGGAAATATATATATATGTCCTCTAGGTAATTTTCTACATTTTTTTGAACAGTTGAAACATTTCATAACTGAAGAAAGTTCAGATCTCTGTAAGTTTCTGGAATAAGTTTAGAATTCAGTAAAACATTGGGAAAGAAAAGACCAAAGCCTGGAGAAAACAATATTGAATATAATCAAATTTTCTAGTTCGTGCATGAAGGACATATTGATTTTTGAATATTTGAATGGAATGCCTGATTGTGACTTTTTAGTATTTGCATGTAAATTTCCATTTCGATGAAAATCATTTCTACCTTGTTAATAGCATGTCATCATATTCTCTAGCAATAACACAAAGGTGGCGTGAAATATTTTCATTGTGTGTCTAGAATTTTCATATATAAGTGTCTCTTAATCTTCAGACAAACTGTGTTTCACTCTTATTTTGTTTCAAAACTTTGAAATCACCTCTATCTTTTGTCAAATGCTGATAACTTGGGTTTGTGGTTATTATCTTGAGTTTAATTTTGAATGTAGCCTGAGGCAGAGGCCAGACCCAGTGGTGTCTCCTAGGGAGCTTGGCTGGTCTTACTCCAGTTCTTTCTGAAGAACTGCCTGCTTCACTGAAAACACCAACCTAATTGGTGCCCTTGCTGTTTGTATCTAGGGAAAAGCTGCAATCTGAATACACATCAACTGATCCTCAAAAATAAACAGAAAATATTAACAAGATGATTTGTATCTCTAAGGAAATAGGAAACAATTCGATGTAATCCAGAAACGGAAAGAAGTCAAATATGATTTTGGAATGGTCTTAAATTTTTAAAATTTTTCATTAAATGTAATTTAAAGTTTCCACTTGGGGAAACTGAGAGACTCATAATAAATTGTCATATTTAATTTTAGCTAGAGTCACAAGTTTTGTTTCAAAATAGGTAGTATTATGCAACTAATTAATTAAGACTAACCATTCCTTAAAAAAAATTGAACAGATATTGAAGTGGAATAAATAACCTGATTATTTTAGGTTTATTACAGGATTCAATTAAGGCTGCTATAGTCGTTAATTCAGTATAGACTGTATTTCCATCCTTTTACTGTTTCTCTTTTGAAGACGTAAAGACCCTGGTTCCAAGTTAGCACGTTCAACATTATCTTGATATCTGCAAATGTTTTTCAAAATCATTCAATATTTCTATCATTTAGGATAGCAACATATCCTTCAATGTCAAGTAGTTACGAGGGGTGAAATATTTTTGTATGAATAATAAATACTCTAAAACATTTACATGAAATCCTAGGTTGGTACTTCCCATACTCATTTCAGATGGTTCCTGAAAAAACTAAGGTTGAGAAATGCTGAAGGATTAACCTTCATTCACAGAGACATATGCCTGACATTAAATTATGAAAGGCACTCAGGAGACATATAATTTTAAAAAGTTTATCCAAACATACTCATTCACAGAGTGTCTTTCTTCCTAACACAACAATTAACATACCTCTGGTTAATGAAAACATCATGAAGGACTGTAAACCCGATCCAACTTGAAAAAGGTTAGATTCATTCTGTTTGCCCTTCACTGTAAGTACTTTAAAGTGATATTCGGGGAATTGCCATGGAGCGCCTCAGGTCATGAACACTGTGCCAAGTGATTGCAAAAGAAGATGTTTTGAACCCTGGAGAGGTGGGAGGAGACCAAATTACCTCTTGAAATTGCTCTGGGGATCTAGATCACCAGGTTTTCATAAGGCAAAAGTGGTGAGCATCATCATGAAGGCATCATCATCACAGGCATCACATTATTGGATGATCTTATGAGCACTGGGTTAACACTTAATGTTCATTGCTTCACTTAATGCACACAGTAGTTCTGCAAAACAGCCTTCCTTAACATGCTCATTTGACAGATAAGGAATCTGGGGCCCAGAGAGGGTAAGACCCTGGTGCAAGGATATACTATTAGAAACTGAGAACCAAAAACCAAGCCTAGACTATGTAACTCCAAAGCTTCACAGGCACTGTAATTGTGATTTTATTCCTCCAAACCAGTGTTTGAGATTAAGAGTCAGAAACATTTAATCATTTCTCTGTTTTTATTGACATACTTTGGGGCTGTTGCTATAACTAAAAATTGACTATGTGAAAAATGCCAAGTGCCTTGAAAAATAAGCATACATAATTTTACACGTAAAACTTATTATACAGAAAAGTTAAAACGTTGAATAAGCAAAAGTAAAAAGAGGGTAATGACTTCAGAAAAATATTAAGAGACAATTTGCACTACATTTTTCATTTATTTTCTTCCACTATTTTGCTGGGAGTTGTTTGTATACATATATTATAAACAGAGGCAAGAATAGTTGATTTCTACTTACAAGTATTTTATGAATATTTTTGTGTGAATAAATATAAAGGTGCCGTCATTTTTGTAATTAAACATGTTTCTTGGGGTGCCTGGGTGGCTCAATTGGTTAACTGTCCAACTTCAGCTCAGGACATGATCTCGGGGTTTGCGGGTTTGAACCCCGCATCAGGCTCTGTGCTGATAGCTAAGATCTTGGAACCTGCTTCAGATTCTATGTCTCCCTCTCTTTCTGCCCCTCCCCTGCTCACATTCTGTCTCTCTCCCTCTCAAAAATAAATAAACATAAAAAAATTATTAAGAAAACAAATATGTTCCTTTATATATGATTATATAATATTCCTTTATATATATGTGTGTATACACACACACACACACACACACACACACACACATATATGGACATTTCCGAATTACTTGGTTTCTCTCTTTTTTTTTTCCCTCAATAGATAGGTAGAAAGATGATAGATAGATAGATAGATAGATAGATAGATAGATAGATGATAGTCAATCTTTCTGTCCCACAAATTTCAGAGAATCTCTTAAGCCCTACAAGAACTGTTTCTAAAGCTTTATTTTGCCTAAGGTGATAGAGGAAAAAAATTACCACACTTCATGTGTGTGTGGTGTGTGTTCAATTCACAAAACACTGACAATTCTGTCCAAAATAGCTGAGACTCTCCACATGCAACTCTCTTCATAGCCTGGAGGTGGGTTCTGAGTAATGCAGACAGAGTCACTTCCACAGTAGTTTGGCACTGGCTGCACTTGTTGTAGGTACTTGGAAATTATTGCACTGTTTTCCACTTTGAGCCTGTGCTGAAACACTAGGAAGGGAAGGGAAAAACTAAACACTTTGGTTGGAGGTTCAGACACATTGGCATCTAGTTATGCTTTTTATCTCTGAAGTGGACTCAGAATACCTAAGAAATGAAACCTACAATCCCAAAACTTTGTTCTTTATCTTCCCACATGTCCTTCAGGGTACTTTGGTTGTAAGCAACAGAAAATGCCCCTGACAGACAGAAGTGGAATTTTTGGAAGGATAAGATTGAATTCAAGGTGAACAATGAAAAACTAAAAAGAAAATAAATAAATAAATAAATAAATAAATAAGCAACTAACTAAGTAACTAATTAACAGCCAGGCTTGGATAATATAGGAATGAAGGTGATGTACAGATGACCATTCATTTAACAGCCACCAATGGAATGCATAAAGTTCAAAAGGAGATTAAAATTTAGAGGAGGAATCTGCTGTCAGGAGCTTCCAGGCATTCCTTTGACTTCTTTGATGGGAGGAATCTGCACCCTGATTCACTTTCCCACTTCCTATAGGGCATAAAGTGTAGGAGCAATGATGTCCCAGAAGGAAATCAAGGGATGTTGTGAATGGGTCATGGAAGCTAGGAGGCCAGAAACAAAAAAATCAGCTATACACTCAGAAACATTTTTCCTATAGCTCAAAACTGGAAAATATCAGATGTTTAAACATTCCAAGGGAATCAGCACTAGAAAAACTCTGTTAAATGGTACAATCTGTTAGACTTTATTCAGCTTAATCAATTTATAATAACTTTACTCACATGAAATATAGATGAAAATCTCTCTATGAAATGTTTTCATGTCAGAAGAAACTTAGACAAGAAAATGGATAATGGAAAGCACATACTTTGATTCTACTGCTGAGTAAAACTTAAAACATAAAAATAGTAATTTAATTTGAAAATCTAGCAGAAATCCCTATGCTGCAAGGTAAACAAACTTAAATGTAGTATACCTGGGGAATTCTGGTATAGACCCCTGGTGCTTATGCTACTTTGTATCCCCCAATGAAGCACCATTTTTAACATCATGAATTTACATCATGAATTACAAGTGGAAAAAAAATCAATCTTTACATTTTTTTACATTATGTATCAATCAGAATCTCTGATGAAGATGAATTAATGTTAATCCAGTTTGATGAGTAAAATGATATAAATCATTTTGGAGAGATACTTATTGTTTTGGTATTAGTAGGTGGGAAACAGGTCTCTGCTCACTGTAGAGTATCACCATAGGGACTTTAAATGGCAGAAGCACAAATATTGAAGCACAACGTCCTCTGAGATATCAGTGACCTGAGAAGAATTATTGGTCTCTTCATTGCTTTACTATTATATTACCTTAGAGCTCTGATGGGTCCTAAGGTAATATAACAGAAAATTTAAAGCCAAGTTATTCCAGATGGAATGTTTCAAATGGCTCTGTGTGTCCAATCATACTGAAAAAAAAAAAGTTTTCTCAATGAATTTGTATGCTAATGGCACACTTACCCATTCTAGAACCCACCTTGAGATCTGCTGGATATAATGCCATTACTTAGAATGCCTTAGACAAAAAGGGATCGGACTTGAAACCAAGTGGCAGGACACACGGATACTTCTGTTTAAAAAGTTCAATCTCCAGGTTCTTAATCTATTATTGGTAGGGCAATGGCAAGTCTGGGATTAGCAATGAGTTAGGACATGTGGTGAAATACCTCAAAAAATAGGTGGTTTCTGGGTGGCTCAGTGGGTTAAGTTCTGACTCTTGATTTCAGCTCAGGTCATCATGATCCCAGTGTTGTGGGATCAAGACCCACTTGGGGCTCTGTGCTGAGCATGGAGCCTACCTAAGATTCTCTCTCTCTCTCTCTCTCTCTCTCTCTCTCTTTCTCTCTCTCACTCTCCCCCTGTCCCCTTCCCCACTTGCTCGCCCTCTCTAAAACAAAACAAAACAAAACAAAACAAAACAAAACAAAACAAAACAACACACACACAGCAAAAATAGGGAAAGTAATGCTAAAAGGTATACAGAGGCAGATGACTCAGATGGTTAACTAGTTAGTACCAAAATATTTTCTTCTTTACCTAGCTGAGAAGCAAGATTGTAACCATACTGCTAGGAATATAGAATTACAAGAAATATTAAAACATTAAAAAGAATTAAAAAATGAATGAATGTAAGCACAGATCACAGGAAATCTGAAGATATTTCAGATAGAGAAAACTGGACTTTGAGAAAAAGAGAGATGATTTTTTAAAGCTAGGGTTAAGGCACAGAGACGAAGCTAAACCAGTGTCAACTAGCATGAATGTGACAGTTCTGAGCCCCAGAATGTGGGAATAGGGCTCAATCCCTCTACGCAAAATTTAAAAACCTGTTCACAACTTGAATGGATTTCCTTCTCCCCTAGGTCCTCAAATCTCAAGGCATTTCTCCTGATCTAAAAATCTGTCTCAGAATTATTTTATTCTCATGTGATTTCTCCCCAGTTTATAACCTTTTTTTTTTTTTTTTTTTTTTTTTTTTTTGCAGACTTTTCTCCCTCGTTTATCCTTTAGATAGCTGATGTCCTTGGCTTTACCAGTCAACATTTTTAGTTGAATGGCCTTATATTATTGTGTATATGGCTGGTTCACTGAATGGCAGCAAATGATGGAGTTCACCCAGTTGTCATGCATCAGCAAATAAGCAGGGATTTACTTAGGAGATAGGTTGGGATGTGAGGAAGAAGGCAGAGAAGAGACAGTCAACAGCCTAAAGAAAAAGTGTCACTGTAGCAAGTGGAGAGGTCTTAACGCTTTAGGGTAGCAGTTACCAGAGTTATCTGTGTATAATCATGAGTTGGATATTTTTATTTACTATTTTATTTTATTTTATTTTATTTTATTTTATTTTATTTTATTTTATTTTAATTTTTTAATGAGTTGGATATTTTTAAAGTTTCACATGATTCTCTTGTGTGGCCAGAAGTGAGAACTGCTGTTATAGCAGTTGGGAAATTAGATCTAGGGGAAAAAACCAAAACAGAGTGATTTGTGAGTCTTTGGGGTCCTTGAAGACTTTTTCAATGTGTCCCTGAGATCAAAACTATTTAAATAACAGTAGCATCAGGTCATTTGCCTTTTTCACTGTTATTTTTTCATGACTATATGTTGTGTCTTTTTTCAAAGGTGACATGATATGTTAGGTCAATAAATTGAAACCAGAAGCAGAGAGATGAATACAGCTATTAAGCCAGACATTAACAATGCTTGTAAAAATATACATAATACATCACCAATACTTAAAAATGGAAATTTTAAAATGCATTTTTGTTTTTTATTGTTAAATTAATTAGTAAATAAATAGATCATGTTTTAATTTTTAAGTTGGTGAATATTGATTGATTTAATAAAAAATAAATGCTAAATTTTGGGGGCTTTCAATAATTTTTAGGAGTACAAAGGGACCCTGAGACCAAAAATGTTGAGATCTGCTGCTCTGTGGATTGACAGATGCCTCACGAAGTTGTGACAGACTCAAAAAACTGTAGATAAATAGGAATTTTCTACAGATCTGTTCAAAGAGGTACCTAAGCATAGGTGATATTTATTGATGCAGCACATAGCACAACACTCTAAACTTAACAAGATGCATAACACAGTATGCTACTAACTTGTTTACACCCCTATATCTCTGCAAGACTGTTATTTTAGAGACGTTTTATCTGAACCCTGGCTCCCACCCAGGAACAACTGACCTCTGTTGTGTGTCTCTGTGTTGAGATGAATACTTCACGCTCTCAGGGCTTGATGACATTAGGCAATAAAATATCCAATTAACTGCTCTTGCTTTATTCCCATGTTGACTGTGAAATCATATAATTATAATTTAACTTGCCTATAGGGAAGGAATATGCTGATCAGTAAATAGAAGTATTCAGTCCTCTTGACGGCTATATGTTTTATTTAATAATAATTAGGTCCCACTTGGTTGTCTTGTAAATTAGAGTCTTGTGACTGTGGTTAGCCTGACTTTATCCCCTGGAGACTGACTGATTCAGGGTGCACAAACAATCGTGTTTCTAAGCCTAACAATCTGAATATCATGCCCTAGAAATGGGATCCTTGTCAAGTGAGGAGCTCTTTAGAGAAGCCACCCTTTCCTTATCCCCTTAAATATATGTATTTTTTTTTAATTTGCAGGGATGAGTTAAAATTTGTTTTATTTAGGGCCCACAAGAGACACCAAATGCCCAACCGCCTTTATAACCACCTATGTCAATCTGTACCCACTGCACACATTGAGTGTTGAAAGATTTGATCAGTACGTAGATTTCACCAAGACTTCTCTGTGTCTTAAATATTATGGGTAACTGTACCACCATTCCACTTCATAGGAAAAATAAAATGTGATTGAGGAGGGGATTGCCCATTGATCTCCATAAAAACACTTTTAGTCTGTTTGGGCATTAAGTGCTCTTAGAAGTGTATTGAACTTTTGAGCCATAACTTGAGATTTATACTAACTAACTCTTTACAGCCATGGTTTCACCTAGAGAGATAAATGTTTTAAATTAGGTGTCCAAGAAAACCATTAACCTTTTCAGGTAAATTGTGTTATTTTCTTCACTACTGTGACTTATATAACTAAAAATAATGCTGTGTACACAGACAAAGGATGTTAGTTATAGCTCCCCATAAAAATAAGATGTATGGAGTTCTGTTTTCTGGGATGATGGATTTGTGCTGATGGTATCATACTCTTCACAGAGTTGCCCCTAGCATATGCCTCTGTGGTTCACTGTGTTTCATTGAGAAGGCTGTGGTTCCTGTCAGCCCGTGTTAGGCAAATAAAAAAAAAACCCTGAGGCTTATATAACCACCATCCCTTTATACAACCAGCTGGCACATGAGGTTTGCTTACTTGCCTGGCAGTTGCCATCATTTCCTAATAAATTTTCCTCTCTAAAACATTTACTTTGTCTGTTTTGCTCCTGGACCTGTGGAAGGATTGGACCCAGTGTGTTAAGCCAGAATTGTCATGCTTCCCCGAGGATGATTCCATTCCACCCCTGACCTCCACTCCACTTAGTTTCTTGGAAGCAATGAAGCACATACTTAAAACAATTAAGCATAGGTCAAGTATATATTTTGTAACTGCTGAACAGTTTATTCACTGCCTACTAAAAAATTCCAATATCTATTGTTCACTCAAGAACAAAATAATTAGCCTAGAAAATTCTGGCCTGAGATGGTTTGAATACAAATGGGCTAGTAGAGAAGAATTTTCCATCTATATGAAAACAAACAAACAAAAGCCAGTGAAATAATTTTTCCCTCACACCTTTTCTTGTGATTTTTGCCCATAGGAAATGTTAAGAATTTATCAGGCAGAAAATTGTAAAAGAGATGTGTCTTGTCAGTATTAAGAATGTCATGGCTTTGCAGCTTTTCAACAACTATGACTAAAATTTTGAGGAAGGAAAAGCCCTTCAGACAATTCTCAGAGGGAACAAGAAAAGGCCACATGACTTGCAAAGGCTGGAAAGGATTCAAGTCAAATTGAACTAAACATAGAAATGTAAGGTTCCTCTCTCACTAATGACACAGCTCACATGAACTGGAGAAATCCCTCTTTCTATCTCTTCTCACTGCTTCAGGCCATCTCTGCAATGGCGAGCATTAGCTATTAAAGTCAAAAGGAGTTTTAGGTCCTGATCTTTGGTATGTGAATTTGTTGCAGTAGGACTTTTGTTATTGAAACTATGATTCAAAATATTTCTTTATTTTAAATGTATGTGCATCGAGTCATATATATGAAGTGTGCATACTGATACACGTATATGAAGATTAAAATATCTGTAAAGTTTTCTAGTAAAAAATCTCAATGTCATTAGTTAGATGGAAGATAGTTTATCTATCTATCTATCTATCTGTCTGTCTGTCTATCTATTTATCTAAATAAGGTATAAATAGAAATGTATCTCTCCTTCTGGAATAAAATAAAACAAATTTTATCTCTCTAACATAGGCAATTTATTCATCTTATTTTATTTTTAAAATTTTTTTTAATGTTTATTTATTTTTGAGACACAGGGACAGAGCATGAGTGGGGGAAGGGCAGAGATAGAGGGAGACACATAATCCAAAGCAGGTTCCAGGCTCCGAGCTGTCAGCACAAAGCCTGACACAGGGCTCAAACCCACAGACTGAGAGATCATGACCTGAGCCAAAGTCGGACACTTAACAGACTGAGCCACTCAAATGACCCATCGTTTTGTTTTGTTTTGTTTTTTTAGTTTTTAAATGTTTATTTATTTATTTTGAGAAAGAGAGATCACATGTGCATGTGAGCCAGGGAAGAGTGAGGGTGAGGCAGAGAGAGAAGGAGAGAAAGAATCCCAGACAGGATCTGCACCATCAGCAGAGTCTGAGATCATGACTTGAGCCAAAATCAAGTATTGGATGCTTAACCGACTCACCCAGGCTCCCCTAACATAGACAATTTAATCATAAATATTGATTAGTTCGTTTAGTAGATCTTACATTAAGCGCACAAATAGCAACAAGCAAAATGAATTTGCTTTGAATTTGTTGTTATAAAACATAATAAATTATTCAAATATAAGACTTTTCAATACTCAAAATACTTATTAAACAAACATTTATGTAGCACCAACCATATGCCAGGCAGTAGGTTATAGGAAGAGAATGCAACAGACAGAATTGATCTTAGCCTTCGAAACTCACTGTAGCCAATTACAATAAACAAAAAAAACAAAAGATATTTGGATAAGACAAAGAATATTTTCTCCTGGAAGATAAATGTCATAAAATATTACATAAACATTTACCTGTATATTCTTATTCAATTATGGGGACTCAATTTTGGGCACAGATTTTGTTCAAGTAACCTGTCTTCTGGGAGTCTTGTAGTTTAGTACCAAGATCAAGACTTCATGATTTGTTTGATTTGCACAGGCACAGGTGTTTCTTGTGACCCTTTCTTTCTTTATCTTTTATATCAAATGGATTCAATATCCTTGGTTGCCATAAAGAAGAGGGAAAAAATTCTGTTATACTCATTGGCTGTCATAATGTTGCAATGGTATTCAACTCAAGAGCCTTGCTGAGGAACTGAACTATCCCATATTCCCATCTCAGAACCAGTTCTACTAGAAATAGCCAATAGGTAGAGAAGATAAAAAAACCTTAAGCTCCTCAACACTGAGTTTGTTTCCTGATTGTTTAATGGTTTCAGGAAACTAGTCACTTCAAGAGGACAGATGACTTGATTTTCTCAAACAAACATACTTTGATTCACACGATTTATATGTAACATCAATCCCCTCCAATCTTTGTTGTCTGTTTGGCTGAGTCTATAGTTTTATCTCCTACTTATGTTGGTTTTGCTTGTTACATCTGAAGAATCAGCATCTCCATTTCCTGTATGCAAATGCGTCTTATTTATCTACCTAAAATTATCATGCCAATAATAAAGGAATCCTTTAGGATCCCAGGCTACCTTGTTTGTTTCATGGCCAGTGCTTCCCAGTGATAATCCTGGTTCTAATCCTCATCTAAATTGTAGTAAACCATAGACTGCTTCTTCATTGTCTACTATGCAAAGTATCAGATGCTTATTTTCCATTATTTTGTATAGAAAGCATCTGGTTTTAAACTGGCAGGTCTATTTTTCTTAAGTCCTTATATTTTTGGTTCTATTTGGGGTATAAACTTGTTCTTATATTTTAGAGTGAATTTTACACGCATGATTTTTCTCCTTGTCATGGAAAACATCTGATTGTGATTTTTAAGTTGGATACTTTGACAACAAAGTAGGTAATTAAATAAAAAGGAAAATGACTATAAAAAGTCATACATAATAGTCAAATTTATTAAGCTACTAATTTGCTTGATTATTTGTTGTCAACTTAGCATAGTTAGAGATTTTGAAGGACGGAGTTTGAAAATTTGGTGACAAAGGTATCTGTGGAAGATATATGTAAATGAAATGTTATATGAATGTGTAGAAAGTGTGAGACTACTTGAATGCCATATGAATGCCTCTAGTCCTATTGAACCTTACTGGTCAAGATATTTTGTGCAGAAACACTCTGTGTTTATGCAAAGACACCTTCTGTTTACTTTCTATTTAATTGCATCTAACATGATTTGTTTGTTTATTTGGTATGAACTTTTAATTAAACATATGTACTAAAAAGTACATTAAAGATAAGTAGATAAATCAATGAATTTCTACAGTGTGAGCACATGTGTAACTAGCACTCATATCATTAAACAGAATATTAAAAGTATTCAAGAGCCCATTCTGGCCCCTTGCAGCAATATCCCTTTCCAAGGATGACCGATATCCTGCCTGTAGATTAGTTTTACCTGTTTTTAAAGTGCATATATGTATAATAATTCAGTATATATTTCTCTGTGTCAGGACTCCATCAATCTACATTGCAAGACTTATTCATGTTTGTTGTGTATAGTTATAGTTCAATGTTCTCACTAGTTCTCACTATGTATAGCATTCCATTTCATCAATATACCATAATGACTTTATGTCAATACTGACTTCTGTCAGTAGAGGTATGGAGTGTCCTGTATATGTTCCCATAAACATTTATGTACTTGTCTTTTGGTGAATACAGTATTACTTTTGTTGTTGTTGGGTTCTCGTAGGAGAACTGCTGGACCAGGATATACACTGATAGGTACAAACAAAATAGTTTCAATAGTGGTTGTATCAATTTTTACTTGATATATGTTTGACAGAACACTAGTGTCTCCTTAAATTTTTTCCCTAGACATTTCACCTGAGATAGCCTAGTCTGACCTTGCTTTTTCTTAATGAATAATGAAGTCTCTTGATGAATAATTTATTCCTGGGGTATTTGGATATTCTTTTTTTGGAAATGTGTGTTCAACTCTTGCCCAGTTTTAATTGAATTGTTTGCTTTCTCCTTATTGAATTTATATGAATTATTTATATATTCTGAATGTGTCTTTTGTTACATGTATGTAGAATGAATATTTTTTCCCACTCTTACCTTTTATTTCCTGAACAATGGCTTTTGATGAATAGACTAGTTTTTAAATTAAATGCAACCTAATTTATCATTTCTCCCTCTGTAGGCTATGTGTAGACTGAGATATGCTTACCAACACCAAGGGGTGGCCAATACTATCCTACACTTTTCACTAAGAGCTTTCTGTTTTACTTTACTAATTTATTTTGTTTTTAAAAAGTTTATTTATTTATTTCGAGAAAAAGAGAGTAAGGGAAGGGCAGGGGGCAGAGAGAGAGGGAGAATCACAAACGGGCTTCCCACTGTCAGCGCAGAGCTGGATGCAGAGCTCGAGCTCAGTCCTTGAGATCGTGACCTGAGCCAAATCAAGAGTCAGATGCTTAACTGATGGAGCCACTCAGGTGCTTCTTTACTTTTCTAATTCAGAGCCACAATTTATCGGGAAATAATTTTTGTGTACATTTTGAAATAAAGGTCAAAATTATTTTTTCCCGTGGATAGTCATACTGTCCTTTATCACTACTCTTCGGACACCTTTATCATAAATTAAATAATCATATACATGAGTACTAGAGTCCCCAAGCTGTTCCACTGATCAACTTCAAAATGCTCTTTTCAATACCTACTGACTTAATTAATAGAGCTTTATTATAGATCTTCATTTCTAGAATATTATTCCTCCAGCTTTCTTCTTTATCTTCTTTAAAATTCTCTTGGCTATTCTTAACTGATTTTGCAGTTTTCATTTACATATAACTTTTAGAATTCGTTAGTCCATGCCTTCCACCCCTCATTATCGAAACCAAAACCAAAACCAAAACCAAAAAACAAACTAAAACAAAAGCAAAACACCTTTAAGGGATTTTAAGATATTGTATTGAAAGTACTTCCTTATTACGTTTGTGAGCAACGTTGGAGTGGGTTAATAGGGCATATTTCTTATCATTTAGGCTACTACATTTTAAAAAGAGAAAACTATTTCCATTTACAAATAAGCCTGGTAAAACTTTGGAATCCTTACCTAAAGCAATCTAAAATAGCTGCACTACAGTGATTTGTCACTTCCTCTTATTACATATACAGGTCAGTAGAGAAAAATTGATGTTATGTAGTACTCCCTAAAGAATCTGCAAGGGCGCTTGGGTCGCTCAGTCGGTTGAGCTACCGACTTCAGCTCAGGTCATGATCTCACTGTTGGTGAGTTCCAGCCCTGTGTCAGGCTCTGTGCTGACAGCTCAGAGCCTAGGGCCTGCTTCAGATTCTGTATCTCCCTCTCTCTCATTCTGCCCTTCCCCTGCTCGTGCTCTGTCTCCCCAAAATGAATAAATGTTAAAAAAAATGAATCTGCAGAACCTCCATGCCTTGAATAAATTAATCGTATGTAGGCTTCTTCTCAAACACCATGCCCAACTGATTGACAGTGGCTCCCTAAGGCCACACATGAACCCAAGCAAAAGTATTTAGCAATCAGTTACTTATATGTACTATCAGCATGGGAGATACCATCAGAGAGGGGTGTAGATGGCATATATTTTCCATTCCACACCTGATATTATCATCTCCTTCTGCATTAGACCAGATTTTTGAAGCTTGTTAACTAAACTGTTTTGTTTCCTTTACAGAATTTTTCTCTTTCTTTCTTTCTTTCTTTCTTTCTTTCTTTTTCTTAGAATTTCGGAGTGATGTTATGATATTGGAATACATTAAAAGAGATATCTCTAAAACTATTGTTGTACATAATTTTACTCATCATAAGTATATTTTTAAAAAGCTATTAGCTGAATTAATTATTGTGTCCTTTTTGAGAGGATAAGTAGAAAAAAAACCATATTACTCTCAGGTTCCTACCTGAAAGAATGATTCTGAACAATGTTATGTTTATCTTATGAAGGCCATGAATTATGTCCTCTTCTTTAAGTTGGGGTTAAAATGTTGAAACAATCATTGTCTATAATACACAGATTTTTTTTTCAGAATCAATTTTTTGTCTTACTTATTCCTGTCTTTACCTTATTTTTCTCACTGCTTTTTTGTCCCATTTTCCTCCTCACTTATTTTCTTTCATTTTATTTATTTTCTGTTATTGTCTCTTTTTTTGTATTTTCACCAGTTTTAAAGTTGCTTTTGTTCCTGGCAAATGATTGAGAATGAATGAGTGAATGAATGAATGACTGAATGAATCGGTGATTAGAAGGCAGGTTGGAGAGATTCAGGGAAACACAACAAGGGAGAAAAGCTGAAATGATCTAAAAGGACTTTGTTAGCAACTACATTTAATAACCTGTGATCATGGAATCAACAGAGTTATGACCTGAAAATGATTTACATAGAAAGGATAACATTAAGAGGAGAAGAATGAAGACAGCCAGAAGCCATGTTAGAGGAGATGATTCTTCCTGCCAGCCACTGCCAGGCAAAAAGTGACAGCTTGGTTGTTTTCCAAAGAAAACCATGAGGCTGAGGCATCAGGTACAGCAATGAGCTTTGCATGATAGTGAAAGCAGTTTTATATATTCTGAGGCCATTTACAAGTTGGCTTCTCACATATGACTGTAGCACAAGGGTTTGAATTCAGCCTGAGTTCTAAGGAAGAGTTTCCTTGCAAAAGATCAAATTCCACTGCCATAAGCCAGGAAAGGAAGAGGTGGTGAGCTGGGCAGTCTTTCTCACAGCATATGCTGCTTGAGTTGGTTCTGCTGATGTACACAAAGCATGAGTGCCGTAAAGACAGTGTGTCTTTATGTCTTTATAGTCACAAAAATTTCTAACCAGGGGCGCCTGGGTAGCTCAATTGGTTAAGCAACTGAATTTGGCTCAGGTCATGATCTCATGGTTCATGGGTTTGAGCCCTGTGTCTGAATCTCTGTTGGCAGCTCAGAACCTGGACCCTGCTTCAGATTCTGTGTCTCCCTCTGTTTCCCCCCCCCACCCCCTCTCTCTTTGTCTCTCTCTAAAAAGTAAATACACATTAAAAAACATTGAAAAAAATTCTTAATCAAAGTCTACAGTGTAGTTATTCAGGAATTAGGGGCTTTCTTCCAGAAGCCAGGAAAACACACACACACACACACACACACACACACACACACACACACACCCCTGAGACAGTATAGGGAAGGTTGCACTAAAAGAAAAAAATGTGCCTCACGATTTAGGACACAGAATCATGAGGTTTGGTCTGTCCAAGGACTATGGGCAAATGTATTGAGGAATTGTCCATTAGTGAAGGGCTCTTCTGAGGCCTGGCTTGAAATTTCTAACCCTGCCCATGCTGGTCAATAAAAGGATATTTCTCAAATAAGGATGAAGAGCACTGTGGCCTAAAACACAAATACTATGTTGTTATGTCACTGTAACTCTGCTGAAAACTTTCTATGGAAATACTAGAAGGTAAAAAGCAAACACAACACCTTTTGATATAGTTTCCTGCTTTCTATGCCTACCACATCCATAAGCATCTTAAACTATTCAGAAACTTTAATGGATCCTAAACGCACGAGTAATTCTGGGGCAAAAGATGGCTTATTTCAATAAGTAATACACAGTATATTACTGAAAGATCATACCTTAACCTGTATAACTTAAATTCTCTGAAAACCCAATGTCACATCAGTGAAACAGGAGTATTTTATAAGATAATCGCTAAGATGCCTTTGGGCTCTCAAACTGTATAATTCTCTAATTACGTGTGACTACTGGTGGTTGAGTTTTCTCACATTATCTCACAGACAACCACAGTGCCACACATACTAGGAAGCTAAACATGTTTAATGCATGAGTAGATTTTAGTTTTCATTGCTTAAATTTAAATAAAGAAACTTAATGGAATGTATTTCCCACCAAAAGAATTATTTCCCACAAAATATCTTTAAAACTTGCTCTCCCTGTTCTAATTGTTCAAAGTAAAGATAAACTACCACTTGCTTTAATAATAATATAACAGACCAAAGTATTAACCACACATGGTGAAAATGGAATACAACACTAAAATGGCCTTAGCAATTACTTTTGTTTTGCCCAATAATATTGTCATTCTTGTGCCTTGTTTTCACATACAACAAATATTCAAGAGATAGCTGGACGAAGATGCCACAAGAGGTACAATTCAACCAAAGAACCATATATGGCTTATGATACAATAGGTGTTTGTGGTAAGGGGAGGAGAATTCAACTGGCTCAAAGCTTGCAAAAGTATAATCAAATTAGAAAGCTTATTGGTTTATGAATTCTTGAAAATATTTTCTCTCCTCAACATTGGAATTCATAGTTGGCAAAAGACTACATAGACATTTGGATGGGATAATATATATAGAAGTTTCATACTAAAGGATGAAAAAGATTGAGGCATGAAAAGAGAAAATATTTTTATGCCTCTGAATGGTTAGAGCTTTCTGAGTAAATTTTACTTGAACTTGGGTTAGGGGACAAGCTTGGAGTATAAAGATGACTAAATAGATAGAACTTTGGAAAGACTAAACTTCCCGGAGGTGTGTTTTTACATATTAAAATGGGTTGAAGCCACAGAGACGTTTTAGGGGTTGTGAATCTGGAGATACTCATCTGCCCCCCAGAATAATTTATTTATATTCCAAAGAGGTAGAATTTAGGGACTTCCCTTCCTCTTCTGGAGGAGAATTTATTTACCTTAGGAAGAATTTCTTTCTCTCTCCTTAAGAGCAGAGCAAAATGTATATGAGTTCCCAGACTCATGGTTTTTAAGGTTTCTCTCCTGTGGTACATGAATCCCTTTTTGTGCACTTACAGAGTTCATCTGGCTTTCATAGCATCACCTAATATAAGAGAAATATTGGGGCATGGAGAAACAATGTTGTTATTGCTATAAGTAACAGTAACTCTTATTTCTGTTCCAGAAACTTTTTTGTATTCAGGACGTATGCATAGATATTAAAAATCTATCAGTCACCAAACAAATGAGAGCTTTTCCTATACAGTTTCCACCAATTTCTTTATATTTCAATCACAAGGAAAATTGTTTTGGTTATTAGAACTCTCGATTAGTTTAATTCATTTGTCAATCAGTTCATTTAAATTTCAACTGTGTCAAACACTTAATAGATTACCAAAATGTGCAAAACCAAGCTTTAACATGAAAAAAAATAATAAAGCTAATCAAAAAAGCAAAACCAAAAATAACCAGCCAACTAAGCAAACGAAACCTAACTCCCTTAACCACACAATGCACATGAAAGTGTATTATAAAAGATTTACGATTCATGCCGTCAAGAATAGCAAGAGAATTTCATCAAAGATCAAGATGGCATCTGCCTGAGATGTACAGGGACGTTTTCTTAATGGAAGTCTTTGATGGACATCTTTCCCATTGAAAGAAAAGAGGAAAAGTGTTTGTATTAAAATATTTCCACTTTGAGAACCAGAGGTAACAAATAATACCTAAGTACTCAATGACACTTTGCTAAACAGCTTTTATTATATAGTCATTATAATAAGATTTTTTTTAGTATACAAATTATATGAATATTTAACATTTAAAGCATCTTGCATACCTTTCTTCATCCAATACAAATAATTTGAATTTAATATGAATAATTGGGAGGAATCGTAGTAAAACAACAAAAGACCTTTGAAATAATAAGATATTTTCTTGACTAATCATAATTAGAGGCAGATGATTTCATTTTCTGAGGATTTAGTTCAATTTATGTTTTCTTTTTATAAAAATTGTGGCAAAATACATAACACAAAATTTATCATTTTAACCATTTATAAGTAGTCAGTTCTGAGACATTAATCATATTCATATTGTTGTGCAACCGTCATCCTGATTTGTCTACGGAACTTTTCATCTTCCCCAACTAAAACTTTTTATCTGTTAAACACTAATTCCTAGCATCCCGTCTTCCAGCTCCTGACAACCACCATTCCACTTTCTGTCTCTATGAATTTGACACTCTAGGAACGTGATAGGGGTGGACTCACACAATATTTGTTCTTTTGTCATTAACTTACTTCCCTTAGCATAGTGTCTTCAAGATTTATCCTTTGTGTAGCCTGTGCCAAAATTTCCTCCCTTTGTACGTGTAGATCTCGTTTCATTAAAGTTTATTTATTTATTTTGAGGGAGAGCATGTGTACATAAGTGGGGGAAGGACAGAGAGAGACAGGGAAAGAGAATCCCAAGCAGGCTCCATGCTGTCAGTGCAGAGCCTGACACGGGGCTTGATCCCATTGATCACAAGACCATGACCTGAGCCAAAATCAAGAGTCAGACACTTAGCTGGCTGAGCCTCCCAGGTGCCTCCGTATAGATGACATTTTACCTATTAATGTGCCCATGAACATTCGGGTAACTTCCATCTTTTGGGTAGTGTGAAGAATGCTGCTATAAACATGGGTCTACATATATCTGTTTGAATTGCTGCTTTCAATTTGGTGGGGGTTGGAGGTCAGACCCAGAAGTGAAATTGCTGGATCGTATGTTAATTCTATGTTTAATTTTTTAGAAATCACTACACCATGTGCCACATTGGCCACACCGTCGTCATACATCCTCGCCAGGAAGGCACAGGTTCTGCTTTCTCCACATCCTTGCCAACGCTCGTTATTTTGCATGTGTTATAATAGTCATATTAATAGGTATTAAGGGTTATTTTTATTTTCTAGATATCAAGACATCTTCATTACATCATATTTTACTAGTAATCACGATGAAAAGTAATTATATCTTACTCTAATTTCCGTGTAAGGACTTTGATGACAACCACTCTTTTTAATGTCTGTGAAAGATACCACTCTGATCATTTGTGAACAATAAATAATGCTCGTTTTATAATATATTACAAATGGCAAGATTTAAAAATGTTCAATTACAATCTGCTGTATAATCACACTTCAGAAATTAAGGGAATGTATTCTTTCTTTGTACTTTATAACACAAGTGCGGCACCCTGCTGGCTCAGTCGGTTAAGTGTCCAACTTTTGGTTTCAGCCAAGATCACGATCTCAAGGTTTGTGAGATTGAGCCCCACATGGGGACTGTGCTGCTGGTGCAGACCCTATTTAGGATTCCCTCTCTCCCTCTCTCTCGGTCCTTCCCCTGCTCGCTTGCTCTCTCTCTCTTTCTCTCCCCAAATAAATTAATAAACTTAAAAAAATACATATCCAAGGAAATTAGATATGCAACACTTATTGCGAAAGTATTCATGGTTTCAGTTTCATATTACATAATACTCCTTTAAAGCACCAAAGAAAGCATGCTATTCAAATCTATCAGTTTTCTTTTCTTCAAATAGGCCATTTACTTTTAGCTCAAGAAATTTAATGAAAAGGTTGATTTGAAAAGGTCATAGATCAAAGCAATATTTTTGCAATAATACCATTTCGTTTTATTTAGTTATAAGTACCAGAAAGTATAAATCTGCTTTGGTTAGCTTTTTAAAAAAACATTATTTTTAAAAAATTTTTTTTGTTAACATTTATTTATTTTTGAGAGAGAAAGGTACAGACTGTGAGCATGGGAGGGGCAGAGAGAGGGAGGGAGACCCAGAGCTCAAAAGTGGGCTCAGGCTCCACGCTGTCGGCACAGAGCCCGACATGGAGCTCAAACTGTGAAATCGTGACCTGAGCTGAAGTTGGATGCTTAACTGATTGAACCACCCAGGCGTCCCTCACTGTTTTCATTGTTTATTTATTTTTGAGAGAGAGAGACGGAACATGAGCAGGGATGGGCAGAGAGAGAGGGAGAGACAGAGTCCAAAACAGGCTCCAGGCTCTGAGTTGTCAGCACAGAGCCCGATGTGGGGTTTGAACCCGTGAACCATGAGATCATGAGCTGAGCCAAAGTTGGACACCCAACCAACTGAGCCACCCAGGCACCCCTGGAAGATTAGTTTTAAAACACTAGGAAAATTCTTGAACATCCACTTCACCTATGAGTGTATCTAAATGGTCAATAAATGACAAAAATTAAAGCCACTAAAATAACCACAGTGTCAGTGGGAGTAAAAATTGTGACAAAAACTAGTAAAAAAACTGCTTGTTAAAGATATATCTATCCTATGATTTAACAATTTCAACTCCCAGTTATATACCAAAGACAGATGGATGTTTATGTCTAATAATACAGCGCACAAGAGTGTTTGTATCAACTCTCGATGTGATAGTGAAAAACTTCTAACAACTAAAATATCATAAAGTGAAGAATGTATAAATGGTATACTGGTCTAAAATGGAGTATTATACAACAATGGAAAGGAAGGAATTATGCTACATAAAACATCAGGGATCAAAATCAAAGATATTATTGAGTAAAATAAAATTATGCAACTTAAAAACGGTAAAATAATCAAAGGCGATGGAATTCAGAGTAAGGGCTACATCTGGGGAAACTAGTGCCTGATGGGGGAGCAGGAAGGATTCTGAGATGTTTGTAATGTTCTTATCTTGATTCTAGTGACAATTACTCAGTTGTATATATTTATAAAAGTTCATCACAGCTGCACCCTTAAGATACATTACTCTTATTGGATTATACATTTTAATAACAATAATGAGGCAAAAAATGTCTCTGTGACATCTCCCAAATCTAAAATTCTAGGGTTCTATGAAACCCCTAATCACTCTTCTATTCTTACTGTTGTGCTTGTCTGTGCACAGTATTCCTTGCTTCACCTGCTTCCTAGTGAATATAAATTATTCCCATGCCTGGCAATTTCCTAAAACTTAAATGAATAATTCGACTCACAGCTATGCCTTTGAAATTTCCACTGTGCCACTCTCAACTTCATCTTGACTTTTTCTTTTTTCCCCCCAATAAATCTTTATAATTTAAGTGTTAAACAGACCAAGGTAGCAATGTCACACAGCAATCGTAAGCTGCTTTTCTACATTGGCTTGGGAGAATAGCACCAGAACATACTAATCCTATATATTGATAATATGTTCGTGGGTACATTTTAAATGACTGTTGTATTTATTAACTCTGATTCCATTTTTGATCATGTTCTATTGAGGTTTTAACATCACTGTCTGAAAAACTATTATTGGGGAATGGTTTATTTCTTTAAATTGCCATTTATTAAAGTAAAAAAGAATTAAATCCATATTTTTATACTCTTAATAAATCAAGAAGTGTTATATGTTTATTTTGACATTTTACTATTTAAGCGATGCTCTTAGAAATCAGTCATTATTTACTGTAGGTGTGGATTCTAAAAATAATAAAATAAGAATAAAAAACAAAGCCTTAAAATATAGGAAATTTAGCACCTCTCAAGGTATAATAGAACACGGAGATTTTTTTTTTTTCCAGGAATTTGTCAGACTGCTCATCTCAAATCAATCCTCACACACAAATGTGTGTTTTGAATCCCATGTTATTTGAAGAGAGCACCTTCTCCATAACAATGTGATAGCACATCTAAATTCTAGGGGATTTTATACCTCAGTAAACATCAATACAATGCAAATGATGATTTACTGGTTTTCTTTTATCTGTGATCTTTTATTCATTGCCTCGTGTAGAGCAAATGTGAAATGTAGTCTTTGTTCCTCAAATACAGAGAGCGGGTGCAGAATTCTTGGATTAGCTATCCTTTATGTTATTTTATTTTTTTAAAAAGAGAAAGCAAGCATTCAACATTTTTATATTTTATTTTGTGATGTCATTTCTAGCATTTTTAAAAATTCTAAAAGGAATGATATATCCTTAAGAAAGTGAATTTAATTTTGGTTTTTAAGTAACATATTTAAATGTTTTTTTTTTTTTTTGCCCCCAAAGGATTTTGATTAAATAAAAATTAAAAGTACAGTTTTATTACATTCAAACATGTGGGGTTGACATCCACAAACCTGCTTTAAATTTTATCCACTTGAGCTGTGACGGCAGGATGGGCAGTGGAGAGGCCAAGTATAAACACCAGAAAACAGGCTCTGGTGCCTTATGTTAGAGGCTGTTGCGCCGAAAGATTGGTAGTGTTTAATATTTAATTTCCAAATATAACAAATCATAGGTCTCACATAATCTCAGAGTTCAAGAGCACCTTAATCCTCATCAAAACAAAGCATTTCTAATGAACCAGCCTCCTTTTTATTAACTATTTTTTAAAATGTATTTATTCTGTGTGTGTGTGTGAGTGAGAGTGAGAGCGAGAGCGAGAGCGAGAGAGAGAGAGAGAGAGAATGAGAGAATGAGGGGCAGACAGAGAAGGAGAGAAACAATCCCAAGCAGGATCTGTGCTGACAGGGCAGAGCCCCACTTAGGGCTCAAACTCATGAACCTGAGCTGAAATCAAAAGTCAGATGCTTAACAGACTCAGCCACGCAGGCTCCCCTGAAACAAACTCGTTTATAGAAGTTTCTCCCAGTAGTTCCCATGTCTCTATGTGTGTGATAATGAGCTGCCCATTCTACTTTCGGATACTTCTCACTCTGTCTGTCGCTTTGCTTTTGGTGGCTGCTGTTTTATTTCGTTTGTTTTCACGTTGAGACATAATTCCATATGTGCAACTTCTGCCATTAGTCCCTTACAGGTGTGTCTTCCTAGTGTGCAAAGAAGACCTGTAATCAAGTGACAGCACAGAAAAGGCACAGACACCTCTCACAACCTTTCATTCTGCTGCCCGAGGGTAGTCATCTTTATCCTCATGTCCTTTAACCATTTTTCCCTTTCAACACCCCCCTCCCTCCCTCTGTCCTTTCTTTTTTTAATTTTTGTTTTCAATACAGATTTAAGCAGGATCTACTATATAACAAACATTGTAGTTGCCACTGGGACTATACAGGTAAATACGGTAGAGACATTGTCTTCAAAGAACTTTAGTAAACTATCTAACATCAACTAAGTAAATGATTACAATCCAATAAAACAAGGGTTATAATGGAAATAAACATGTAGATTATTACTGTATTCAATCCTGGAAATAATACTCTAGAGATGGGCATTAAGGTAATAAGTGCCTATTGTAGAAAATGATATACATGTGAGGACTATAACAATTATTGTTGTTGTTGTTATTATGGTGAACTTCTGTTATGCATTTGCTTTCTGTCAGGCAATTTACTGAACAGCTTGCATTTATTATCTAAGTTAAAATTTATAATAAAACTTTGTTCTATGTCCTATTATCCTCACTTTCAGGTGTAAAAAATGAGGTAAAAAAGAGGTTTTGCACTGTGAAATTGGTAATTCTTCTTTTAAGTCTTTTCTTTTTTTAAGCTTATTTATTGAAAGATAGAGACAGAGATAGAGATAGAGAGAGAAAGAGAGAGAGAGAGAGAGAGAGAGAATCTCAAGCAGGCTCCACGCTGTCATTGCAGAGCCTGGAGCAAGGCTCGATCCTACAAATTGTGAAATCATGACCTGAGCAGAAATCAAGGGTCAGATGCTTAACTGACTGAGCCACCCAGGTGCCCAGTAATTCTTTTGAGCAAAGGTTGTTTGGTTGACAAGCCTATGTTTTTACAGTGTGAATTTCAAACATGAATATCATTCAAATTACATCGCTGGACGTGTTCTGTTTTTGGCCTTCTTGCATTCATTTCTCTTTCCTTTGGCCACAGTGCTATGGTTTTTCATTCCGGTGTTCATCTCAAGCTTGAAGTTTGCTGTGTTTCTTACAGCCCTAGGTGTGGGCCTTAAAGCAATCAGCAATTTCCCATGGACATGTGAATGGTTTGTCGATAACCATGATGTCCAAATCCAGCCTCTATGGTATTAGGTGAGAGCTTCTGAGTAAGAAAAATTCCTTTTCACCCGAAGAAACATGAATTTCTCTTAAGGTGAACAAGGAACCCCTTTGAACCTGTTGCAAGTCATGTTAAATTTGGGATAATCTAGTTTAAGTCTTTTAGAAACAAAACAAACAAAATTGGTAGACTTTACTAATATAAACATTGGTAAAGTGTTGATTGCTATAGGAGCATTCTTTAATTTTTTTTATGTTTTATTTTATATTTGAGAGAGAGAGAGAGAGAGATGGAGTGTGAACAGGGGAGGGGCAGAGAGATGGAGACAGAATCCAAAGCAAGCTTCAAGCTCTGAGCTTAGAGACTGATGTAGGGCTTAAATTCACCAGCAGTGAGATCATGATCTGAGCCGAAGTTGGATACTCAACTGACTGACACACCCAGGCACCCCAGGATCATTCTTTATTTAAATTATTCAGATACATATGCCAACAATTTCCTTTTATTATTCCAGCCTGTTGGGATTGGATTCCTGTTATTTGAAAGCATATATTCTAACCTGATACAGGTCAATAAATAAGGTGTGCTTCATTAGCCCATATTATAGATAAATACATAGTATATATAAAATTATGCTTCATATTGTTCCTTCCAAATCCTCTCCAACTATAGTAACTTTGACACAGAATCTGTCCACTTTTCTCCCAAAATTCATATGGATAGTGTTAAGTTTATTGAAATAAAACCGGAAAGAGAGTAGTCCTTAAAAGACTCACATAAAGAACTATGCAGGGAAGTTTAAAGACTGGGATGGATGGATTATATTCATTTATATATTTGTTCAGTAATATTCACTAAGCACCTACTGTGTATCTGACTTGGGGGTAGAAATTTTAACACAAGTATACAGTCTCTGTGCTCAGAGAATTTAGTCTTGTTCTCTTCCAATACACATATAGTCTATAATGACACTAAATGCAGATACGGTGATCAAGCAATTCAGAGGTATTAGGCAAGAGGTGTAAAAACATACAGCATAAATTTTTCTAGTAGCACAGTCAATATAGAATACCAAAAGTGACCTGAATGTTCAGTTTGAACCAATGCCCTTCAACTACATAGACATGAAATGATCGATAATTAGAAAAATGTCACAATGGCTCCATGTTGTTCCTGTAGGAACCTTTGCTACACAGAAGATATGACATACATTCCACTGTTTTGACATGATGAAGTGTCAAGGGAGTGACATTTCTGAGGTAATGCAGGGTTGAATTATGCTGACTAAAAAATACAGATTTCCATTACCTGAGCTTGAAGGAATATATGTATAACATTTGTGACTGTAGATGATTAATAATTTAACAATTTGATTCTTTTTGAATAGTATGGGGAAAAAAGTACTAAGTTAGGAAAAAGACTCCAAACCAAAGAGCAGGTAATATTGCATTGGAAATATAATCCATTGCATCTTTTTTTTCACTTTAATACTATTATTTATGGATTTTGTTGAAAATAGATGTTTTTAAATACTGGGTTATACTAAATAAACCACTGTGAGTCAGACATTTCTAATTAGCCTTGCCTTCTTTCAATAGTTGTGGTTGGTATTATTTGTTCAGTATTATTAGTTATCTATTTTGTTTTAAATTTAGATATATTTCAAAATAAAATATGCAAAAATTTCCTTTTATTGTATTTTAAGAGAAAAATATTTTCTCATACTTTATTCTATAGAAAACTTGATTTATAAAGAATGCATTTTCCCCATCTAGTCATAATTTTTAAAAAATATTGTAGAGGTGAAAACCTACAAAAATATAATTTATATATAGTTATATGCATTTTTTTAAGCTTTTGTTGATGAAAAGAGTAGCTCATTTCACTTTTCCATAGCAGACTATGAAGTTATGTATTTATTTATTTATTTATTTATTTATTTATTTATTAAGAATAGGTTAGGGGAGCCTGGGTGGCTCAGTCGGTTAAGCGTCCGACTTTGGCTCAGGTCATGATCTTGCGGTCCGTGAGTTCGAGCCCCACATCGGGCTCTGTGCTGACGGCTCAGAGCCTGGAGCCTGTTTCAGATTCTGTGTCTCCCTCTCTCTCTGACCCTCCCCCGTTCATGCTCTGTCTCTCCCTGTCTCAAAAATAAATAAACGTTAAAAAAAAAAAAAAAGAATAGGTTATATTTGTCAGTAACTGCTTTAAAAATACCATAAAAATAAGTGTTTGATTTTAAAAAATTTGTTTAAGTATAATAGATTCTAATTACTATTTGGAGAAACGTCTTTAAATTATTAACAATAGTAATATGGGTTATTTTCAACCTAAATAATATAGTAAAGTGTTCTGTGGGCTAAATTGTCAGTGTCTACCCCTCCAGATTTGTATGTTGAAGCCCTCACATCCAGTGCCTGTATTTGGGATAGGGCCTAGAAGGAAGAAAATTAAGGCTAAATGAAGTCATAATGGTGGGGCCTTTAAAGGATTAGTATCCTTAAAATTAAAGGGATGCTAGAGAGTTCCTCTCTCCACCATGGGGGGGACACAGCCAGAACTCGACCATGCTGGAACACTGATCTCAGACAGCTAGTCTCCAGAACTGTGAGAAAATAAATTTCTGTTGTTTAAGCCACTCTGTGGTAATTTGTTACGACAGGTTGAGCTGTCTGATACAAAAGGAGATTTAAAATGGGCACCTAAGACTACAGCAGAAGAGGAAAGAAGGAATGATAGTGGTTTCAAAGTCATTGAACCTTTATTCCTTAATTCTTTTATTCAGCAAATATTTATTACTTGCCTACTATGTGCTAAGCAGTGAGGAAATAGCAATAAATAGGACTATGTTCCTGGCTCAGCAGAGTGTGTATTTTGACAGAAGGGGTAACAAGAGGTATGTAATATCAGGTAGCTATAAGTGCTATATAGCAATGTATTGGCTTAGAATATGACAAGATTGCTATTTTAGATATAATGACATAGTAGTTACAGAAACTATTGTAAACACCATTGCAAAGACATTGGAATTTAATCTAAAAGTTGTGGTACACAACTTAACTGTGATTTAAGTTGAACATATATTTTAATAAGAAACATTACAGAATTTACAAAGAATACTGAAGAACATACAATTGACTTTAAAAATATGATTTTTATTAATAACAAATTCACAAAGGCAAAGAAAAAATAATGGCCTATAAATGTTTTGACTTAAAAAAATTTTTATATGTTTTTTATTTATTTTTGAGGCAGAGAGAGACAGAGCATGAGCAGGGGAGGGGCAGAGAGAGAGGGAGACACAGAATCTGAAGCAGGTTCCAAGCTCTGCGCTATCAGCACAGAGCCCGACGTGTGGTTTGAACTCATGGAGTGTGAGATCATGACCTGAGCTGAAGTCGGACGCTTAACCGACTGAGCCACCCAGGCAGCCCAATTTTTTCACCTTTTAATGTGATCAGACATTTGTGTGTAAGGAATAAGCCTCCAATTATTTGATCTAAAAGACGCTCACTTATAAAAAATGTCTTCTGCTTAACCTTTCTTCAGGACACTTACTGTTACCCCATAAAAAGCCATCATGGAATTTCCATACTTATTTCTTTATTGTTTGGTTTTACCTGTTTCACCATTAAATTGTAAGCTTCATGAAGGGATTTCTAAATAGCTAGAATAGTGCTCATTAAAAGTTGAATGGTTGAAATAATGAATCTCAGCAGTTGGAAATGCACTTTTGGTATGTTGATGACAGAAATTTCATAGATAAAATGGAAGCTCTAATATACTGGAATATTTGCCTATTTGCATGGTAAGAATACAGTCCTAAAGGATCTGTCTTACTTATGTACAAAGCACCTAGTTAGTGCAGCACTTTATAAATAAAGGCACCTGCTATAGACAACCTAAAGAAAAATAAGAGTTACCAGGATCATGCCACAAATCAACTTAAAATATTTTTGAACTCAAAGGAAAAATAGTTTTGCTTTAAGGACAAAAGAAATTGAGAAAATAACAGGCTGAAAAACCATGTTGCAGTTTACATCTGGGAATTTGAATGGAATGAGTCAAAAATCAACAAGAACTTAAGATATAAAGAAATGAAATTGGGCAAATGGGAGAGTCTACCTTTACTTAGTATTAAAAAGGGGAGAGTATAAAGTTTGCTTCAAGTTATTCTAACATATTTATCAATATATAATAAAACTGCACATTACCTATCAAGGAAGTTCTAGTCCTCGTTGAGAGAATACTGACAATATTTTTACAGTACTGTTTCCTTAGTTACTATTGTAACTACCTCTATAAATTAATGTTTTTAATATAGTAGACCACTTAGCACATTTTCTATATTTTATATTGCTTAATTTAGAAAAAGTTAAAATGTACAGTCCTACTTAAAAATATGTCTGTTTTAAAGAAACTTAGTTTCCTGTGAATCCCAACTTGGACAAAATATGTATTACTAATTCCAAGAATACAATTTTTCTTTGTGATTATTTAAACTAGCGAAGATTTCAGAATCACTGGGGAATTAATGCTGGGATGATCTTGGGATTTGCATAGTAATTGGTTTGACACATATGCCATACTGTACAGGGCTATGGACACAGATGGTAATGAATACACCAGCCATGTTCCCTGAGATCAGTATAAAAATGTGATGAAATTGATTTTTTTTCATTCTTTGAGGTGTATAAGTAACCATGCTGGCTAATGAGCTAATTTAGATAAGCTTTAAACAAGAATATAATCATATTAATGGCAATTATTGGAAAGCAGCACAAAATGAAGCTTTTTAGTTTCCATTCCAAGTTTTAATTAGCAATTAAATGGAAAGTTACTTGACCTATGATTAACTTTCAGTGTGTTTTTAAAGTTTATGTATATGTAAAGTAGTTTTAGAAGTGTTACTCCACATAACAATGTCTCCAAAGGATATGTTATCAAATATCCTTTCAGTAATGAATATTCTAAAAAATAGATTTAAACTAAATAGATGGAACCAGAAAAAGTTGTATATGAAAACACCATCTAAATTAATGTCAATTCTTAAAGCATTAAATGATTTTTGAGTAGTGTATTTGCTTTTCCGTAAGTGGGAAATTGTGTGATGGATGGTGTGCCCTAATGATTCTCGTTTGTTAATATGGAATATATTTAGCATTGACAAAATAAATCAACAAATAAAATACATTAAAGTACTTTCTTGAACACTTTATTGTTGCCATTTCTGCCATAAACTTATATAACAAAAATTTAAATACCTTGTTATAATGTTATTGTCAATCATATACGAAATACTAGAAAAGGACATACAGTATTTTAACTTTAGAGTTATATACTAGATTTCAATATTCTTCTTTTTTTAAGTTTATTTATTTATTTTAAGAGAGAGAGAATGCGTGAGCACTTGTGAGCAGGGGAGGTGAAGGGAGAGAGAGAGGGAGGGAGACAGAATCCCAAGCAGGTCCCATGATGTCAGCTCAGAGCCTGACATTGGGCTCTATCCCACAAAATAGGAGATTGTGACCTGAGCAGAGATCAAGAGTGGGACACTTAACTGGCTGAGCCACCCAGATGTGCCAGATTTCAATATTCTTGGTAACTCTGAACAAGTGAGTAGGACAAATCCACAATAGAGGAAAAGGATATTTAATTGAGAACTATGGAAGTGTTTACTATTCTGAAGGTTATTTAAGACTGATTGTTTTCAGTCAGGTTTAATTCATCAGCAAACATTTTTTAAGTAGCATTGCAACTTAGTTTACAATTGTCACACACAACTTAAGGGTTTTCCTGAGCTCTTTTCATATTTTATTTTAAATGTGTATCTCCTTGCTAGCACCTTCCCCTACCATCATTCCAGGGATTTGAGAATTGTTCATATAGGCCCGTGTCTGACTTATTTGTCTTTAAAACCTATTATTTTTAGTTCCTAGAACATAAAAGGTGCTCAATGAATGCCTGCTGAACACAGGAGCAAATGTGGCTTATCTACTATTATCTGCAAAGGGAACCTTTGCAAGTCAATAACTAGGGGTATTCACATCGTTAAAAACTCTGATATGTGTGGGGCTCCTGGGTGACCCCGGTTAAGCGACTGACTCTTGATTTTGGCTCAGGTCATAAACTCACGATTGGTGAGATTGCACCCCTCATAAGGCTTCTCACTGACAGCACTGAGCCTACTTGGAATTCTCTGTCTCCCTCCCTCTCTGCCCTTCCCCTGCTCTATCTTTCTTTCAAAATGAATCACCTTAAAAGAAGGAAACTGTGATATGTTAGAAATTCCACAATTTTTAATGATATAAATTACATAGAATTTGCAAATATCCTTCACAATACTAATAACCAGAAAGTTTTACCAAATATACTTCCAAGAACTTGCAAGTACAATGGCTTAATAACACAAAGTGAGCTTAAAAATCCATAATAGTAGAAAATATTTACATCTCATGACACAGAATCAAGTACTAAAATAGTGGCCTAAAAAAAAAAAAAAGTATAACTTGCACTCTATGATTTCCTGCTTTTTCAACAGAGAAGACAGAAGATAATTTAATGATTTCCTGATGTCTCAGGGTCATTACCACGAACCTCAGTTATGTGACATTCTATTCTGTTACAAAGATAATGTGACTGCAGATGTTGATGGCATGAATCCTGTTACCAAGTTTTAATAGTCTCATGTAATTAGGTGTAGGATACATCACAAAGCAGCAATTATTTTTTTTTCTTCCATATTTTAGTCACTTTCTTTTGTTGTCATTTTTTGCTAAGTCACCATAATTAGCCAGGGAAGAAACTCAGGGCCAGAGCTTGGGTGTTTTGATTGAAGCACAGCTATTTGGGGGTGTGGGAGAAGAGGGTAAACAAAACAAGACAGGAAGCAAGCTGGACTCAGAAAAGAAATCCTGGGAAAAGTATATAATGTACTTAACATTTTTCCACAAGCTTGGTTTAATATGTTACCTGGTACCTGCAATGACCTCTAAAACAGCAGAAATTTCCCAAAACACTGGCAGTTGCACATGGTGCCAGATGTTTTATTTAACAGATTTGAAACTAAAAATCAATTTGGTTGTCATTTATTGTCCTTTGGAGGATTTAACCATAAAATGAATCAATAAAAAGGAAAGGAGGGAGACACACGAGAATCTCTATTTTACATTAAATGTAAAAGGGAAGTTTTTTGTAACATCAATCCATAATTATAATAGAATCTTCTATATAGATAGACAGTCAATAGGTAGGCACACATATTCACAAACTCATAACAAATCTACTTACCCACAGAGATCTGTGGTGTAAAAAAAAAAAAAAATCAGTATAATAGGTATGATATATTCCAGTGTTCTTTAAAGGACTATCAAACATTTTAGAGCTGTCTTTGAAATCATTTAGCTTATTTCTTTTACATTTACATTTTAAAGCTGGCAAAACATTTACAAATGGGTAGGATGTTTCATTATTTTTAGAGCAATATTTTTTTTCAGAGTATTCATAGCCAAGCAAATACTATTTAAGGTAACCAGAGTACCTAACTTTGCAGTTGCCTGTTATCTTTCCTGTTACTGATGGAGTTCGCTGATCTAATCCTTTTATAGAATTATCCCTTGTGGCATTTATGTCAATGCCATTTTTATTCCTTCTAGATCATTCCCACGTAGTAAATAACTCCGTGTTGACCTTTAGTCACGTGCCGTCTCCCCATGAAAGGGCATCCCGCAATCTATAGAGACAACTGAAGGGACCAAGGAAGTTAAGATGTGCCGTCATATATACAGAATGTCATTAGATAGAAGGTGCCCCAAGGAGAATGCTGATCCTCCCTCTTGCTGGGGCCAAACATCTCAGTGATATCTTATTCTGCTCCTATGTGTTGTCAACCGAGAAGAAAGCTTTGAGACATGTGAGAGGAAGAAATACTAGTAAACTATTTTGTTTCCTAAGGTCTTTCCTCAAAAAACCATATGCCTCTAGTTCTTAAATACTTATTTGTTATCTATTTATGTTTTCTGTAATTTTGGGGGAGGCTGGATCCAGAACTGAGCAGTTTACTGATAAGGGTATGGTTCATGAGGGTGTCTATAAAGGAAAAGTAGTCATAGCTTCCTACAAGCTGTTTCTATAATCTTTAAGGGCTCGCTAGGTTTTTTTCTTAATATCATAGTTAAAAAATCAACTACTTTTAATTAGATTTCTCACAGCGTTGTGAGGAGGATAAAACATACACTCCCTCCCCCTAAATAAGGAAAGGAAAACCTGACAGGCAATCAAGTTTGTAGGTGCTGGCCTGACCTGGCATTGACTTGAGTAGACCACCCAAAGTTTTAATCTGCCAAATTCTCTTAAAGGCCTTCCAGTTATAAGCGTTTTAATTCCTATGAGACACCAGGAAACACCACATCTACTTTCCTCAAATATACGTTGCTCTTCCATGGCTTCAGGCATTTACTGAGGTCTTTTCTTTCTGGAATTCATTCTACTTCACATCTTGGGGGAGCCTACACCACTTCTTCCTTCGGGACTTACTGGGGAGCATAATATCATCCTGAATTAAGTACCTCCGTAGATTTTAGGCTCCCGTAATAAATCCATTGCTCCTGTTCCATCATCTCCGTCACCAAACCACAGGGCGCTTGCCTTTGGTTTTGATCTGTCATGAGGGCAGGACTTTTCCCACCTACCACCTGGATCTGCCCAACATTGCCCACATATTTATTCTTCTTAGTGTGCGTGCGCAAACTCTACTTCCTGGGACATGCCACAGTGAGGTAATAGAAAATACGTCTGTTAGTCTCTGCTCCCGTTCTGGGCACAGAGCTCCCAAACCCTTTTGGATACCTAAGTGATAAAAACTCTTTTGTTCCAGTATTTGGTCTTTGACCCTACACAGAGTTCCCGACATAGAGTTCCTAAATTCTTTGGAATTTCCTGAGTAAAAGTGTCTTTTGTTCTTTATTTTGCCAGTAATATTTTATTTTTATTATTTTAATTTTTTTCTTTTTTTAAATCATTTTATTTTATCTCATCATGATAAGTGTGCTCTTTAATCCCTATGCCTTATTTGACCCATCCCCCCAGCCGTTCTTCTCTGGTAACCATCAGTTTGTCCTGTATAGTTAAGAGTCTGTTTCTTAGTTTGTCTCTCTCTCTCTGCCTCTCTTCTCTCTCTCTCTCTTTTTTCCTTTGCTCATTTGTCTTGTTTCTTAAATTCCACATATAAGTGAGATCACATATAGTATTTGTCTTTTACTGACTGAATTATTTCACTTAGCATTATACTCTCTAGCTCTCCATGTTGGTACAAATGGCAAGATTTCATTCTCTCTCTCTCTCTCTCTCTCTCTCTATATATATATATATATATATACACACACACACACACACACATGTACATATGTATATATATATATAAATATAATATAATATAATATAATATAATATAATAAATATATATTGTACATTTTCTTTATCCATTTATCTCAATGGATGCTAGGGATGCTTTCATAGTTTGGCTATTGTAAATAATGCTGCAATAAAAATAGAAATGCATGTATCCCTTTGAATTAGTGTTTCTCTATTTTTTTTGGGTAAATACCTAGAGGTATCATTCCTGGATTGTAGGTTAGTTCTCTTTTAAAATTTTTGAGGAACCTCCACACTGTTTTCCAGAGTGGCTGCACCACTTTGCATTCCTACCAACAGTGCAAGAGGGTTCCCATTTCTCCACATCCTCCCCAACATGTACTGCTTCTCATGTTTGCTTGTATATTCACTCTTTATTTTTTTAATGTTTATTTATTTATTTTGAGAGAGAGAGAGCAGGCACACACACACAAGAAGGGGAGGAGCAGACAGAGAGGGAGACAGAGTATCCCAGTAGGCTTCACCTTGTCAGTGCAGAGCCTCTGTGCGGCTCTATCCTAGGACCACAAGATTATGACCTGAGCTAAAATCAAGAGTCAGACACTTAATCAGCAGCTACCCAGGGGCCCCTCATGTATTCATTCTTTAATCGTTGTATGTCTTCTATGTTTTTAGCTTTTCTTCCCAAATATAATATATTAAATATATATATACACTAAATACACACACACACACACCCCAAATATATAACAAATGTATTTTGACTGTATTCCTCAAATATTACAAAAATAGTTAGATCTGTACTGAATATACAGGTACTCTTTCACTGAAGTTTGTTTAATCGCTTGATTTTTCAGTTGTATTGATGGTTTCAGGACCTTGCAACAGAAACACGAGGCTCTCTGCAATCTTAGAAAACCCCTTGCATTTTTGCGAGTCTTCACTTCCTGACACATGTTAGATTTAAGATAGCAATTTTACCTGACAGAGGTAAGATAATTCGACATAAACATAAAAAAATGAAGTAAGTTTTCATAAGCTAAATCCGTGTTAATAAGAATAGTTAAGATTATTTTCTCACTTGGGACACCTGGGTGCCTTAGTCAGTTAAGCGACTTTGGCTCAGGCCATGATCTCACGGTGTGTGAGTTCGAGCCCCGTGTCAGGCTCTGTGCTGACAGCTCAGAACCTGGAGCCTGCTTCAGATCTGTGTCTCCCTCTCTCTCTGCCCCTCCCCTGCTCACTATCTCCCTCTCTCTCTCTTTCTCTCTCTCTCTCAAAAATAAACATTAAAAAATTATTTTCTCACGAAATTTGTCAGTTAATATTGTCCTTTCCTGAAAAAATAATTGATAGAGGAAAAAGATGGTAGTTTTCCAAAGGTTTTTATTTGGAAGAACAAAATAAATAATTTTATATTAATAATAATAATAATATTAATAAAAAAGCCACCATCTTTGGGTCCTTCCCATTTTTGGTGTTGTTACTGTGAAAATGTTACTGGCCTCAAGATCCATTCTCTGATAAGGGCTTTTCCAGAGCAGATGCTGACTATTGTTCCTGGAGATGAAACTTTGTGGACCCAATCACAGTTAATGTATCTAAACTGTTTTCTTAGACATAAATTTCCAAGTGAAAATGCATGGGATTGGCTAGGAAAGAATGCTTTTCAAGTAGTTTTGTGCTGCTTAGAATTGTAAGATGAGTCTGGTTTTCCAAAGAAAATAACAGTATCTTTTTAGTTCCAAATGAGTGATTCGTGGTCTGGGGACCCATGTGAGGCAAGCCTGTGTTCCAGCCCTGTTCCTTGACTGGAGGCCTCACATGCCTTCCAAGAGCCTCCATGGCATTTGCATTAGAAACCCTACACTTTGCAGCCGCTCAGGAGCCCAGTGAAAGAAAAGACACTAATTATATATTGGAAGACTAATGAAGTCAAGTAAAGGAAGGAAAAGTACTCCACAGATCACAATAGCAAAAAAACCATAAAATCCCTTTAAAATATTGGTTAGCAAATTCAAACCCTATACCACTAGCAGTCATGTTTTGCATCATTAATTTTTTGCAACTAAAATTGCTTACCCTTTCTAGTTCAAGGTTTCTTTAATCATCATTTAGAACAGGGAATCCTTACATTTCCTGTGTACAAAAGAGCAATATGTTATCTAAGATAGTTCGAGAGGAAATTGTAAGATATTTTTGAACTAGTCCCACCTACTATGTCTGAAAATTTGTGTACTCGTTTTTAATCACTGTGAATCTCTGGAGTTTTTTTTTTCTTTTCTTTTCAATAAAATATGCTAAGTATATAACAAATGCATCTTACTTGTATTCTTCAAATATTATAAGAATATATTTATACATATATTACAGAATATATTGTTAGTTATATATAATGAATTATTTCAATTGGCTTAGCAGATACCTTTATAAATACGAAATTACTGTTGTCACTTTAGTGGTTCAAGCTGAGGAGGGAAAACTGTGAAGAAAATTATTACCATTTAATATATAAAAAGATTTAGGAGTACCTGGGTGGCTCAGTCAATTAAGGATCTGACTTCGGCTCAAGTCATGATCTCAGGGTTCGTGAGTTTGAGCCTGCATCAGGTTCTGTGCTGACAGCTCAGAGCCTGGAGCCTCCTTCAGATTCTGTGTCTCCCTCTCTCTCTGCCCCTATCCCATTTGCACTCTCTCTCTCTCTTTATCTCAAAAATAAATAAACCTTAAAAAATTTAAAAAATTTGTATACACACACACGCACACACACATATATGTATATATAAAGGTTTTTAAACATTCTAAAAAAAAAAAAAGGTAGTTACAGCAATGTGTTTAAAATGCACAAACCCAGGCACCTGGGTGCTGAGTCAATTAAGCATCCAACACTTGATTTCAACTCAGGTCATGATCTCATGGGTTAGTGAGTTTGGGTTAGTGAGATTGAGCCCCACATCAGGCTCTGCACTGACAGCATGGAGCCTGCTTGGGATTGTCTCTCTCCCTCTCTCTCTGCACCTGCCCCTCTGTTTCTTTCTCTCACTCTTTATCTATCTAAAAATAAATATGAACAAACAAACAAACATTAAAAAATGCACAAACTAAACTCACAGGTTTAAATCACCTGCTTTTCCTTTTCCTTTTTTTTTTTTTATGTTTATCTATTTATTTTGGGAGATAGAGAGCACAGGGAGGGAAGGGGCAGGGAGAGGGAGAGAAAATCCCAAGCAGGCTCCGTGCTGTCAGCACAGAGCCAGACGTGAGACTCAATCCCATGAAACATGAGATCATGACCTGAGAGGAAACTAAGAGTCAGATGTTTAACCAACCGAGCCACCCTGGTGCCCCTGAACCACCTACTTTTCTTAATCAGATGTTAGACAAAAACAGTGCACAAAACTTTTTCTTTAATTGAAACGAAAATTATTCCTGACACCTCTAACAATAAATATGGGTTAACTAATCACAAAATGATTTTTTAAAAACCTCAAAATATTATGACTTAATACCCTTGTGATTCTAACATTATAACCAACTTGTCCCAATCCAGCTTTGATACATATGTTCTTTAATAAGTCATCCTGGGACACTTACGCTTTGCTCCAGTGCTGTGGCATCTATTCCTGTCTCCCTAGCTTCATTTACTGTTCACAGTCCTGCTATTTTTGTGCCTCTGTCATCCCCAATCAAAGTGATTATTATAGCATTGCTTCTTCAATTTCCTGTGTCTGAGTTTCCTGCTACCAATTTCTTTTAGCAGAAACCAAAGCAGGGAGCAGAAAAGTGCTCATGATAGATTTCTACCCTATGAGAATCATCTCCTCTTATCAAAAACAGGCTCCTTTTCCCTCTGCCTCTCCCTGAAAATCTCCATTCTATTACTGAGGTGGATTACAGGCAGACAGTTATTTAAATGCAATAGGTTTTCTGCAATTTCTTCAGACTCCTAAGGGCAACCGGCAATTTATCTCACTTCAGGATTTTTTTTATAGTTAACTCTCTGCATGGTGCTTTGTGAGTTATAAAGTCCTTTGTCAACCCCCTCAAGGAGCTAACAGTCTAGGAAATGTAGAATATAAATTTTAGTAAAAATTATTTAAGCATGATTTAATAAGGATAGAAGAGTGAAAAGAAATTAAGGACAGAGTTATTTTGAAAAAGTAATTAAGGACGGGGTGCCTGGGTGGCTTAGTTTGTTAAGTGTCTGACTCTTGGTTTTGGTTCAGGCCATGACAGTTCGTGGGTTCAAGCCTCGCTTCAGGCTATGTGCTAACAGTGTGGAGTCTGCCTGGGATTCTCTGTCTTTCTCTTACTCTGCCTCTCCATCCCCTAAAATAAATAAATAAACTTAAAAAAATAATTAAGTAGATTTTTGTCCATAGACACAAAAAAATTTACTCCAATCATTACATTGGGAAGATATTTTTGTATTAGTGGTTTGTTGTTGTTGTTTTTTTTTTTTTCCTATTCTTTCCCCTCAAACTTTATTGCAAATAAGATCAATTGAGAATGTTGTTAAACTGCTGATTCTGATTTAGGTAGATTTTGCAAAGGTGAGGCCTAACATGCTGCATTTTTTTTTTTTTTTGATTTATTGCCAAGTTAGCTAACATACAGTATAATCTTGGCTTCAGGAGTGGATACCCATGATTCATCACTTACATACAACACTCAATGCTCATCTCAACAAGTGCTCTCCCCAATGCTCATCACCCACTTCTCCCACCACCCCGAACACCATGCTCCCGTCAACCCTCACTTTGTTCTCTGTATTTAAGAGTCTCTTTATGGTTTGTCTCCCTCTCTGTAACTTATTTTTCCTTCCCTTACCCTATGGTCTTCTGTTAAGTTTCTCAAATTTGACATATGACTGAAATCTTATGATATCTGTTTTTCCCTGATGGACTTATTTCATTTAGCATAATACCCTCCAGTTCCATCCATGTGGTTGCAAATGGCAAGATTTCGGATGCTGCATTCTTAGCACACTCCCACAGTGCTAGGTGATGCTGAAGTTGCTGGTCAAGGACCATACTAAGCAAGATGAAAACTTGAAAAAAATTCAGCAGTAAAGTGGCAAAGGTAGGAATAGTGTTGAGAATAGTGTTGAGAATAGTGTTGAGTGCAGTTTAAAATGCAGGGCCAGATTTTTGGAGGTGATTTTGCCACCTTACAAAGCAGGAAGGAAGCCTTTTAAAAGATTTTAAACACTGGAGAAAAGGATAAATCCTGCCAAGACAAAAATCAAACACAAGAGGTAGACATAAACATAAGTATAAATCACACAGAATGACTACAATCTTGGAAGGAAAGGGGCACCTGGGTGGCTCAGTGGGTTAAGCATCCAATTTTGGTCCAGGTCACGATCTCACAGTTCGTGGGTTTGAGCCCCACATGGGACTCTGTGCTGACAGCTCAGAGCCTGAAGCCTGCTTCAGATTCTATGTCTCTCTCTGCCCTTCTCCAGGTCGTGCTCTGTCTCTCTCAAAAATAAACAAACATAAAAAACAAAACAAAAGAATCTTGGAAGGAGAGAAAATGTTGTCATAATTAGCACAGCATAGTAACAATGCAAAGTTACTACACTGAAAATGTCTACATGCAAAAACAGGGCCAAACCTAACTTACAAATACCTGGAAGCAAATTATAGACTGTGACATTTGTGAACCAAAACTATCAGGGGAAAGTACCAACAGTCTCCCACTATTATATATCCTACGGTTGAGTTTCCCATAATTGGGGAAATTACACTGAACATGCAAAGTGCATGGATAAGCCTCAACCTGGGAAAACCACCTTCCTGATCATGGTATTTTTCTCTCCCAGGTAATTATCTTTTTTTTCCCTTTTTAATGAAATATTGTTCTGATTAAAGTGCTCCTTAACCAGACTTGATGTTTTATGTTATGTAAAGGGCATCTATAACAATGCAATTGAGCAGTGAAATAGAGAAGCCTCAGTATGGTGCCCTCGTTCAGACCTCAATTTGGGGCTTGATCAGAATATTCATTACAGTCAATGCAAATTCTGATTCCAAAATAGGTTGATTGTTCTCTCCCAGAGGTGTGGTCTTGGTTTAATAAATAAGGTAGGGAAAAGGGAAAGGAAACAAACAAACAAACAAACAAAAAACAATTAGTGGTTTCCCCTAGACACTGAGATACAGAAATTTTATTTAAGTGGAACAACACCCATAGGATACAAACTTAAAATTTTAGTGGAAATGGATAATCAGTAAAATCTTTTTTTACATTCTTTTATCCTTGAGAAACAGACAGGACACTTTTGCCCTTTAGAAAATCATTTGCCTTGGACAAACTAACTTTTAGGAAATCTATCAATTGTTTCATCCATTCTTTTTTTAAAATATTTATTTATTTTTGAGAGAGAGAGAGAGAGCATGAGAGAGAACGAGTGGGGGAGGGGCAGAGAAAGAGGGAGACACAATCTAAAGCAGGCTCCAGGCTCGTGCTGACAGCTCAGAGCCCAACTCAGGGCTCGAACCCACGGACTGGGAGATCATGACCTGAGCCCAAGTCTGACGCTCATTGTACTGAGTCACCCAGGCGCTCCTGTTTGATCCATTCTTTGGTACATTCACAGAACAAATATCTGATATCCATTGTACTAACTATGAGTAAAATTTAGTACCTGGACTCAAGTAGATTACTATGTAGTTTACTCACATGTATATACATTAAAGAAAATATTAGGATTTATATGTGACTGCTAACTGAGGCCTGCTCTATAACATACTACATACTACTCACTTATTAAACCTAGTATTGAACCCCTCACAAACTGGATATGTAAGCAGAGGAGAATGGAATTACGCTTAGTAAAGCTTACACGAGGGTCCTGGAGTCATATGCTCCCATATGCCCATTAGGTATCTGGCACAAGCTTTTGAGTCATTTGAGAATTTAGTAAAAGAATGAGAATTTTACAGATGGATGAGCTTAGGGTAGGGAAAAAAAGAGAGTCCATTTCCTTCCGACTGCTCCCACTGTGGGCCAGAAGTTGTCAGGGAGGAGGCAGCTATCAGAATCCAAAGATGGAGGAGTGTGCGCAAGGCCTTGGGTGGGGTGTCCAAAGCAGCCCAAAGTAACCCTGTGGCAGGGCACCCCGGAATAGATGCCACATTCATGTTTCTATTCTTAAAGGCAAATAATAGATTTCTGCTTCTCTGGAAAATCTAGTGGTGTAGCTACTGAGTATTTGTCCTGCCTTCTTTACTTCTCTTTGTGTTCACAAAATAACACTCTATTCAACTTAAGGATTTCTTCCTTCTTTGAGAGGTGATAGCTATAGCTGTTAGCTTTGTGAGTTTAGCTGTCTGGACGAACATGAACCCTAGCCGTAGCTTGAAGAAGGATGTGGTGAGGATGTGATTAGCAAGGCAAGAGGAACAGTGTTGTATATCGGGTAAATTCAGGACTCTGACTAATAACTTATATTCACTGGGGTTCTTTGTTGGTCTCCCTGTCTTGCATTCTCTCTTTTCCTCCTCATACTGAGTGTACAGAAAGGACACCCAAGTGGCTGCATCACACTCTACCCCAGTTCGAGTAAGCAGGCACTCCTAGGGGAATTCAGGCCTTGATAGCCTGGCAGTATCTCTACTGTTGCCTCAGGCCAGGGAACCCTGACTGAGTTGTCCACCTGTTAAGCTGCCTCCAGCTTCTCTGTGGTTTTCTTTTATGGGCCAGTGTTATCTTCCTACGCTTTAGTTTTTTCCTTTTCGTCTTATGTTAATATTATTTCACCTAAGTATCTGCATGCCAGAGTTCTTTCTAATACTCAAATCTGAACATTTTTATTGCTTAAAAACTCTCAAAAATTTCCCAGGATCCCATATTTTCATTGTGTGTTTTATTATCAGCATCCCCAAATGATCTGAGAGCTCCCTCAGTCTCTTTATATCCAACACTTAGCATAATGGCAGGACCTAATTACATGCTTGGTATGATAATTAACAATTATTTAAAAAATCTGAATCTTGAAACTCTTTATTCCTATGAATATTTGCAATAGTGTAACCCAGTTATGTGCTCCCTAGATGGATGTATAATATTGGGAAAAGTAATCTTAGAAAACATTGTGAAAAATAATCATAGAAAAATAGCTTCTCCTATGTATGTGCTTCTGGAGTTTTTATCATGTTCACTGTGCTATTACACAGAGGCTAAAAGATAGAATGGTGATTTTATATAAGGGTTTATTTTAAATACTTAGAATCATTTTTAAACTTTTTGTTTGTTTCATACTGACTGCTTTGCACTCTAATGAAGCAGCATGTTTCTTAGCATAATTATTCAGTAGAAAAAAATTTTTTTTGAGGTCTTGCTTAAGGCTGAAGATCTGGGTTCTGGAAATGATCCATGACCTCCTAGCACCACCCAGATATATAGATTTAACTTCCAGTAGGTTGGAACAGAAGGGCTCATTCCATGCTGCAACTCCCGAAGAATGTGTGAAAAATAGAGGGCATATCTCCAACCAGGCAATATTCATGTTTGAAGATGTCTTAGGACAGCCCAAGTTCTTCATATTACTGATAGACACACACACACACACACACACACACACACACACACACGTGAAGGAAAATCCATTTCATAAGAACATTTTAAATTTAAATAGATATGTTTTGAAACTATGTTCATGTGACTAACACCAGTGATATTTTCCTCCTGATATAGATAGTTGCCAGTGGTATACAGCATCATATACTCCCATATGTACACATGTATACTCCCACAAATCATTTATCCTTACAGAAAGATCAACATTAATTTAAATTAACTGTTTGCCTACAAGTAGGAGGCAGCTTATGGACTAGGAAAATGTGTGATTATATGATCATTTTTTTCAATAAATATTGGCTTGGTGTTGCTGCTTTGATGAGCTCTCTATATCTTATCCCCAAATGTAGATACCCAGTGTTCATAACTTGAACTGGTATAATACTATTACTTCCAGATACACACTCCTACAGTCTTCAGTTGTATTTCTATTCTAACACAATACATGATATATAATTATTTAATTGCATCTCTGACTACATCGCAAACTGTCAGCTTCTTAATGAAAAAGGTGGCCTATTTATTGCATGTATAGTAACTAATGAAAATAACAGGCAATCAACATGTGTTTATAGAAGGAATGTGTAAATGAATGAATGAATGAGTGGATACATAAATGAATGAAAGAATAGACTTGGGCTAATAAATTGATTTGGGGTATTCAATTCTCTGAAAAGGATTTCAAGCTATGTACTGTATTAAATTTATATATACTGTTAAGTAACAAAAATTCAATCAAGTAACTTTTAAAGATCTAATTGGCTTTATTAATCAATTCATGGATCATCCCATCTAGCATGTAAAGGGGATCTGCAAAGAGCTACAGGGAAGGAAAGGGTTTTTCTTTTTTCTTTTTTTAAGTTCTTTCTTTCTTTCTTTCTTTCTTTCTTTCTTTCTTTCTTTCTTTCTTTCTTTCTTTCTTTTTTGAGAGACAGAGACAGCACAAGTGAGGGAGGGGGCAGAGAGAGAGGGTGAGAGAGAATCCCAAGCAGGGTCCATTCTGTAAGCACAGAACCCGATACAGGGCTGAAACTCGTGAAACTATGAAATAACGACCTGTGCTGAAATCAAGAGTCTGTCACTTAGCTGAGTGAGCCACCCAGGAACCCTGAGAAGGAAAGTTTTTTAAAGGTAGAGAGGGAGTGGGAACAAATTATTGGCAAACAATTCATTGTTTTAGGCAATGTTGTCATCCTACCAGGAACAGAAGGAGCAAACATTTAAGGTGAAATTGTAGGAGCTTGTATGAGTCTCATGTTATGAGATATCACCCTAAAATAACAAGACTATGGTTACATAAATGTAATCCAGATTTCTATCAAAACCTAAAGTCAATCACTTATGAAAGCCTGTGGCATCCATGCAGGGCTAGTGTAATTACCTTCTAAGCAGGAAAGTTTGTTCAAAGCAGAAAGAAGTCAAGAATTTCAGATTGTAGCAATATTTCTTCTCTTCTTCCTAGTCTGTGTTTGTTCTTCCCTAGCTGAATTCTGAAGACCCCATTCCCTTCTCCCCAAAAAATGCATTGTTAGCTGTAAGCTAGAGAATCTCTCTGCTTTTAGAAGAGCTTCAGTGAAATAGATCGCTTTTCATGTGTTCATGTTTGAGCAGAAAGGAGAAATCTCCCCTCTGCTCCATTCCCATATACATGGATATCCTCTGTCTGTCTATCCAGCTATCTATCTAACAATCTACCTACCCACTTATCTACCTACCTTCTCATCCAGAAACAGAGAGAAAGGGAGAGGATGAGAGGAAGGAAAGAAGGAAGGAAGGAAGACAAAGAGAAATAGAGGTGGCAGATGGACACAGTAGGATGGGGAAATGATCACAAGGCAAGCCAGAGGGATATGTATCACTGAAAAATGGAGCCTTGACTCTTGCGTCATGTCAACCAGATATTCGAATGTGGCTAGTCATTTTATCCAGGCCATTGCTATAAGTATATATACATGAGCACGCGTGCACACACACACACACACACACACACACACACACACACACAGTTGTTTCCAAGATCAAAAAATAGTTTTTTTTTCCTATTGCTTACTATATTCTAACTAATATTAGGCAACATTAGACTGCAGTTCAAGTACATAGGGCTACTTATACCCCGATGTTTATAGCAGCACTTTCAACAATAGCCAAATTATGGAAAGAGCCTAAATGTCCATCAATTGATGAATGGATAAAGAAATTGTGGTTTATATACAGAATGGAATACTACATGGAAATGAGAAAGAATGAAATATGGCCTTTTGTAGCAACATGGATGGAACAGGAGAGTGTTATGCTAAGTGAAATAAGTCATACAGACAAAGACAGATACCATATGTTTTCATTTTTATGTGGATCCTGAGAAAGTTACCAGAAGACCATGGGGGAGGGGAAGGAAAAAAAAAGTTAGAGAGGGAGGGAGCCAAACCACAGGAGACTCTTAAAAACTGAGAACAATCTGAGGGTTTATGGGGGGTTGGAGGGAGGGGAGGGTGGGTGATGGGTATTGAGGAGGGGAGGGTGGGTGTTGGGATGAACACTCCGTGTTGTATGGAAACCAATTTGACAATAAATTTCAAACACTGAAATAAATTTCAAACATATTGATGAACACACATTTAAAAAAAATAAATAAAATAAAAAAATAAAGTATACTCAAATTAAAAAAAAATGGTGATACTTTTAATTCATTTTATTTTAATTCTCAGAGAACAGCCTTCTACATATTCAACTTATATTTACATATAATTTTGTAAATCACCCCGTGAATCAAGAACTTAATCCTCTTTTTAAATGAATTGGCAGTGTTTGTAGAACTAACACTATCATCTGACATCAATGTATGAGAGCCTTCTTAGAAGACAAGCAAGGTTATCCTGAGGAAGGAAACATGAATGCTTCCCAGTCCCACATACCATACAGTTTAGCTTATGTTGTAAGTTCTTGACTGCTTCAGACGTACTATTTCAGACAGAGGATTTTTCTCATTTGCAGATATGAATTGGGTTCTTCAGGATAACTGTATTCATTTTGGTATGATCAGCAGCATTCATCACTGATCCATATATTCTGAGACTGAACATAAATTATAGATTTTATTGTTATAACAGTTTTTTGTGCTTTTATTTGCCATCACTATTATCTCTTTGTATCTGTAGTTCATTGACAGTTTTGTTGGCACCTTATCAACACCAGGGAATTTTCATCATAATCGCTTCATACATTGATAAAATTTCTAAAGATAGCTCTATTGATCTATCATGTGAGCAAAACCCTTAGGAAATAGAGGAGATAGGATTTCTAAAGTGCCATAGTTATTTGAAATAGAGACAGAGAATGAAGACTTTTAACTTTCTTAAACACTTTCACCATCTGAATGCAAGACTTAAGCCTTATGTAATGGCACAAAAATTTTTATCCTCTAAATAATTTATGAAAAAGAAATCCTATGTAAGTACAGCCTTTGAATGTATATGTGTGATGAGAAGTAATATATTATTCATTCTTCATGCAATTTTACTCTACCTAAAGAAAAGTTACTATGTTAGAAAAGGAAACAAAAATATATGAAAAAAGGAGTGAAAACAAATTAAGTTTGACAATGCTGCTAAACTAGCTTTGGGTTGCTCATGTCTTTCATTTTCTGTAGTCAAGTCTATGTCAGAATCTCAGCAGCACCAGCACATGGATCCCTATGAAGCACTGACAACGACACTACTCTCAATCTTTTCTCGCTTTTACTCCTCTTCTGTTTATTTTGGGAACTAAACTTTTATACAGACATTGTCTTCTTTATGTTACTCTCCTACGAAAGAGTATTGAACACTCAACTATCAAATCAGAAATATATCAGATGGCTAAACCCTTTCCGTTGATGCTTATCTGACACTTTGATTTTATTTCCTTATACAGTTTTTCCTGAGAAGCTAAGTTTCTTACTTTTATTACATGTTTTGCGTATTCTTTTTTTTTATGCCCCATCTGCAGCATCTTTTCCTTTTTCTCTTATTTTTAAGGCAAATATATGCACTTTCCTTTTTCTGGCTCAACGGTTACTGAAACGAAATATATAATCTTGATGGCTGGAATACAGACAAGGATTTCTACTTTCAAAACCAGCACAGTGCCTATATATGTTGCAAGTAGAGTGAAAATTAAATATATTGTTTAATGAGAAAGTTTCAAATCATTCAGTTTTTTATTCGTTTCTTCAATTTCAGTAATTAAATATTAGACCATACTGCTGGACCATGTACAACATCTGATTTAAGTTTCTTAATGGGTTGAACTAGGACACTTAATTCAAAACCAAATTTGGCTTATTGATTAACACACATCAAAATGGTCCATTGTAAAGTGGACCAATGTATAACCTTTAGCTCATCCCTACTTCTACTTATGTTGAATTCAATTAGTCCATCAAGAAATAACTGCTGGGTACCAAGTCTTGTAATTATTATACATCAAGCTTGGTTAGAGGGGAGGACAGAATGGCTAAAGAAAGTGACTTTAAAAAGTAAGAAAGAAAGAAAGAAGGAAAAGAAAAGAAAAAAAAAGAAAAGGAAAGAAAAGAGGAAGGGAAAGGAAGCAAAGAAAGATAAAAAACATCTGGTCATGCTTTGAAATATTCAAAATCTACTCAGTTATCTATATGTGAGCTAGGCAAATGCTGGGGAATGTAATTAAATGTGTGTGTACAGCTTTCCAATGCTTCCCAGATTGATCTACAAAGACTTATTCAAAGTGGGTGATCAACACAGCCCCATAGATAAAGTCTGGAGGGGCCCAAAGCCAGGCAGGGACTTTTCTTTTTTCTTTTTTTTTCCCCTTTTCTTTCTTTTTTTAACGCTTATTTACTTATTTTGAGAGAGAAAGCATGAGAGGGGGAGGGGTGGAGAGAGAGGCAGAGAGAGAATCCTAAGCAGGCCCCGTGCTGCAAGCACAGAGCCCCATGTGGGGCTTGATTCAATGAACTGTGATCCCACAAATGGTGAGACCATGACCAGAGCCAAAATCAAGAGTCTGAAACCCAATGAACTGAGCCACACAGGCTCCCCAAGCCAGGGCCTTTTCTATAGAGGAAGAGTCATTCCAGCACTCAAGAGTATATTTTAGACAATTCTCTGCTGGTTCACATTTACACACTCTGATGTTCTTGTCCTGCAGAAACATCAGGAGTACCAGAAAAAAATAATTACAAGTTGATATTTTATCAAAGGTTAGAACATATGTAAGGATGATAATGCACTGGGAATCTACATAAGTAAATTCTCTTATTTTTTCTTTTGAAAGTATCAGGAAGTATTTGGGTTATGTATTAGTCATTGACAGAAGTACAATGTTTAAATTAATAAACATAATTGATAAAAAGCCTTTAAAGGACTTTTTTTTTAAAGTAGGTTTCATGCCCAGTGTAGAAACATTTGGCTTGAACTCACAGCCCTGAGATCAAGACCTGAGCTGAGATCAAGTCAGATATTTTACCAACTGACCCACCCGGGTGCCCTCAAAGAACATCTTTTTGATGGACCTTCCAAATGCTTTCTTCAGAAGGGAATAGTGGGGAAATATCAACTTTGAAGACATATAAATACATATTCAAATATTAACCTATCATTTAATTTGGGGATTAATAAATCAGATTAATCTTTTTGATACTCGTTTTCCCTATCAGCAGAATTCAAATCATATTACTTGCTTCTTTGACTTGTTTTGTGAATTGAATAAAGTAGCATTTATGCCATATGTGAGTCATTGAGTGCAGGACTTGAAGCATGGTAGGCGCTAAAGGAATGGTGGTTGATTGATGATGATGATGATGATGATGATGATGATGATGAATGACAATGAAAAAGAGATGATAAAGCCTGACAGTGAAGATAGTCAATAAATAGTAGTATGAGTTCTTTTGAAAATATCATATTTGACCTAGTGCAAGATTATAAAGTGTTGAAAGTGGGAGCCATGACTGGGGTGAATTTCAGAAGTATAGTGAGCAGATTTTAAGTTCACACAAAGAAATAATATTATGGGAAAGACATTCCATATTTATATTTGGATTTCATTGAAAATAAATTTCCTTCAAGTGGTAGTTTGATAGAAAAAGAGAGAGAAAGGGAGGGATGGAAGAATGGAGGGAAGGAGGAAGAGACTCAGTAACTAGAAAAAGACATAATATTGTCAGCAATATATACAACAGCTGCTAAACTGATTTGAGAAATTCCCTTAAACAATGTTTTACTTTTGGTTTAGTACCTTTTTAGTGAACTAAAAATTTGTCTTGTGGAATCTTTTTATTTTTTAATGTTTATTTTTGAGAGAGAGAGAGAGAGAGAGAGAGAGCACGTGAGAGAGACAGAGCATGAGCAGGAGAGGGGCAGAGAAAGAGGGAGACACAGAATCCTCAGCAGGCTCCAGACTGAGCTGTCAGCACAGAGCCCAATGTGGGTCTTGAACTCACAAATCGCAAGATCGTGACCTCAACCAAAGTCAGATACTTAACCAAGTGAGCCACCCAAGCACCCCATTGTGGAATCTTAAAATATGTAATCACTTGATTATGTCGAAGAGGAAAATATAAGAAACTATAGAGATATTTGGTAATGTATAATTGAACTATCTTAGAACAGTCTTGGTGACATTTAATGATTAGAAAGATGTACTTAAATCACTTGTCATGAGCACTCAATATTACCTACCAAAGAACGTCTTTATTTTTTCCCATTTTCTGCACTTTATGGTTCTTTGAAGAAGTGTTAACTTTAATACATAAAGTTATCTTTAAGATGGTTTTGTTGTGTTATAAGAATAAGCTTGCCTGAAGGAAATGCCACAGATCATATGCCATGATATTGAAAAACTTATTTCCTGAAAGCTTAGTAAGAATTTCTAAATATGTGTCCCTCTCTTAGCTAAACAAAGAGTGCTTGTTCTAATGTAGAAAATAAGCCAGACCTGTATTTTACACTGTGAAAACAAGATAGTAAGGAGTTTTGTAACTGTTTTTATTTTCTAAGTGTTTTTTTTTAAATTAATGTTTATTTATTTTTGAGAGAGAGACAGATAGCAAGCTGGGGGAGGAGACACAGAACTCAAACTGGTCTCCAGGCTCCACACTGTCAGCACAGAGCCCAGCGTGGGACTCAGATTCACAAACTGTGAGATCATGAGCCTGATCATGAAGTCAGATGCTTAACTGACTGAGCCACCAAGGCACCCCCCCTTTCTTTTTGTGAGGATACTAGCCTTCTTGAATGATCCATATCATACCTCATTGCCTGTAGGCAAAACTAGAGTCACATTCCAATAAAACTCAGGGGAGAGTCACTAGTTAACTTGGGAGATGAGAGTCTGCACATCACATGGAATGAAAGAATTTGTTCCTGTGTACCATTTGGAAACTGAGAAGCATATACATGAGTGGATCCTGAGTATGCTAGACCTAGAAGATGGAATAGAAAGTTAGGTGGGCTCTATCTGTTAAGATAGCATTGTTAATCATAGGTCACCGTGCTGTACATTACGTGTGCATATGACTTTTTAAATTGTAGAAGGAACTTATGTCTGTAGTTCGTCCCCCCGGTATTCTTTTTTTCCCCTAAATTATTTACTTGTTTATTCATTTATTTATTTTGGGGAAAGCGCATGCAGGGGAGGGGCAGAGAGAGAGAGGGGGAACAGAGGATCTGAAACAGGCTCTGCATTGACAAGCTGATAACAGTGAGCCCAGTGTGGGACTCGAACTCACGCACCATGAGATTCTGACCAGAGCCGAAGTCGGATGCTCAACACACTGAGCCACCCAGGCGCCTCTGTTTTCTAAGTTATATTTAAAGTACAATATGTTTTGTAGATTTACAGAATTCTTACATTACTAAAACATCTAAAACAAAAATCTTGCATTGAAAAACTTGGGAAGGTGGACATTTAAAAAATATTCCTTAACGTATTTTTACACTTTATAGGGAAGAGACACTCTTCAGCTTTATATTTTAGTGATGTGAAAGCTGGTTGTATGGCATCTCTCTCTCTCTCTTTCTCTCTTTCTCGCTCTCTCTCACACACACACGTGTTATCTGTGCATGTACGATCCTACTATATATTAGTATAAATATTATAGAAATATAGAACTATATTAAAATATATGTGTTTATTATGTGTGTGTTGTTTAATTTTTTATTTGTCATGGCAATCTCAAGAATAATCCACTAAATTGCATTTCATGGACACCTGGGTGGCTCAGTTGATTGAGTATCCAACTCTTGGTATCAGCTCAAGTCATGATCTCGAGGCCATGACATCAAGTCCCACATCAGGTTCTGCTCTGAGTGTGGAACCTGCTTCAGATTCTCTCTCTCTCACTCTCTGCTCCTACCCTGCTCACACTTTTTTTTTTCCTCTCTACATAAATAAATAAATAAACAAACAAACAAACAAATAAATAAACTTTATAAAAAAATAAATAAATTACATTTCCTACTTCTGATAGGAATGGTTATTAGTAACTCAGTTATTAAAATGACAAATTATTATAAAACTATTCAAATGGTGCCCAAAGGATATTGTTTTAGATGTGAAATAGTGAAATTTAATTTTGGTGATCTTTTTAAAAATTATTCCTTTCCTTTAAAAATGCTTTTTGGATCATAATTTGATATTACAAATTGGGAAATTACATTCTTAAGTATTAAGAAAAGCACTAGAAGTGATCAAAGTTATGTACATGTAAAAGCTTTAAGAATAACAATGTAGAAGAGTTTTCAGAATAAACTTTCTTCAATCAACTTGGGAAAGTTTAATGAGTTTGAAAAGTATTTATAAATGTTGAATCATGTAACCTGTTGGGGTGAGCTTAGTCTTTAGGTTTTTTGATATCTGAGTTCCCTCTTATAAAATTAATATATTATTATTTATTATTATTATTGCCATAATTCAATTGACTTTTTACAATATTTTGTATATGATGCTGCTGATAAACTAGAATTTTGATTCATATTATTAACACTATTTGAGGACCTACTGTTCACAAGATACTGTCTTAGGAATAGAAAAGATTGGGACACCTGGGTGGATTAGTCGGTTAATTTGTCCGACTTTGGTTCAGGTCATGACCACATAGCTCATGAGTTTGAGCCCTGCATCATCCTTTGTGCTGACAGCTTGGAGCCTGAAGTCTGCTTCAGATTCTGTGTCTCCCTCTCTCTCTGCCTTCCCCTGCTCACTATCTCTCTCTCTCAAAAATAATAAACATTAATTTAAAAAAAAAGAAAAGATTGAAAAAGATACCAGATTTAAGACACTAAAGGATGTGTCCTTTCAATAGAATACTGTAAGATGTAATAAACTGTGCATGTTGCTCTATGGGAACTCAGCAACTGTATTTAATTTTTTCTCAGCATTTGTTGTATATTCTACTTCATGAATCTGAGACCATTTGCTTTTGACCATTTCTATAATATCAATACCAATTGGTTTATGATAAATAATCTTGCTTTTTGTTGGCTCTTTGCAATGCTGGTGGTGAATACCGGATTAATACAAAAAATAATTGGAAACTTATAGCTGCATATAATATTTATATAATGTATATTTATTCTATTAAGGGAGATATGTTCATCCATGTGTTGGTATCAATTCATTTTAAAATTAAAATGTTTTAAAAAAGTGGTACTATTTTGATAACAATGAAATTCATTTTAAAAAATATTTTAAAAGCCTATTTATTTTGAGACAGAGGGAGGGAGGGAAAGACAGAGAGAGAGAATCCCAAGCAGTCTCTGCACTGTCAACATAGAGCTCAAAGTGGGACTCGATCTCCCCAATCGTGAAATCATGACCTGAGCCAAAATCACGAGTCAGATGCTTAACTGACTGAATCATCCAGGCGCCCCAACAATGTAATTCCTTTTAAATGAAAAGACTAGGGGTGTCTGGATGGCTGAGTCAGTTGAGCCTCTGACTTTGGCCCAGGTCATGATCTCATAGTTCGTGAGTTGGAGCCCCGTGTAGGGCTCTGTGCAGACAGTTTGGAGACTGCAGCTTGCCTCGGATTCTGTATCTCCTGCTCTCTCTCCTCCTCTCCTGCTTGTGCTCCGTCTCTCTCTCCCTCTCAAAAATAAATGAACATTAAAAAATTGTTTAAATGAGAACATTGGAACAAATGGGTAGAAATCAAAATCAAAACACAGCAAATAACCCATGTGATAAGTCATTATTTTTTAAAATCTCAGATAATAGCAACATCAATAGCTGACACAATGTCTTAATTCTATTTGTTGTTAATGTCTTTTCTTGGCATTTCTACGAAGTTTTTCTATGTTTCATTCAGTAAGCGTAAGTGTATTGCAATCAAATATGCAAAGTATCATGTAAACATTGGGTAGTATGATCATGATTAAAATACAACCTTGTTATCAAGGAGTTCACAAGATAATAGGATTGATTTTCAACATACAGATCCCCAAAATACTACATGGCACAATATAAAGCATGCAATGGAGAAATTTTGGAAGAGAAATCAATCAGGTGGAGAACACATTTGAGATGAGTACTGAAGGATACGTACAAGTTAATAAGGAGAAATACCAGGGTTAGAGAAAGGAGATAGAGTGATAATGGGGAGTAACATGTCTGCAGATCTAAAATAAAGGGAAAGAGGACACTGGAATTAGAATTGTGTTAAAACTGAAGGAATGTTTGAGTAAACCTCATTCTATAACATCTTTGGCCATTTATCCTGAAAAGAATGCAGAACTTCCCAAAGATTGCCAAAATGAAGTGATATCCAAACTTACGTATTCTGGAAAAGTCACCAGGGGTAAACACAGTGAGTGTTTGTACATATCAATTTGACTATGTTTAGCAGCATCTGAGTACATCTTGTTTGTTGGGTGTTCTGGAATAAAGAAAAATACATCACCCTGATTTGTAGTGTTTTCTACACCCTAGGCAAAAATAAGCTTCCTAACGATGGAGCCTGTAAGTTTTATTCCACACAGAGTGTTTTACATAAGAAGATATTAATGACCAGGTTTTGAATTCATAGACAGCTTCACCCTTGTTTGGGGATGTTGGGATGCATGCCAGATTATATGCAATGCAGTTTTCACATGAAATCGTTTCTTCTTTGTGGATGTTGCTTGCTGCCCTTTTCTCTCAGCAACAATCAGTTGCACTGACTTCTATTTTGGCCTTTAAAAAGAAAAAAAAATCTAAAAAAAACCATTAATTATAGGCATCTCAGTAAGATAAGAAGATGAATTGACTTTTCTGTTTCTACATACCAGTATCTCAGTGGTAAAATAAAGTATTTTTCCCTGCTCTCTTTTAAAAGGGATTATTTTGTAGAAGTCCAATGCTACCAAGAAATTGGTAGTGTTTATTGCTTGTCTCTAATGGAAATTACATTTTATGGGGAATTGAGATTGATTATTCTTATCTTGACAAGTGAAGATTGAGGGCGTATACTATGCAATAGTGTATAGTTCCAACAGTAGAGAGGAAATGTTTAACACCTTAGTTACTAGGTTTTTGAGACCAAGATTACAAAAGGGTCTATTTGATGCAACCATTTCTAATTTTAAAATTATCATTATTTCAGATCTATATAGTGAACTATTATGCTTTTACTGATTTGTTTTTCTAAACACAACAAAAAGGCCTCACTTTATGGATTAAAAGAAATCTGTTTGGTATCAATTTTATTTATTTATCAAGGTAATAATAGGTAATAATAAGAGAAGAAGTAGGACAAACACATGATATAATTAAGTTATGATTATTATGAGAAACTAAACTATGCATTTTCCTAACATAGATGGAAGAAAATACTAAGTAATTCATTATTAGTATGATCTCTATAAAATAGGTTTCTCAACCTTTACCCTCACACTATGTTACTGGAAATTAATAACAAAAAGAATTCATTTTCTAATAATATAAAATATTGTCTTAGAAATACAGATTTTATAAAATATAAATTTCAGGCCCAATTATAATTTAGTTTTATCTATAGAATCTCCTATGGACATACTGAGCTATCTGGATACCTTGTATTATGCTCATTGTCTTAATGCCAATTAGCTAAAAATGTTTTAAAATAGCCAAGATGCAGTTATATGGAAAATAATTTCTAAAGATATGTAGCATGGTGACTAAAGTTAACAATACTCTACTGTATAATTGGAAGTTGCCAAGAGAGTAGGTCTTAAAAGTTCTCATCACAAGGAAAAAAAACAACTATATGTACGTAGATAGATGTTAACTAGTATTTTTGGGTAATAATTTCATAATATATACAAATGTATATGGTATCAAATCACTACATTGGACACATTAAACTAATACAATGTTATATTTCAATTATATCTTAATAAAACTGAAAACAAATTTAAAAATTAACCAACACCTAAGAATTTTATTTTCTTCCTAACTGGGAAGCCAAATCTTAAAAATTACATTAGATTATAAAAATACATAATGATGATTCACTTGCTAAATGTCATTATATAGTCCAATTATTTCAATGCCAAGACATCTAGAGATGAAATATAATACTGAAGTTTGGAGAATATGGATTGAATATAATTTTGAATGGACTGGTGTATAGAACTTATGATCTAGAGGCACAGAGAAAGACGTATCTTTTTGAAGATATTTTAATATGTCCCTTGGTATTTCATTATTCGAGTCATTTTTTGAATTCTAAAAAGTGTTTGCAGCTAGATCATAAATACTCTCAGAGGAAGAAATCTTATCATTTTACAACCATTTAATTACTTTATTATTATTATTTAGTTATTGACTTGGGTTCCAGCTGACAACTAGTATCTAACACTTAGCATATTTTGACACAGCGAAACAGTAAGCTTGAAGCATGAAACATTGCCCAAAGAAGGTACCCCTGGTTAAGTACTGTGCACCCAAAATACAGCAAGGAAGAGCTATCCACCCAGGGGAAATGAAAACAAGGGTCAACGAGGTAGGTCAGGAGAGCCTTAGGAGCAGAGAAGAGGGACAGTGATTACCTGGGCTTATTTCATGATTTTGCCTAAGGCAGGGCTCGACCTCAAGTAGCAGTAAGTATGTTCCCATCATTGTTGCACTAGCAGGAATCTATAACGTTCAGTTAATTTGCTTCACCTACTGAACAAGATGGGTTCTTTAGTTGTCATTGCAAATATAATACCTGAACACATAGGGTCATAGCGAAAACTGAACCTGTGGGAAATCGTTTGGCTTAATAGCATTTTATCTGGAAGATCAATGTACAAATCTCTTTGAATTTAAATTATTGACCATCTTTATGTTATTAAATATTTATACATTGTCTGAAGTGGAAGATTTACTGACAATTTATATCATTCGAACTAGAGATAATTTCATTATACAATACGATATACCTTAGATTTTTAAGACTTTTATGTGAAATATATATTTGTGAAATAGAAAAAATATTTGTCACTATTTTACTATGCAATGGAATCTTGAAATCCAGTTTACTTAGAAGTATATTATTGAGTAAAAAATGTATTTTGTCTTTCAAAGAACTTTATGGAGAATTTGTCACAATGGGATTATTTTTTAATTGCAGTCTATAAACAGTTTTAATTTCTAAAAAAAATTTTTAATGTTTATTTATTTTTGACAGAGAGAGAGACAGAGAATGAGCGGGGGAGGGTCAGAGAGAGAGAGGGAGACACAGAATCCGAAGCAGGCTCCAGGCTCTGAGCTGTCAGCACGGAGCCCAATGCGGGGCTCAAACTCACAAAACCATGAGATCATGGTTGGGACCAAAATCAGACGCTTAAACCACTGAGCCACCCAGGCGCCCCAGTTTTAATTTCTAATGTTTATGATATAGTTTTACTAGATCAGCAGACTTTGTAATTGAGGAGTTTATATTTGTATATTGTGTTAGGAAATAACAAAACTAGATTTGGCATGAAATACATGGAATTTTTAAAGGCTAACTTAGTAAAATGTTACTTCAAACTTCACATGTCCATGGAATGAACTCCATAAACATTTGTTCAATGAAAGTATACATAATTCCTACTTGAAAATATTTCATTTTGGTGTTGTTTCACACAAATGATCGATGTTGAATAATAACATTGAAGCACTAAAATTAGAACACATAGCAGAAATGCAGTATGCGATTTCACCATGATTGTCAGAGTTTATGGGATTAGGCATTTTATCCTTCATTTGAGTTACCATTCAGAGCCTGATTACTCCTTACTTTCATTTATGAATCTGAATGAATGTAGCACTGACCCCGCAGCTATTGCATATTCGACTTTATCCATCACCACTGCTAATGATTATTTGGCTCTGAGGATTAAGTATATCCCCTTCAGTATAGCCGTTCCTGTACTTTGTGAATGCATTAGCCCCTTTGACCTTCTGTAACTGATCAGGGGACACAGTTGTAAATTGCAGATTGGGAGCGTTTTTTTACTTCTTTGATGTTTTCAAAGCGATTGAATAATTTCACACTGAGTGTAAAGTAACTGGAGGTAAAGAATATTTCAAGGTATGTGAAGTAAAAGGTGTGAGATGGATAATTAATTGTTTTTGTTAATAATGTATCTTGTTCACCCCTGTCTACACTCATTCTGTCCTAAAAAATTTTTGCCTACATTCATTCTTTTGTCCCAAGAAAATTTTGTCTTCCTATTAAAAGGTTCCTGGAATTAAAAAAAAATGTTTTTAATGTTTATTTATTTTTGACAGAGAGAGAGAGACAGAGCATGAGCGGGGGAGGGGCAGAGAGAGAGTGAGACACAGAATCTGAAGCAAGCTCCAGGCTCTGAGCTGTCAGCACAGAGCCTGATGCAGGGCTTGAACTCACGGACTGTGAGATCATGACCTGAGCTGAAGCCAGACGCTCAACCAACTAAGCCACCCAGGTGCCCCATAAAGGTTCCTGGAATTTTAAATAGAAATACCAAATAAGATTTGTAGTAAAAATCACATGTTATGCTACAAATCGCTATATGTAAATCATGTCAATATAATGGCTTATCATTTTTCATGTAGAAAGCTACAAAGAAATTAAACAGGCAAAGGAACTATGTAAAGTTCTGTATTTACAGCAACTAGTGAAAAGCAACTAACAAACTTCATTAGTCAGATCCAAATAGAGATTTCAGTTCAGATTCTTTGGGTCAGTTTGGAAAAGTTATTTAATCTTTCAACTTCAGTGTCTTCTGTATAAGGAAGTCAATCACGCAAACCTTGGTAATGGTCACAAGGAGTGAACACTACCTTATACAGAAAAGCATTTGCACAGTTGTTGGCTCGTAGTAGGTGCTGGTGAGATGGCTACTCTTTCACCTTCTCTTTTTCAGTCTTTATCTAATGAGTCCAAATTATTTCAGTATTTTACGTCTATCTTTAGATGTGTCATTTCATCACTTTTTTCCTTCCTTCATTGGGAGATGAGCATCTACATTGACATTCAAGCAAATATATACTCTTAGTTTTGAACATGTATTCGGGGGATTTCAAAGGAGCTGCAACAGTCGCCTTAGCTGTTGTAACAGATTCAAGAATTGTCCTTATAAGAAGAGCTGTGAGATGCCGACCTACAAAACTCAAATTCTAAGTTTCCTTGGTTCTTTTTGTTTTTGCATCCTCCCCCAGATCTTGGGAGCTAACTTTATTTACCACAGCAATATCCTTAGAAACCTGATGTAAACTCACTGCCTGCAAAAGCTTTCCCTGAAGAAACAAATCTTATTATAAGTGCTCCTCTCTCTACATTTTGTTAGTAATTACATCAAATCCTTGAATAGAATGCCATATATTTAGACACTAAAATTTGTGTTTTTTTGCTAATTTTGACGAAGTTTGGGATGTTGTTTAGTTTCTTTTACGTATTAAGAAAGGGGTTGCTGAGTAAATTAAGAATCTCAGCAGATATTTTTGTGGGTGAGGGGGATTTGAATAGTAAAATATAATATGTTTCAAGTATCTTTAAAAGTTTTAGCATTGGTTTTAGAATAATTGTAGGATAATTAGACACATTATCTGTACATAAATGTAATTTAATCCAATCTCCTGGGCAACTCTACTTGGGTACATAGTTTAAGATATTGTAACTAATTGGACAGAGTAGGGCTGTGTTCTTTATGAATATCTTTTATTTAAACATTTCATTAATATTGAGCATATGTACTCAAATTGTTCCTATGGGTACATTTCAGTTTATTAATGTCTACTTAATTGGCAAGTTTTTGTTTAATTGAATTTTTTTGGTCTTGTAAATATTTTGAAAATTTTTAAAAGTATATGTTCTATACCTTAAAAAAATAAGCTTGGAAATTCATTTAAGAAGACTGTTTCCATTGACATCTTTGTTTCTGTCCCAGTCCCATGGTTTCTCAGCACATAATCTCAAATATTGCTGACAAACTCTTCAGAACAGCATTTTCATATATTTTTGCACAATTATTCCTCGTTAGTTGGATAACATAAAAATTGTCTCAGTGCTTGTCACCATTTTCTAACAATGCTTTTAAAATATACTTTAGATATGGGTTTTCCCTTATGTAGGGAAGTGTTATCTTTGGAAAAGTGAGGATGATTTCATATAATATTTGCATTAGAAATTGCTAAAAGTTTAAAGGGCAGAGATTTTATAACCATTCCAAGTAAAGAAGAAGGTATTTTTGTGGCACCTCAAATTATTTTTTATTTTCCTAAGATTTTAAAATCATCTTAGAATGGTAACGGTTCACTATTATTGAGTCTAGATGAATGTTAATTACTTCATGGGTATTAAAACAATATCACATAACTATTTCAATTAAATTGTGCATAAAGAAAGTAAAATCCAATGTGCCAGCTGAAAATAAATCTTGACCCTAAGCTTGAAGGTCAAGATTCCCTTCTCTCCTTCACTCTACTCATACCATCCCTGACCTTAAGTGTGCACGCCTTTTTACTATTAATGATGTGCATTTTGTAGTCAAATGTACCCAATTTCCTGAAATACTCAAGTTTGACTAGATTTTATTCCTTAGTCATAAATTAAATCATATTTTGTACAGAAGTACTTCAGTAAGTTTTCTAAGAAGCCCTTTCAGTTTTTAAAGTGCTATGCCAACATATTCTCAAATTCTATTTCACCTCTACATATATCACTTGTCCTTCATGCACACTACTGATTAAATTTAACTGAGCCAGTTGTACAAGTCAAAAAGAAAATTTGCTTCACTCTCATAGTTCACAAACAAACCCCCAGAAGGGGAAAAATTGAAATAATAGTTATAAAGATGACAAGTATTTCTGTAGCTAAACATTTAATAAAGTTTTATTTTGAGCAGGTTATTATTCTCATATGAATGTTGATGGCATGGTCAGAAAACTAAATCTTAAAATCAAAGGAAGTAATTTGTATCAGAGTACGAAAAGTCAAATTACCCCTTAAAATATTATAATTCTAATCTTTTGCTTAGTATTAGAATTCTTTATTCTCTCCATATTGCTAAGCCAGTCTCATATAATCAACCTCCACTCAAATTGGGCAAGTGGGAAATGGTCATTCTCTTTTTAAGTGTAAATCTCAACACTATCTTTGGATGTGTAATTTATGCATTATTTCCCCCTTTGAATATTAGCTATTTTTTTTACCTAACAGATATAAACAATTCATACTAGGAGAATATAAGGAATATTTTAAGTCTGAGCAACCATTGTATATTCTACTTACAAATGTATTTATCAGAAAGTAAACTTGATAGTTTGTCTATCTCTATTATCTATCTATCTATCTATCTATCTATCTATCATCTATCATCTATAAATCTATATCATTGTTAGTGGAGCAATAGAAAAGTAACCTTTATTTATTATTTCATTTTTGATTTGCAGATACAATTAACCATCCACCCAATCACCTACAATAGGCTTAGATACCCTATGAATCATTCTTATTATTTTTCTATCTCCTTTACCACTAATGGAAAGTCAGAGAGTGAGCCTTATATACTTTAGAAATATCCTTTTCATTCTATCTCTCCCTAAATAATTTGGTCCAGCACATCATATATATTTATTATAGCTATCAAAGCTGCCTCCCAAGTGGTATCTCCGCTTCTAATTTCTTCTCATCCCCACATCAGTCTTTAAGTTTTCATTATCAACCAAACTCTCTATCTTCAAGAAAGCATATTTGTTAAAATATCTATACTACCTAAAGCAATCTACACATTTAATGCAATCCCTGTCAAAATACCACCAATAGTTTTCACACAGCTAGAAAAAATGAAAAATTTGTATGGAACCACGAAAGACCCTGCATAACCAAAGCAACCTTGACAAAGAAAAACAAAGCTGTATGCATCACAATTCCGGACTTCAAGTTATATTACAGAGCTGTAGTGATCAAGACAGTATGGTGCTGGCACCAAAACAGACACATAGATCAATGGAACAGAATAGAATATTCAGAATGGACCCACAACTATATGGTCAAATGATCTTGACAAAGCAGGAAAGAATATCCAATGGGAAAAAGACAGTTTCTTCAACAAATGATGTTGGGGAAATTGGACAGCAACATCCAAAAGAATGAAACTGGGCCACTTTCTTACACCAGACACAAAAGAACTCAGGCAGCAACCTCTTTAACCTTGGCTGCAGCAACTTCTTACTAGACACATCCCTGGAGGCAAGGGAAATAAAAGCAAAAATGAACTATTGGGACTTTATCAAGATAAAAATATTCCCCACGGTGAAGGAAACAATCATAAACTAAAAAGCAACCTATGGAATGGGAGAAGATGTTTGCAAATGACATATTGGATAAAGTGTCATTATCCCCCCCCCCAAAAAAAAAAAAAAAAAAACTTATCAAACTCAGTACCCAAAAAACAACTCAGTAAAGAAATAGGCAGAAGACATGAATAGACATTTTTCCAAAGGAGACATTCAGATGGCTAACAGACACATGAAAAAGTGCTCAATGTCATCATCATCAGGGAAATACAAATCAAAACTACAATGAGATAACACCTCACACTGGTAAGAATGGTTAAAATTAACAACACAGGAAACAACAGATATTGACAAGGATGTGGAGAAAGGATAACACTTTTACACTATTGGTGAGAATGTAAACTGATGCAGCCACTCTGGAAAACAGTAGGGAGGTTCCTCAAAAAGTTAAAAATAGAACTACCCCATGATCCAGCAATTGCACTACTAGGTATTTACCCAAAGGATACAAAAATACTGATTCAAAGGTGCACATGTACCCCAATGTTTATAGCAACATTATCAACAACAGTTAAATTTGGAAAGAGCTCAAATGATATCCACAGACTGATGAATGGATAAAGAAGTATTCCACATACAATGGAATATTATTCAGCCATAATAAGGATGAAACCTTGCCATTTGCAATGATGTAGATGGAAGTAGAGCATATTATGCTAAGTGAAATAAGTCAGGCAGAGAGAGAAAAATACCGTATGATTTCACTCATATATGGGATTTAAGAAATGAAACAGATGAACATGGGAGGAAAAAGAGAGAAAGGCAAACCACAAAACAGACTCTTAACTGTAAATAACAAACTGAGGGTTGCTGGAGGGAGGTGGGCAGGGGGACAGGCTAAATGGGTAATGGATATTAAGGAGGGCATTGTGATGAGCCCCGGGTATTATATACAAGTGATGAATCACTAAAATCTTCTCCTGAACCTAATATTACACTACATGTTAAATAACTCGAATTTAAATAAAAACTTAAAATAAACAAGCAAAAAGCATAAGTTAGATTGTTGGATAATGTTTGCATACAAAATAATGTCTAGACTTCTAAGCATTTTATGTAAAAACATATTTTCCATTTTCTGTCAACTTAGTCTAAATCCATCTGTCACCACAACATCCATCTATCATCTTTTCCAACTACAGTTGACTCTTGAACACATGGGTTTGCAATGTGTAGGTCCATTTATATGCAGATATTTTTTGAAAAATACAGTATAGTACCATAAATGTATTTTGTCTTTATGATTTTCTTAAGTGTATTTTTTCTATCTACCTTACTTTATTGTAAAAATGCAGTATATTATACATATAACATGCAAACTCTGTGTTAATCAACTGTTTATGCTATGCTAACTGTTTATGCTATGGGTAAGACTTACGGTCAACAGTAGGCTATCAGTAATTACATTTGGGAAGAGTCAAACATTATATGCAGATTTTTGACCTCATAGAATGTCAGTGCCCCTAACCCCTGCATTGCTCAGGGATCAGTTGTACATGTTTTTGTATTCCAGTCACATTGGCTCTACAATTCACTGGAAATGACATTGAATTTCATTGTATTATACATGTATACACGTTAAAATTCATATATATAAATATATATATATATATATTATATACAATTTCAACTTCTTGCCTCTGCCTGGATTGTTCTTTCAACTTTCTTTTCTTAAAATGTTCAATTAATATTTTATTTTATTTTTTTAATTTATTTTTTCACTTTTACAGTATACATTTTTATTTTTTATTTATTTTTTATTTTATTTATTTATTTTTTAATATATGAAATTTATTGTCAAATTGGTTTGAATTAATATTTTAAAGTATGTTTCATGTCCAACCAGATTCTATTAAAAACCCATAGCTTCTCTCAGTTCAGGCTAAGCAATAATTACTCTGAATGTCCAAAGTGTATTATGCCTATAGTATAACACTCCCAACATAATCTCCCAGTTTATTTATGAATTTCCTTGATTCATTTGAGGTCTTAGCTGATAATCTGTTCCTTGAAAAGCTTCTAATACAAAGATAATCAATAAATGGTGAATGCATGAATATGAAAGTTCCCAACCCTTCTATTAAAAACCACCAACATGATTTGAATGATAATGATTTATAAGGAATAAACAAAATCAGTGAGTCACGAATTTATTTTTTAATTTTCTTCAAGCAATAGCATAGCATAGTACTTACCCTTTAAATATAATTTAAATAATTTACCTTATAAATAATTATAATTATAATCAGATTCAAAATTTCATTAAATAATTACTTAGATTAAAATGAGAACATATCTCTGAGAGCCCTAAACTTTTCAGTTTTGGAGTTTGTATGAGGGTAATTAATTAGAAATATCCCATGTACATCTATGTAATTATTTGTCTTTTGATTATCAAAGTAAGAAAGTCACATTCCTTTTTAAAATGTTAAACATTTCTAGTCATTTAGAAAATAAATATTCTATAATCTATTTCCTACATTTAACTGTTACTATATTTCATTTATTTGCTTTTCTCTTTATTTTTATTTTAATTATACTCAATACAATTTTGATCATTTTTTTTGATATTAAGGAATTGTATTATTAAAAACACTAAGGGGCCAACATCATTAAATATGAATATATTGCAAAGTTCATTATTTGATCACTAATTGCATCGATATAGATATATAGATATGTATGTAGATAGATAGATAGATAGGTACACAGGTAGACTGCATTAGATGGGATAGGGAAAATAAAAAATTCTTATTTCTAACAGGGTGTAATTCTCTCATCTAAAGTTTTTAATTGAATGCAACAGCAATGAACATTTTTCTACATGTCTTATTACTTTTTAAGATTGAGTCTTTGCAATGAAATTATGGCTTCAAGAGTAAGGAACCTCTGTAAGGGTTTGGGAATACATTATCAAATTAATTTCTAAGAAGGTTATACAAATTTACATCTTTCCAGGAATGTTTTAGGAACCATACTTTTCTACACTGAACACATGGCTTTTTAAATATTTACTTATTTGGGCATGACACTCTCAAGGTTTTTTTAAATTGTTTGTTTCCATTCTCCTCCACTTCTATTCCAGTTCTCATTCCAACTCCTGGGGTGCCTGGGTGGCTCAGTTGGTTAAGCATCCTAGTCTTTTTTTTAAATTTTTTTTAATTTACATCCAAGTTAGCTAGCATATAGTGAAATAATGATTTCAGGAGTAGAATCCAGTGCCTCCCCTACATATACCACCCAATGCTCATCCCAACAAGTGTCTTCCTTAATGCCCCTTGTCCATTTAGCCCATTTATGTTTTGTTCCTCTCCCTGTTTTATATTATTTTTGCTTCCCTTCCCTTATGTTTTGTATCTGTTTGTATCTGTTTTGTATCTTAAATTCACATTTGAGTGAAGTCATATATTTGTTGTTCTCTGACTAATTTCACTTAGCTTAATATACTCTAGTTACTTCCACGTTGTTGCAAGCGGCAAGATTTAATTATTTTTGATTACTGAGTAATACTCCATTGTATAGATATATCACATCTTCTTTATCCACTCATCCCTCAATGGACATTTGGGCTCTTTCCATACCTTGGCTATCGTCGATAGCACTGCTATAAACATTGGGGTGCATGTGTCCCTTCGAAACAACACACCTGTATCCCTTGGATAAATACCTGGTAGTGCAATTACTGGGTCGTAGGGTAGTTCTATTTTTAATTTTTTGAGGAACCTCCATACTGTTTTCCAGAGTGGCTGCACCAGTTTGCATTCCCACCAACAGTGCAAAAGGGTTCCTCTGTCTCGGTATCCTTGCCAACTTCTGTCATTGCCTGAGTTGTTGATTTTAGCCATTCTGACTGGTGTGAGGTAAGTATTTGACTCTTAATTTGGATCAGATCACAATCTAAGTATTTGTGAGCTTGAACTCTGTGTTGGGCTTTGGGCTGACAGTATGGGGTCTGCTTGAGATTCTCTCTCTCTCTCCCATCTGCACCTCCCCCACTCACGTGCCCACAAAAGCTCTTTCACTTACTCAAAAATAAATAAATAAATCAACTTAAAAAAAATAAATCCAAGGGCCCCTGGGTGGCTCAGTCAGTAAAGCATCTGACTCTTGATTTTGGCTCAGGTCATGATCTCACAGTTCATGGGTTTGAGCCCCATATTGGACTCTGCACTGACAGAGCAGAGCCTGCTTGGGATTCTCTCTCTCTCTGTCTCTCTCTCTGTCCCTCTCCCGCTTGTGCTTGTACTTTTGTGCCTGCACTCTCTCTCAAAAAATAAATAAACATTTAAAAATAAATAAATAAATCCAACTTCTAATAATAGCATCTAACTTTGATGAACAGCTTTAATAGGCCAGTCACTGTTGTAAGAACTTGTGTATATTAGCTCATTGAATCACCATAGCACCTCTTTAGGAAGAAACTGAAAGAGTTACCCATTATAGGTTTTAACATTTTCATGATGTGCTTATCCTTTATGTATTCCTTTGTGAAAAAAGTAACTTCTTTTTATGTCTTATTCCATTTTACTATTGAGAATTTTTATTTTAATTTTTATATTTAACTAATTACTTATTTTTGACTCTGTGTATTAAAAATACATCACAAAATTTAGCGTCTTGATCATTTTTAAGTGTACAGTTGAGGACAGGTATAGTTCCATTTATTAAGCTTTTGGGGAAATTGTGATTTTTGTATATTGAAGGTTGTGGCAACCCTGTATTGAGTAAGTTTATTGATGCCATTTTTCCAAAAACCGTTGGTCAGTTCTTGTTTCTGTGTCATATTTAGTAATCCTTGCAATATTTCATACTTTTTCATTATTATTATATTTGTTTTGGTAATCTGTGCTCAGTGGTCTTTGATGTGACAATTTTAATTGCTTTGGTGCACCATGAAACTTGCCCATAGAAGACTGCAAACTTAATCAATAAATGTGTGTCCTGATTCCTCTACCCACCGGCTAACCATCCCATCTCCCTCTGCCATCTCCCTCCCTCTCCCTAGGACTTTCTATTCCCTGAGGCAAAACAGGATTGAAATTAGACCAGTTAATAACCCTATAGTGGCATTTATTTATTTATTTTTAAGGTTTATTTATTTATTTGAGAGAGACAAACACAGTGTGGGCAGGGAAGGGATAGAGAGAGAGGGAGAGAGAATCTGAAGCAGCCTCAGGGCTGTCAGCAAAGAGCCTGATGCAGGGCTCAAACTCATGAAACCATGAGACCATGACTTGAGCCAAAACCAAGAGTCAGGTGCTTAACCAATGGAGCCACCCAGGCTCCTCCCCCCACCCCATAATGGCCTTTAAATGTTTAAATAAAGGAAGAGTTGTATATCTCTATCTTTAAATCAAAAACTAGGAATCATTAATCAAGGAGAAATCTATGCCTGGCCTCAAATCTTCAAGAGATATGCTGACTTTCTTGTTAGGGTCTAATGCAGCTGGTAACTTGAAGCTAATGCTCATTTACCATCTGGAAATCCTAAGGCCGTTAAGAATTATGCTAAATCTACTTGGCTTGTGCTCTATGAATGGAACAATAAAGCCTGGATGATAGCACGGTGTTTACAACATGGTTTACTGAGTATTTTAATCCCACTGTTGAGACCTAATTCTCAGAAAAAAAAATTCCTTTCAAAATATTATTACTCATTGACAATGCATTAGGTTACCCAAAAGCTCTGATAAAATATATACAACAGAGTGACTGTTATTTTCATGACTGCTCAACTACCCCTCAACACAGTATCCATTCAAGTAGTAGTTTTGAATTTCAAGTTTTATTATTTAAGAAATACATTTAATAAGGCTACAGCTGCCATAGAGAGTGATTCTTGTGATGGATCTGGGCAAAGCAAATTGAAAACCTTCTGGAAAAAAATTTACCATTAAGTACATTTTTGATTCAGGAGTGCCATGGTGACTTGGTCAGTTAAATGTCCTACTTTTGATCTTGGCTCAGGTCTTGATCTCAGGGTCCTGAGATCAAGCCCTGCATTGGGATCCATGCTAGTCATAGAGCCTACTTAAAAAAAAAACAAAAAACAAAAACCGATTCATGGAAAGAGGTCAAAATATCAACATTGGCAGGAATTTGGAAGAAGTTGATTCCAAACCTCATGGATGACTTTGAGAGGTTCACAACTTCAGTGTAGGAAGTAGCTGCAGATGTGGTGGAAACAGCAAGAGAACTATAATGAGGAGTGGATCCTGAAGATGGGACTGAATTAATGCAATCTCATGGCAAAACTGGAATGGATGAGGAGTTGCTTTTTCTGGATGAACAAAGAAAGTAGTTTCTTGAGATAGAGTCTACTCCTGGTGGAGATGCTGTAGAGATTGTCGAAATGCAATAAAGAATTTAGAATATTACATAAGCTTAGTTAATAAAGCAGCAGTAGGATTAGAGAGGATGGACTCCAATCTTGAAAGAAGTTCCACTTTGGGTAAAATGCTATCAAAAGCATCACACACTACAGAGAAATTGTTTGTGAAAGGAAGAATCAATTGGTGCATCACACTTCATTATAGTCCTATTTTAAAAAATTGCCACAGCCACCCTAACCTTTAGCACCCACCACTCTGATGAGTCAGCAGCCATCAATATAAAAATAAAGTATTTTTAAAACTAAGGTACATACATATTTTTAGACATTATGCTTAATAGACTATAATATAGTATCAACATATCTTTTATATCCACTGGAAAAGCAAAAAAAAAATATTTCATTTAGTTTATTTATGATGTTAGCTTTATTGGAGTGGACTGAAACCAAACCTGCAATATCTTCAAGGTATGCCTTTAGTAACTATATATATATATATACATATATATATATATATATATATATATGCCTTTAGTGTGTATATATATATATACACACACACACACGTATATTTAGTAATATATACATACACACATATATATAATATACATTATATAGTCTTTAAAAGAATAGAAATTTTGAGAATATTAGATTTAATTTACCTTTTTTAATTGAAGTATAATTAACATACAATATTTTGTTAGTTTCATGTGTACAATATAGTGATTCAACCATTCTATACATTACTCAGTGCTCATTGAAATAAGTGTACTATTGATTAATTTCCTTGAGTTAATTTACTTTTAATGATTTAACATTTTTCATTTTTAATACTTCAATAGAAGAAATGGGAATTGTTATTTGATTAATACAAATGTTATAACCAACTATTTGATAAGATATCCATTTATGTTTATGGAGAACATTGCATGGACAGTTGATTCAAATATTTGGTTACAAATTTCAAAATTAGATTTTATGGAATCAACTGTAGAATCTATATGTAGAGGTAGCCGATATTTTGTAGTCCTAAAGCCATATTGATGTCAGGAGCCCCAGGATCATTTGTCACTTCCTAAATATTGGGTCAGCTGAAATTCTGTCTCCACCAGCCTATGCTTTAATCATGAACCTGGTCTATTTTTAACCAGACCAGAGATTGGTAAATTTGACTTCAAGTAGGGAGAACAGAGTTCCCCAGTATTTAATTTAGCTATGTGTTAGATTTATATTTGTGGATAAATTTAAAAATATTTAGAGAGATAAAAGTTGAAACAGTATATTTTTAAACCTTCTATTCAAGTATCTGTATTGTTTTATACAAAGGACATTTCACAGATACTTTTCTTGCCAACCTCTAAACAGACCTAGCTGCACCACATATTTCCCAAGCTCATGGGTTCTGACAGGGAAATAACTCACTATACTATTTTCTAGGCTAATGATACTGGTATATATAGGTCATTTTGGTTTTCAAGTCTGAGTGAATTTCAGTTTTCTGATAAATAAGAATCCTTGTAAATAACCCAAGAACATGCTCTCTTAAGTACTGTAATTTATACGTTACTAGCCTAAGAAAAAGGGTATTGCAATTTTTATGGATTCATTAAACTAGTGGGGGATTGCTATCCTGTTCATATCTTTCCATTGAAATATAGTCTATATAAAAATTAATCTTAAAAAAGGCTAAAATTCTCTACACAACATTGTTTATTCAGACATGAAATTGGAAGAACTTACCCCTCAAAGACCAGACACTACAGTATGATATTTGATCCAAAAAGCAGAGCAAAACAAAACAACTATCAGAGCAGACTAAGAACTGTTAATTTTCTGAAACTGTAGGATCTGGGGGTCAGGAATATGTCTGAAAAGTAAACAGAAATAAATCCAGTGCTACTTCTGAGGACTAATATTAATTTGTTGCATATTATGACTGAGAAAATAATAACTTTAAAGATCAAGTAATATATCCAAAATTGAAAACCATTTAGTAATTACATTAATTTGCAATGAAGAAGAAATGAATGACTAGATGCCAAATATGACAAATCTAATAACTGAATAATATACAGAGACTTGGGGAAGTCTATAGTTAAAGTAGATTCTCCCTTCAAATCTCATTATTCAGTGGATGTATTTTTTCTCTCTCTATATATATTTGTCTTTTTAAGTTTATTTCTATTAGTTTAATGTATGGCTTAAATTTTAGTTTACTATAAACATGACTGTATTTCTTCTCACTTTTTCTCAGAGAGCTGATTTCAGGAAAGATTGTTGGTAAAGCTAAAATCATAATGTTCTTTTTTAATACTTCTTTTAATGTTTATTTATTTTTGACAGAGAGCAGGAGAGGGGCAGAGGAAGAGAGAGAGAGTGAGAGAGACAGAGAGAGAGAGAGAGAGAGAGAGAGAGAGAGAGAGAGAATCCCAAGCAGACTCCACACTGTCAGCACAGAGCCCCATGTGGGGTTCAATCTCAAGAACCATGATACCATACCTGGGCTGAAATCCAGTCGGGCACTTAACAAACTGAGCCGCCTAGGCTCCCCAAAATCATAATGTTCTCCTTGTTTTAATTCTTGAAAATTTAGGTAAGAAGTATTACTCTAAAAGACGGTGTTGAAATAGGTAATTCAAGATGTATATATCTGAATGGAGAAACTTTGGGAAGTTAAACCTTTATTTTAATAGTATTGATTTGGCTAGACTTGTTAGAATATGTTTGTTATGGAAAAAAATATTAGGTTCTTATCAAGGCACCAAAAAATTCTCAAACTCTTTAACATTTTATGTCACAAATGGCGCAGAATAACTCACACTGGATTAAACAAGAAGTATAATTTTTTGCTTCGATCCAAGAGTCAAGAGAGCTAGCTTCAATTAATCTCTATACAGTAGTTCAAACAGTGCCTGACTTCTTCGGTCAGCTCTGTATCACATCCCATGGTACCCTGCTAAGGGCTCTTCAGTGTGTTACCTGAGTGACTGCAGCAATTTTATACTCAACATTCTCCCATGTCATCCATTAGCTGGAGGCAAGAGCTGGGTCTAACTGCAACACCCGTGGTATAAGTGCATTCCCTGAAAACTCCAATCACAAACCTTCCCTGCTTCTCAATGGCAAAAGAGATGTAATATGTTGATGGGCCTAAGCCCAGTCGTGGCACAATCTTGGAGCGGAAAATAGAATAATTTTTGTGGAAATACCATGGATAAAGAAGGGAGAGGGGCCAATTCCCCACACACACTCAAAACTAGGGTCCTTTGGGTCAGAGAAGAGGAAAAGAGAGAGCCGAGGAGCCCATGTCTATGACAAGCGATAGTATCAATATTAGTGAGACTGGTCAACTTGAACAAGCACAAGTAGTATAATTGAAATGCACCTATAATTTTGTCTTTCACTGCCCCTCAGTAGGGGAAACATTTTCTTCTACCACTGAATGACACCTCTAGGAAGCCTCATAATTTTTCTGTCACTTGCAGGTAATAGAGAATCCTTGGGACATTTTATTCCAAAAAAAAAAAAAAAAAAAAAAGGAAAATATTACAGCCACTGTATTTAGAAGTTCAGTCTTTATTCAACAGCAAGTCTATCTCAACATCCTCTTTTTATCTAGATCTTGGTTATTGGCAGGCTGCCTGACTTTTGAAAGAGATGTGGCTGGGTTCCTTTATCCCATACTCACCCATCTGCTCAGTGCCATGACTGATCTCTTTAGTGTTGGAGTACCTGGAGAGGGCAAAGGGAATGTTCTCACCTAACTGAAACTATCTCAAGACAGCTTTGGCTCTTTGGCAGATATTTGAGGCTCACTCTGTGGCCGTTGGTAATGCCATGAAATCTTCAGAGATCTCTTGCAGGATCTTTCCGACTATCACACCCATAGGATAGTGGATTTCTCCCCTTTCGCTAGCTTTCTGGTCTTCCTTAGCTTCTTATTCTCTTTTCTTCGCACTCCCTGACAGAAATTATCTTGGTTTAAAATCTATTTGGAATGAGTTTAGATGGACTTCCATGTTTGGCTCACACATGGGAGGCACATATGCTTATTTTACCTTGCTGTTGTTGAAAGGAGATTACTTTCTAAGACATTTCTAAATGCCTCTGTTGTCTCTGCCCAGTTGTATCAGGCTGGTAGCTACATCCTCATATCTTGACATTGTTTAGATATTCCTTATATATGCATCCAGTATGCCCTGGTAATTCTAGAGGGACTCATAGGAGCTATCTAAGGGAGTTTCCTTGAAGTATATTCTAGCACTTCCTTTTCTTTCTATGAGAAAGTGGAAAGCATTAACACTCCCTCAAGAAATCTCTGCACAGATCCTTGTGACACATTTTAGACTCTCACAGCTAGTGAGGGGTTCCAAGTGACAAGAATTTTGGTCCCCATCTCTACCCCATTCTCTGTCATAACTTGCAACTTAGTTTGTTTCAAAACTAATTTTAGAATTTTAGGATCAGTTATCAAAGGCATCACACATGAAAACATTTTAATTTAATGTATCATAATAGCAACACCAACATATAATATCAACACAATAAAATTAAGTACCATTATCTACACTATTTCTTAAATTTTGGTTTCTAAAATAATCTGCCTAACACATGACACATGAGGAAAGATCAAAATGTTACCCAATAATAGCAAATATCTATTGACTTCTTTTTTGACCATCTTGTTTGAAATACTTCACATGTGCTAATATATTCAATCTTTTTTAGTAGCTTATGACATATATATATCAATAGTATTTTAATTTTACAAATAAGGAAATGGAGGTATAGAATAGTTAAATAAGCTTGCTCAAGATCCTAGACATAACATATGGTAGACATAAGATTTAGAGTCAGGCATATGACTGCAGACTCCCAATTCTTAACCACCCATATTACCTCCTTCTAAAGATTACCAAATACTTATATTTCTCAAAGTATTTCATGATGCATAGAAAGGAATATTGTAAGGCAGTTACTTTTCTATAACATAAACTGGAAGTTAGTAAAAGGGAGTTAGTCCATGAGAAAGTATTGATATACTGTCTTTTTTTAGCTCAAGGAAAAGACTGAGTCCCTTCGCTCTGCATTACATATCCTACTATCTAAGATGGGTGTATATCCTGCAATTTACACTATCTTAAACAAATTTTTCTCGGAGAGTAAAGCTGTTAGAGGGAAGAACTTCTCAGAGAGAATAGGAGAAAAGGACTTGTTCAACACTACAGACCCACTGCTGAGTTAAAGGCATATGTATGAATGGAGACTCATCTCGGTAGTAACACATTGCACCTCTATGTTTCCGTGATACAAAGCTTTGTTTGGGAAGTGATAAAAAAAGTATTTTAAAAACTCCTGTCATAGAAAACTAAACTTTTCAGTAAATAGCAGCCTTATCATTCAGAAGTGTTCAGTGGCTGCAAATTCTTTTCTCTTGTTACAGGATAAAACATATGTCATGTAACATGAGCACCTCTTGCTGTCCTTGCACACAACTTGCAATTAGGGTCATATCGTGTCATATTCTGCACACGGCAATTGTTTAATGTTGTACTCCGGTGCTGCACTAAGTACCGTATCATTCATCCTGGATGACTCCCTTGGAAATTGCTTCTAAAAGTTTGTGCCAAAAATGCTCATGAAGTGAACAATTTACTATCCGTTAGCTATTAAGATACTGAAAACTGTCACTTCAGGAAATTGGATACTGTACCCTGTAAAACATGTTGTTCTGAAGCTTTGCTTCAACAATTACTACCTATCATCCATCAGCTTGTGAGTGCTGTGTTTAGTCAGTTGTTAAATTTAATACTATAATAACATTCAGATGTTACGAAAAGAGAAATACTGAAATCTCACGCAGTGTTTTGCATCTGAACAAACTGAAGGTGCTCATATCTGTGCTATTGCTTGCCTTTTATGTTTTCTTTACTTAGCTATGAAGAAACTCAAGTTATTTCTGGGCACCTGAAGGTTTGTTCCATACTGTTAGTCATGGTTACTTTCATTGATGTTAGTAGACATCCCTGCTTGGGGTTCTCTCTCCCTGCCCCTCCTCTGATCTCTCTCGCATGTGCTCTTTCTCTCTCAAAATAAATAAATAAACAAACAAAAAAAGGTATGAATTTTGTCAATAACTTTTACTGCATTACTAATATGATTTTTATCTTTTATTCCCTTACTGTGATAAACCTTATTAATTTATTTTCAAATAATAACCCAACCTTGAATTCCTGGGATAAAACTCACTTGATTTTGACTCATTTTTCTACCCCACGCCCCCAGCCTCTCTCTCTCACTCTCTCTCTCTCTCTCTCTCTCTCATAATATCTGATCTCTGTCTTCATTCTGTGGTCCTAGGGTTAGGCTGGACTTCATAGTTTCCTTCTGTATTTTCTGAAAAGGTTTTTCCTGAATTGGTATTATTTATTTCTTTAATGTTTGAGGGATTTCACTGATGAATCTATCTGGGCTTTGAACTTTTTTGTGGAAATGGTTTTGATTAGGAATTAATTTTTTTTTCAATAGAAAAAAGTATATTCAGATCATCTCTTCTTGCTTAAGTAATTTATTTCAGTTTTGGTAAATTGTATTCATCAATTGATTAAAGTTGCTGAAATAATGTTCTTAATATTCTGTTATTACCTTTTTAGTATCTGTTGGATCTGTAGTGATTTGTTCCTGATATCAACAATTTGTTTTATTTTTTTCTTGATCAGTCTTTCTCTGGGCCTATCAATTACATTAATCTTTCATAGATCTATTTTTTTTTGCCACTTCATTGCTTTTCTGTATTGTTTTCCTCTGTTCTACATAAATATTTCAATTCCTATTATTATTATTTTTCCCCTACTAATGTTGCATTTAATTTGCCTTTCATTCAAAGTGGAAGTTTAGGAGACCAATATTAAGTCTTTCTCCATTTCTCATATATACATGTAAAGCTATACACTTTCTTTTATGCACTGATTTAGCTACGTTACACACATTTTGAAAAATTGTGTGGTTATTATCATTCAGTTAAAAATGTTTTCTTTTTTTCATGTTTTACTTTATATTTGAGAGAGAGATGGAGAGAGAGACAGAGCACAAGCAGGGGAGGGGCAAAGAGACGGAGACAGAATATAAAGCAGACTCTAGGCTCTGAGCTGTCAGCACAGAGCCTGATGCAGGGCTCGAACTCACGAGCAGTTGAGATCATGACCTAAGCCAAAGTCAGATGCTTAACCAACTGAGCCACCCAGGTGCCCCTTAAAAATGTTTTCTAATTTCTTTTTTTAAAAAAATGTTTATTTTTTTTTGAGAGAGAGAGTGTGAGAGCGCATGTGTGAGAGTTGTGGAGAGGCAGAGGGAGAGGGAGAGGAAGGGAGAGAATCCCAAGCACGATCCACAGGGCTTGATCTCAGGACTGCAAGATCACAGCCTGAGCCAGTATCAAGAGTCAGATGCTTAACCAACTGAGCCACCCAGGCATCCCTTTAATTTCCTTTGTGACTTCTTAGACGTGGGAAAGTGGACAACTAATTGTCCTATTTTAGCTAAAAGAAACATAAAATTGTAGATCTTTATTGTATTGTCTTTTCAGTATTTTTTTTTTGGCAAAACTGCAACTGTGAAAGAGAAAAAAGTTTATTTTTGAGTTTAATTAATGGTCTTTGTTGCTAGGCTACAAGATAAGGAAAGCAAGGCACTCAGAACTTTTGGCATGACTTAAAGAGTCTGTATAATTTCTTCTTATTTAAAAATGAGTTTACAGAATATTCTTGATAAAGAGAACACCATCTTGACAAATTCAGTTTTAGTTTAAAAACAGCTCTGTAACTCTCTACCAGTTTGCTACCATGTGAAAACTATGCAAACACAATATTCTAGTTAGCACAATAGTAAGGTTAATTTGCCATGCTTTAAATCTTTGAGATTTATATATTCGTCTAATGTGTACAATAAGGTATCATTGTTCCCCAAAATTATACTTACAAAGATATAAAATTGTATGTGTTCTCTTTTGTTGTATCAAACTGAAACTTCTAACTTAGCTTGAACATAAATGGCTTTTTGGTGGTCTTTTCCTGGTGTGTTTAACACAATCTCAATGAATATTTGAAAAAAAATCAGTGTTATGCAGGACACAGTGACCATAATACAATTAAATTATAAAGCAATAAAAAATTAAATAAAAAATAAACAAAAACCCCAAAATACTTCTATAAATGGGAAAAACTAATCATAATAGTAATTAAAATTTCTTAGAAATAAGTCACATTGATAGTTACATTTTAGACCTTGTCAAATGTAGATAAAGGAGTTGTTACATGGAATTTTGTCATATTTAAAGCTCATCTTACCCAGTTTGTTTTTTTCATTGTTTTTCACTTTGTTAGAAGTTGGATATTTATTGTTATCAAATCAGATACGATCTTGCCTTCTAAGAGCCTAGAGTCAATACATCTCATTTATTCACTATTGACTTAAGTATTTGCTCATCAGATTGAAATTTTACAATGTGAAAGTTGATGCAGAGATATATAGAACCTATTTTCTGGGTTCTTTTACCTGATCAGAAAGGATATAGAATATAGACTCTGTGTGTGTGTGCATGTGTCTCTGTGTGTGTATTATATTATACATTGTAATATATACTTTATTATATAATATAATATGTTACTGTACTGAAAGTATATAATAAATGACAATAATGCAAGGGAGAAAGAATATATATGCAAAGAGATACAGATAAAAAATATGTATATTGTTCCACATGAAGATTAATCAGGATAACACACACACACACACAAATAATAGAGAATTGAAAAGAGTATGTACTGCAATAATAATTATTTTATATGTAAAAATATTTATATGTAAAACATTCCCCAAATTACAAAATTATTTGTCATTACTTGAGACTGTGCAAGAGAAACTTTTTTAGGGTAATATCAAATAAGAACATGCTGATAGGCATGGAATCTGTCCAGAGTGTATGGATTTTAACCTAGACTGCCTAGGGTCTAAAGAGCTAAAGACTCTGGTAGAATTGGTTTCAAGTACTACCTATAATTTCTTAATATGTGAAGGCTCTATTTGAGTGAAATACAAGGTGTGACTGTTACATAAAACTCTTTTGCACATCCTTCAGAACTTAGTGTTGATGATTGGTGAAGTGATTAGGAGCTTCCCTTTACCATTTCCTTGTTTTCTTCTAGGAATGGACCTATGGGGTGTTGATTTAAGAAAAAAACAAAAGTGAGCATTCTTATATGATCATCATTCTGGTGGTGCCTAAATCAAGTGGTGCCTTAGAACTAAGTTAAATTTCCCCTATCATGGAATATAAATTACCTAACATTTGAAAGCATGGATTTTAACCAGAGATCTGGTAATGCAACATGGTAGGTTTTACAGATAACTTCACACTGCACATACCGTGATAACATCACTAGTTAGTTTGCCAGTACCATAGGTTCCAGAATTTGATATGTAGTTTAATAGCTGTAGAAATGGAAGGTAGACAACTGAACAAAAGAGAAGGGATGATCCAAACAGTCTTATATCTGATAGCTAACTCTTTACCCAAATTACAGTTAGCTGTAGGTGATAAGACAAATGATACAATTCTTGTTAGATATTTGTAAATAGTATTATTTTTTAAAAAATTTTTTAACATTTCTTTATTTATTTTTTTTTTTAATTTTTTTTTTCAACGTTTTTTATTTATTTTTGGGACAGAGAGAGACAGAGCATGAATAAGGGGAGGGTCAGAGAGAGAGGGAGACACAGAATCCAAAACAGGCTCCAGGCTCTGAGCAGTCAGCACAGAGCCAGATGCGGGGCTCGAACTCACGGATAGCGAGATCATGACCTGAGCCGAAGTCAGAGGCTTAACTGATTAAGCCACCCAGGCGCCCCTGTAAATAGTATTATTAAAAAAAATTTTTTAATGTTTATCTTTATTTTTGAGACAGAGAGAGACAGAGCATGAGCAGGGGAGTGGCAGAGAGAGAAAGGGAGACACAGAATCTGAAGCAGGCTCCAGGCTCTGAGCTGTCAGTACAGAGACCGATGCAGGGCTCGAACTCATCAACTGTGAGATCATGACCTGAGCCAAAGTCGGACGCTCAACCAACTGAGCCACCCAAGCGCCCCTGTAAGTAGTATTATTTTAAAGAGCTCAGGCCAATGCTAAGGAAAGAGGCATAGGAGTTTTTAGTGGATAAAGTCAAATGTAATGAGAAAGAAATATTGGACACTGAGAAACACAGGGACCAACTTGACTTTGAAGTGGTATGGGGTGATGGGTTGAAAATCAAGATTTCATTAGCTGTTTGTGTCAGACTAATTTATAATTAATTAGTTTCCCTATTGGTTTAAATACATTCACTAAGGGAGGAAAAAGCCAAATCTATCTGAAAATCAAAAGATTCAAAAAGAACCAGGACAGGAACACCAGATAATACCTTTGTAAGAGAAAAGTAGTCTTAGAGATCAGGTCAGTCTTGAAAAAGCCAGTAAGAAATGGAAATCTAAAACTTATCTTTGGGGCACATGGGAATCCTTAGAAAGAGCATCTTGTATTTCAATATTGATGTAGAAAGAATGATGTTACATCTTCTTTAGTCTTGGAAAAAGATGCAAGTCTGGGTGTGGAGAGAAGGTGTAGAAAAAAGTATTTCTCTTGTGCCCCTCTGCTTCCTGAAACCTGACGAATGCTGAGAGCACACACATTTGCTCTTACGCAGTCGTTCAATGGAAAACTTCCTTTGTTTCAGATAACCTAATGGTGTTACACTTATACTTGTGTACTTATGATAATCCTGAAATTTGCTGTGTTGTCAGAATTAATGGTGACATGTGTTACGTGTCCAGCCTCAGGGAAACAACTGAAACTCTTTTCCATTTTCCATGTGCCACTTCACCAATAGCCTGGGGTATATTTTTCAACTATGCTTCTCATTTATATTTTGGTGTGTAAAATAGAAACTGGGAAAAAAAGAGCTAGATCTGGTATGTCACAGCTGACATGTTTCTGAGTTCAGACAGCATTCATTTCACTAATTCTCAGCAATCAGAGAGGAAGCAGGGGAAAACGAAAGGAAGCTCTTGGGTAGGATAAATTGCTCCCCTCATTGTAGGGGACTTTATTGTGTGTTACAGATGAAGAACAAGGTCAAAGAACCTCTTTGGTTGCACCATACAGAAGTGCCACACAATAATAAAGACTAGAATTCTTAGCTGTGGCATTATAAACAGCAGGAAGAAATCAGGACTTTCTACTGAATTTGAGGATCCCAGGCAGGCATGCACTAGATACCCACTGAAATGTTTAACAATGCTTTAAGTGCAGACACTTGGCTGGAGCTATAGACGTGGCGCATTGCAGCATCTTCTACTGTGAGAAACTGCTGGACAGCTCCAGAATCTGTACTATAGATTTCATATGGTTTGAAATAGAGAACTGGAATGCAATGAAAGCATTTCCCAATTTTTCTCAGGGCATTACATCTCAACAGGGAAGTTACCACCCCCTAAAGAAAGTTTTGGAAATTTGGGAGGACTGTTTTGCTTGTCACAATGACTTGGGGAGGGCGAGGTTGCGAGGGTAAGGGGAGAGATGTCAGGTGCTAAAGGCTTTTAATGGACAGGGGTAAAGTAGGTTTAATGTTCTGAAATGTCTGGGACCATTCTTCACAATGAAGAATTATTCCGAATTTCACAAAATTTAAAATCCCCTTCGGGATTATGTGAAAAGGCTATTTAAGTCTTATGTGATACAAAACATGCTCTGTATTCAAATATAAAGTCTTTTTTTTTTTCAGAATTTTAAATATATACTAAAATGGCTGGGGCAGGATACTACAATATACATTTTAAAAAGACATATATTGTTGTTGTTAATTTTCAATCTACCAAGAATTAGTGTTCATGTCAAGAAATTGAATCTTTGATGTCAAAAAAATCATGGTACTTAAGTTTTCTGTAAAACATTCTGGTGCTGCTATGCATCTATAGCTGGGATTCATAATGACTGTGTGTGTGCCTGTGTGTGTGTGTGCGTGTGTAGACATCATTTTTTAGGTCTTCCCAAGTGCTCATACTTAAGCATTTATAAATTAAAAAAACTATTTTATTATAAATTACATTATCTTTTTTCCTTTATAATAAAGTTAGTATATTGTGTTTTACATGTGCAGTAAAAGGTGTTACGAAATATTTGCCATTAAAAATAGGATTTTTGTTCTGAGATTCTTGAGAACTATTTTCCTAGACTATTGCATGTATTTAACCAAGCAATACGATCAAGTCTGTACCCATACTCACTTCTCTCTCCCCTGGCACTGTGCCGCCCACCAAAAGAATCGTATGGCTGAGTGCTCGCTGAGTTGTTCTTCTTAGCTCTCCAAAAGTGCTAGCAAGGATGTTTAGTAGGATATAATGTTAACTCAGTTTTTGCGGGTGATGGGCAGGATGGGTCTCTTTTTCTCAGGAGTGAATTATTATCCCTTTTCTCAGCCATTTTTCCATATTCTTTCCTTTGAATTCTCCAACCATGTGTCTTTTTTTTTTTTTTAATTAATATCAACAACCAGCTGAATTCATTTGTCTCTCATTGATGAGTCACAATTTTAAAATGATGCACTTTCCCCTTCTGTTTATACTAATGTTTCACAATTAATCAGACATTGATGGATTTGATATAAAGGCTCACATAAAATTAGAAAAATAAATGAAGTAGGCTCTAGAAGAGATACAGGAATCCCTGATCATCATGTTTAATATTACATGAATTATTTTCTTCAGTGTTTCTGTGGAAAGCTCTGTTTTTATTCCTGACCGAATCAGTAATATATTGCCTCATGCAGCAGGTTCTTGTAGGATCATAATTGTGTTTGGGTCACTCTGTGGACTTTTGGATAGAGGCCCATATAAAAATACTATTAAATATATACTCTAAAGACAGACCAGATATGATAGCTTCCTTTCCATCTTTCTCTATTTCTCTCTCTCTCCTTTTGTAATTTGAAAGTTGGCCTATTTTAAAGCAGTTTTGTTAATGCAACAGTGGTTTTGAAACACCGTATTAAAAAAGACCACTTTAAAGGAGCCACTCAAGAAATCATTAGCAGCTTATATAAAGGAGAAAATAGCATATAAAGTAGACTTTTATGGCTGAGATCTGATATTCACAACTGAGAGGAAAGGGGTGGGGGAGTCTTTCTTCATTAGCAGCATGACCAAAGCACTTAGGGATTTCACTCCTTCACATCCATTATTTCATCTATTGTCCTAATTTAATTTTCCATGATTTTCCTGACAGTGAAGGTTGGCAACTCTTAAGTACAGTACAAAAGGTTTGCAGCACTCATGTTAATAATTACACAAGCTGTTGAAGCTTTTTGCTGAAGGGTGTATTGTCAAAAATATCAAATTTAGACAAAAGCAGAAGCTACAGATGTGAGTGGAACTGGAATCCCTGAGTGCCATTGTTTTTTATCCACAGACAGAAGCCACCTCGTGAGGTCTAAATGTTAATAAAGCATTCATACCATTGGGAGCCTTTTGAGAGCTCTAAACAGGAAAACAAGATCTTTGGAGAACTGCCATCAAATTGTTGCTGTTATTGTCTCTGCTGTCACTTACCAGGGTCCATTTGACAATATGAAACTATGATTTCTATAATCTTTCCAGGCCAAATCAATTAGTTTTCTAATGTATGTATTCACCAGTTTTGGAACACCTGATCCAAAAATATTGCTTCCTATTTGTGGAAAAAAGCAAACTTTAGTCCATTAGCCTTCTCTTTTCTTTAAGGATGTAATAATTTGCCCTCATTTTATCCTTTGTTTGTTACAAGAGGCCAAATTTCCCACAGTATGAAACTGCCTGTACCAACCAGGACCATGCATCCCTAGTTTTCCATACCTGTAACCCAGACACTACGAGCAAACAAGATGGCCATAGGTTGTTATGAGGAATATTCCAATATCTGTGCCTTTTAAATATTGATCATATAGTAAAAGAACAATATCCTATTTACTTAATATCAATTTTTTCAACTATAAGAGATGCTTTTGTGAAAAATAATATATAAGTACATTTAGAAGAGATACATAATATACAAGAGTGCTATGGAGTTATTTGATATAAAACCAATATATTTTTACTCTCATAATCAATTCTACCTTTCCCCCTCCCATTGAATAATACCATTGTAAAGAGTTGGCTTTGCAGAATTTCCCATCTTTGAATTTTAATTAGATTTTCTGAATCCATTGAAAAGTAATACAAATAATTGAAGAGATTTTCTTTTAATTTCAAAATCTTTGAGAACAAAGCTTACTATAAATCATTATTTGAGAAGTATGAACGTAAAAACTGTTTCCTCCCCACATGAAGGAGCATGGTGTCCTTACACTTCCTGAAAACTTAGCTTAAATGATAGGATTAGAGGAGAAGATACCAGGTGAAGACTCTACCTGAATCCCTGAGAAGGTTCTTCACACCAGCCAACTACCCCCTGCCCCACCATGTAGGTTGAAAGGGAAGCTAGATAGAAATTTTGTTGTATTTATTCTCTTTGGAGCTCATGAGGATAGCTGCATTAAAACAGAAGTGAGAATAAGATGTTTTAGGAAGAAGATCTGAGACAAGGGTCCTATTTCCAAATAGGCTAAAATACTAGAATGGGCATTGAATAGACATCTAAAATCTTGTGTCACTTTTAAGTAGCAGAGAACTGAGTGGGTGGTCCTGCCTAGGGTTCAGCTGAAGGCTGAGTAGAGGTGTCCCTGTAAGACAGGAACCTGTCTGGGCAGATTTAAGCCACAGACAGAGGAAGAATACAGTGGAGTCTCTGGTTTAAGCAGCACCAGAAGGTTGTGAAAAGAAGTCTAAAAGCATCATAGCAGAGTGTTAAGAGCATGGATTCAAGACAGTGACTGCTTGGGTTTAATCCAACCATGTCTCTTAGTAGCTGTTGACCTTGGGCAGATTACTGAACCTCACGGAACTTCCATTCCATCATTTATATGAGATTTTTAATAGTGAGTGGCTTCCTTTTAGGACTGTTATTAAACTAAATCAGTTACAAGTATAACGCATTTAGAATAGTGCCTGGTACATAATAAGCACTGTATGTGTGCTTGTTATATAAGTAGAGTCAACAGAGGATGATGGCCAAACTCCTTGTGAGTAATCGTGGTGTTTCTCCTTCCAAGAGAACAATTATACTAGCCATAGACACTTCCTAGTGGATCCTTATAGGACAGGAACCAATGGCTAAAGCAAGGTGAGATGAGCTTTCCTTACCACTATCTAGGGAAGAAGGCAGGAGACAATATGTAGATCGGTTATCCTTTCAATATCATTATGAGTTTGTGTAAACTTCTCACAATACCAAGAAGCCACACAAGGAAAAATAAAAAAGAAATCTATTTGAAGGAAATCATAAAAGACTGAGCATTTACTCTAAAGAAGAATGGTAGCAACAACCACAAAAAAAGAAAAATAATAACAAGTTTTCTAACCTTTTTTACTTCACCAGTAGCATTGGTGGATAAAATGAGACACAAGATTAATTATTGGTGGAAAAACAACCATTTTTAAAAATTATTTTGTTTTCTCATTCAATTATTCTATGGTAGATCTGAGTCATTGGGTTAAATTCAGACCCCACAAAAATATCTTTTTGCTTCTCAATTTCTTCTCTTGTTTTTTTTTTTTTTTTTTTTTTTTTTTTTTTTTTTTTTTTTTTTTTTTTTTAATTTTTTTTTTTTCCAATGTTTTTTATTTATTTTTGGGACAGAGAGAGACAGAGCATGAAAGGGGGAGGGGCAGAGAGAGAGGGAGACACAGAATCGGAAACAGGCTCCAGGCTCTGAGCCATCAGCCCAGAGCCCGACGCGGGGCTCGAACTCACGGACCGCGAGATCGTGACCTGGCTGAAGTCGGAGGCTTAACCGACTGCGCCACCCAGGCGCCCCTTCTCTTGTTTTTAGTTAATGGATGTTAAAAGTACAAATACCATCATGCGTTATATCAGTGCAAGCTTTTTTTTTTCTCCTAAACAAAATGTGATCCTGATTTTGGAAATGTTTGAGACTTACACGTTGGAATAGCTCCTTCACCATTAGCCCCATGCCTATCAAACAAGTTGACCTACATCCATTTCATGAGTCTGCACTTTAACTTCAAACTGAATATGGAATCTCCAATAGCAAGAATTTCAGAAACTTTAAAGAAAGTATTTTAGGAAAGAGAGAGGAGGCAGCATAAGTAAAATTTAAGTAACATCAAGAGTGTTATGTATCTACAATGTCTTTATATTTTTAGATGCATCAGGACAATTACTATCTATGATTGTTCAAAGTTAGCTCTTTGTTCACTTGAATAAATAGTCATGAAATAGTAAGATACTATACAAAGCTGCCTAAAACATGTTACTGAAATTAATGTAAATACAGAACATCAAGTTTGATTTTACAAATATCTGGAAGTATTAAAATGCTTCCATTTTAGAATTTTATGTTAATTAAACATAATTATAAATCTTTTAAAATTATTTCAATAAAGCATACTTTTTTATCTGCTTAAATAGGAGAGAAATTCATGTGAAATCTAAATACTTTTATGTAAGCTTAATTTTATTAAAGGAACAAATGAATTAAGTTATGTTTATATTATTGACAATGGCAATAATTATTTATTTTGAAGTAATGTACAAATCCATTACAGCCACTCATGTTAGAAAGAAAAGGATAATATTATTGGCTTTAATTCCACAATGTGTATGAGTCTCCACCCATTTCAGTAAGTAAGGCAAAAGGACTTACTAAAAACTATCAAATTAACATTCTTTACAAAAGAAATAACTTTTTTAAAAAAATATTTTTGTTCATAATGTATTATAGTTTTCACAGCATTTGTACATACCTCATAAAACTTCTAAAAGTAAGGTTTTATGTCTCTCTGTTAGCACAGTGACTCTTTGAAATGACTAAAGCAGATAATAAGAGAACCAGGTAGAAACAGAGTGATTAAGTAACTTGTCCAAGGTCATCCAGATAATTAATGGTAGAGACTAGAAGAGAAACAAAAATCTTTAGACTAAAGTAACATACATGTAATTGGCTAGAAGATAGTTAACCAGGAAAAACACAATGAGAAAGCAAGCAGAGGGCTTTTAATCCCAGTTTATGCAGCTGTGGCCTTAGATAGTGAATCTCAGGAATGACAAAAGCAGACTGCAAGATCATATTTACCCAATTTTCTACCTTTTTCATTGCAATAGTAGCAGACCTTCTAAGGAAATGAAATCCTTTTATTTAAGGAATTTTGTAGAAAGCATTAGCAGAGAACACACATTCAAAGAGAATACTTACACTCACCTCCAACATTTAATAAGACGTAAAATAAGACAGTGAACAACCATAAAGAGAAATATGGTCTCTGTGATATATATAATAATATTAAGAATTTCTCTCTGTTTTGACCAATTCCAAGACCATTCCAAAGTACAAAGGGTGTGCAGGGTTGGGATAAGAAGTCTGCAGGGTCAAGATACGTGACCTATGGAGACTGCAGCCCCTGTTGTAGACCATTCCATGTGCTTAGTACCTGGAATATCAAAATGCCTACTCATTTAACCCTGAGTCTGTTTTTAGGGCTTATGCAAGTCTGTTTCCCAGTTTAGTCCTCCAGAGTGTAGACCTCCAAGGCCCAAAGGGTAACCTGAAGGGGTCTTTTCTGGAGAAAAAGGATTGGATAGAATGTGAAGTGCCTATGAGAATTTTTGAAGTCTTTTACCATGTAGGATGAAATCAAATGTGGGATAATATCTTAAGTTGTCAGGTTCCAGCATGAAACTCCAAAAATTACTAGAATTTCAGTCTTTAACCTGGTCTTCCAGGTCACTATAAAGTGACAGAAGTCTGTGTATATTTCATTTAATAGTTCTGTACCTTGATTTAAAACATTTAGTTATTTACACACAGTGTAAACATTTAAAACATTTAGTTATTTACACACAGTCCTCCCTTTGTCCTCTTGACCCAGTTTCCACAAATACCGGGGGGTGGGTATTTATATTTATTGTATATCAGACTTGTATTTATTGTACATCTAATTACAGATTAATACCAGTTGGTCAATTTTAATATCTTGTTCCCTAATGCCACCATTTGATTCCATTTTAATATCACCAGATCCCAATGCCACTTACAATTATTTCCCACTTGGCCTTTGGCACCTGCTTAGGATGTGATTATCCCATGTTCATCTCATCTTCCACTCCAGACTTAAACCTTACTGGCTAAATACATTTAATAAAAATTAATAAACATAAAATCTGATAAGAGCATTCTGTAACTAAAATAACATTTTAGTCCTCCCCCCATCCCAATCCACCTCAGTAAATGGCTATATTCAAACTCCTTAACCTGGTACAAAAAGGCATATTTGAAACTTTCATATCTACCTACTCTCCATGGTCTCTTATCTTCCATGCCTTTATAAGTATTGATCCTTCTACCTGGAACCTCTTTTCTATTTTCTCAGACTGAATAACTCTTATTCATTCTTCAAGATTCAGCTTATGTCTTCTCTCCTCTGGAAGTTTTCTCTAGTCTCCCAGACTCAGTTAGGTGACTGTTCTTTGTACTTCTACCTGTGAATATTTATATTGGCATTCACTGCTATTATTGACTTCTTTGTCAATTCTAAAGGCTAAACAATTGGAGATTAGCAGTGGTGTTATTTACTTTATTCATGAAATTATCTACAAACATTTGTTCAGATCTGCTCTAATCTATATACTGTGCAAGTCACTAGCCATGAAATGATAAAATACACAGGTCTTGTCAGTGTGGATACAACAATTAAGCATGGTTACAGTCACTAGACACTATGACATGGGCTAGATGGAGTTAAATATAGGTTTCACAGCAACTCAGAGGAAGGCCACACAGTTCAGTATTCTTGGAGATGAAAGCATGCTGCAGAAAGTGTGTCTGGGCTCACACCTATGTAGGATGGTCTGGTAGGCCCTATGTCTGTTGCATAATGTGCATAGAGGATGTCCTTAGTAATCATTACATTGGCACTAACCCAAGAATGTGACAAATCTGGTGTGTCCTGTTGTGGACTGTAGAAGTTGTAGAAGCAAACAGGGTAGAGTCATAGGGGTGAAAAAGAGGTTCTAATGAGAATCACGACAACGTCACTTTCCAACCACTGGAAGCTGAGGCAACACAGTCAGTAGAATCAAAGCAGTGATTTAGAGAATGTATAGGGCTGCCTGGGTGGCTCATTTGGTTGAGCATTTGACTCTTGATTTTGGCTCAGTTCATGATCTCAGGGTCGTGGGACTGAGCTCCGCATCAGGCTCCGCTCTGTGTGGAGCCTGCTTGAGACTTTCTCTTTCCCTGCTTCTCTCACTGCTCATGCACTTTCTCTCTCTCTGTAAAATAAAGTAAAAAAGAAAATTAAAAAAAATTAAAAAAAAGAAAATGTATAGACCATTTATCTAAGCATTCTGGAGATGATTTAGGGTCTTCATGACCCATTGCAGCATTTATGCTTATCTTAAAAGGTCTGAGTTTATAAATGGACATTATATATATTTCTTACATAATTTATAACCCATGTTAGTTACACAAAGTAAGTACTTCACTTCAACTTTTTGGTTCATAGGAATGGCAGTTTATCTTTCTTTGTCTCTGGAATATGATGAAATAAACATACTATAAAAGAATAATCTAATAATACAGTAATTATGAGTGAATGTTGCTTTGATCAGTTACACATTGGAATAAAGTAACAACTCCTAATGTCTATCTATACACATAGATTTATGATAACTGTGTAGTAGTATTTAAAATTCATTCCATATGATGGATTCAGATTTTCTCAACTCTTTCTTGTTTCTGTTCATAACATACCAATTTAAAAATATTAGTTATTGTTGGGATGAATATTTACTAGTTTAATATATGTTTGCAGTCTGCATTCTCCACCTTCTTTCCTTCATTCCTTTGTTCCTTCCTTCCTTTGTTCCTTCCTTCTTTCCTACCTTCCAGAATAAGGAGATCAATAGATAGAACCCTGAATGGATGAAGCAAAAAGTGTGGCCATTCCTGTTTAAGTGTGTCACAGTTAACATGGTTTCCTCCTTTTGTGAACAAACCACAATTTGGGAATACATGAAACCAGCCCTTGAGAACTCTTTCGACAAATATAATTGTATCTATAAAAATTCTTACCATGAGAATAAGGCTTTGTCTACTTGACCATTGCTGCTTTCAGTAATGCCATTTCCAAAAGCAATCTTGCTAATAATTGCACTGGTAAATCATACTGAATAGTATAGATTTAATGAATTAGTTAAGGTCATGCTACCTCAGGCCACAGAATAGACCTAAGTGAAACACTTCATTGATATAATTTATGAAAGTTAATCTTTATGAAAAATATCTTTCTATGTAATCCATAAAACTTTCTGAGTACATTTTGAAGGGGGAGAAAAATCTTAAATTTGTTCTTAAATTTATTTAAAATTATTTTTGGAATTGTTTCAAATATTAATTACATTTAACATAAAGTATAATTAATATTTCTGATCAAAAGAGTAGACGTGAAAGAGTTTTGAAAAATATATATGCTATTGTTACTCCCTAATCTCTTTATCATCAGATATATAACTTGACTCCCTCCAAAAATCTTAACAACAAATTTTTATAGTAAGAAGTTTCTTGACAAAACTTAAGTATATAATAAACTGGATGTTTAAATTAGATAGATAGATATTACATATTTGTCTATAAATATATTACGTATTTATATATTGTGCTTATAGATAAATATGTATATAATATGTATATTTACATTTTAGATAAATATCTATTATATACATTTATCTATAAATATTAAATATATGTATTCAATAGGTAATTTGCAATTAAAAAAAGAAGAGATGGAACCAGAAGCTATAACATAAAAAAGATGAGATTTACCAACCAGTCCTAATGTATGACTTTATTTAAACCTTATTAAATCAAGTAATCTTTAAAACATAAACTTTGTGATATACTTAAAAATTTGAATGCTAACCTGAGATAATTGTTAAGTTCTTTAGATGTGATAATGGTATTGTTATATATAATAAAAAGGAGCCCCTATATTTTAGAGATATATAACAAAATACTTGAAGAATGATAGTTTGGGATTTGTTTAAAAATAATATAAGGAGGAGTGGATGAAATGGGAGAATGTATAAAATTATGTAGACTATGAGTTGCTAACTTTTAGAGTGAGATGATAGGCTTATAGTTCACTGTTCTAGTCTGTATATTTTTGTATATGTTTGAAATTTTCCGTAACAAAGCAAAAAGGAAAGCTTTCTGTTGTCATAACACAGATTGATTTTTCTGTGAAAAAGCAAACCAGCAGGATAATAAAATTGTTTTTTAATCAGTTTTATAATATTATTGTTATATTATTCAGTTATCACTAACTGAAAGTATAAATAAATAATGCTCATCTTGATGTCTTTCCTCACCAAAATAAAAAAGAAAAGCAAGTGGAGGCTCAAGATAATAGCTTTCATTATTTTGGTAATTTTTATGTGTCATGAACTACCCTGAATGTGGAAAACAAATTGTCTGATTTTATTCTCACAATTATCCTACAGTAGATATTAGTAACTTCAATTTACACACAGGAAAACTGAGGCTCAGGAATTGGAAAAGCCAACATTAACTTCCAAGTATGTTCAATTCCAATGTCATCCAAACTCTAAGTGCTTTCATCCAAAGCATTATGATGGTACCTTAACATTCAATGATCATATAATTAAAGTATATAAATGCTAACTAAATCAATATCTGCAAAATCACTTGAATAAATGAAAGATATCAAGTTGCATTCTGTATAAGAACTAGAAACTCCAGGAATTTCAAGTATACAGAGAATTAATATGGTGCTGTGGACATAGGCATCAAGAGACAACCACCTCACTACTGATTTCAAGGGAACACAAGCATGCCTGGTGTTGTAGACTGAGAAACTGCTCCTTAAAAAAATGTCCACATCCTAATCCCTGGAACCTGCTAATAAGTTATTTGAAAAGCAAAAGGGATTACATAGAGGAGGATTATCTAGGATCATCTGAGATGATCCAATATGATCAGAAGTGTCCTTACAAGAGGAAGAAAAGAAGACAGTCAAAGAAGGTGATGTGATGGCCTAAGGAAATATGGCCACACCCTGTGGAGCTAAAAGCCAAGGAATGTGAGATAGAAAAGACAAGGAAACAGATCCTCTCCCTAGAGCTCCTAGAAAAAATGCAGCCCTGTTGACCTACTTTGGATTTCTTGTCTAGGAAGCTGTCAGATAATAAATTTCATGTTATTTAAAGACACTAATCATATGGTAAATTGTCACAGCAGCAATAATAAGCTAACCCAGCTGGAATCCAGATGCTGCTGCCTGCTCCCTCTGCTATTGCCACTGGCCCTTGTAGTCAAGAGCTAGTGACTATACTCTGGAATCCTGAAGTGGCCTCAAGCAAGAACATCTCTGTGGTCTTGGATGCCAGTAGCAATAAGCAAGCGAATGAACTCTCTTTGACACCTTACAAATAATTCACATACAGTACTGTAACTGCAAAGGCCCGTGGGAAGTGAAAATGAATATCAAGGGTCAATCAACTCTATTCAGTGCACACAATTAATCTATTGACCCAAGTGTTCCTTAAACTTAGATCAGTTAACTTTGGTAAAACAGATGTTCTTTTGTATTTCAGAAATTGAAAAAATACTGACTAAATATATTCACATTTAAGTTTTTTTTTTTTTTTTTTTTTTTTGCAATATTCTCTTAAGATTATGTCAAAATCTATGCATTTTGCTTTCACTAGAAAAAAATTCCTTTTTGGGGGGAGGTAGAAGTCTACATGATTTGAATTATTGTCTCATTATTTTATGCAATAGGCAAGTTGAAACTGGCTTTCTAATTGTGATTTGTACAGCTCTTTAATATGTACCCACATTCAAATTTTATAACCTACTCTATTTTATAACTTACTGTATAATAGTTCATCCTTCAATTAATGTGTTTTCATAGCAAGATTCGATAAAGGATTTAATATGAACTCTAAAATTTAGACAGATATTAACATTTTAGTGGTATCTTAATGTCTCATGTAAATAGTAGTTTAATGAAACACGATAGCAAATTCATGATAAAGTACAAGCCTTTTTATTGGAAATCATAAACATATGTCTTCATCTTTCTTCAGTTGTGACACATTTTACATGAGTACATTGTTGTCTCAGGAATAAAGAATACAAACAATTTACATATTTTGTTCCAAAATATTGACACTGCAACAAAGAAACAAACTGGAAATAACCATTAGGCAGACTTTTTAAAAATGTTTATTTATTTTTGAGAGAAAGAGTGCGCAAGTGGGGGAGAGGCAGAGAGAGGGGGAGACAGAGGATCTGATGCGGGCTCTGCCCTGACAGCACAGAGACTGATATGAGGCTAGAACTCATGAACCATGAAATTGTGACCTGAGCCAAAGCCACACCCTCAACCAACTAAGCCACCCAGACACCCCAGGCAGACATTTTTAAATATTATAATTCTCTAGTGCAACAACTGTTCTTACAGACTGTTATATATAAGAATTGTATTACCAACATTATTTTAAGTGAATTTCTACTTAGTATTGCATTTTTATGCAAATATTTGAATATTTTTTTTGTTGTTGTTCATTAAAAAAAAAAAAACCCTTAAGTTTCTTTCTTCATTTTGAGAGAGATAGAAAGCTCATACTTGAGCAGGGGAAGGGACAGAGAGAGGAGAGAGAGAATTCCAAGCAGGCTCCATGTGATGTCAACGCAGAGCCTGATGTGGGGGGTGAAACTCACGAACCATAAGATTATGACCTGAGCGGAAATCAAGAGTTGGAAGCTTAACTGACTGAGCCACCCAGGGACCCCTTTGTTCATTTTGAAACAAAGATTTGAATATTTCTGCTTTTTTTCTTGTTAAATGGGAAATAAGAGAAAATTATAAGTCCACTATATTTCTATATTAGAATTTCTTTTAGCTAAAATCACTCTGTCAACCGTAAGAATGGTTCACATAACTCTCAGCAGCTAAGCTGGCAGGTGGATCACATAAAGGACTCAAACATGTAAAAATTTTCTAGTGAGCCTGAAGCTATTTCTCAAATCGATTACTAAAATTACTCTTCAAGATAAATTTTCGTTTTTCTTGCAGTAATTGTGGTAGATGTATTTTTCTACTTAATCACACATATTTCTTTTTAATAAGTTTGATTTAAATATGAAATAGTTGAAGTCTATTAATCAGTCAGTAATTAAAATATATATTAATATTGGGGTGTCTGGTTGGCTCAGTTGGTTAAGCATCCAACTCTTGGTTTCAGCCCAGGCTATGATCTCAGAGTTTCATGGGTTTGAGCCCTGCATTGGGCTCTGTGCTGGTAGCATGGAGCTTGCTTGGCATTCTCTCTGTCTCTCTCTCTCTCTCTCTCTCTCTCCCTCTCCCTCTCTCTCTGCCCCTCCCTCACTCACACTCTCTGTCTCTCTCAAAATAAATAAGTAAATTTAAAAAAGAAACAAAAATATACATATAAAATAATATTTAATTTTTCTTTCAGTACTAAACATTCAGCAAGAAAAATATATGCTATGTAACTTACATAACATAAGGATACACAAACTTAATGAAATTAAGATTTATTTGAATTTTCCAAGTTATCAGGCCCAGTGTGGTTCGTAGTCACTAGAGACAGGAGGCTCATAAAAAACATGTGCAGGCTCCTTCCAGCATGCAATGTGGAGATTTGGGACCATGGCACCAAGGCATTGGGATCACTGTCACAACCTTCTGAGTGATTTCCTCTGCTATCATCCATTTTATGTCCTCAAATGCTGTTTGCATGATGGCATACAATCTAAATCTGACAATGTCAGTCTCTAATTCCAAGTATCATTCATTGGGGGCTGATTTTCTAAATTTGAGGAGCCTGCCAGTCTAGTATTCTGTCTCTTGCGTGTGTTCCTTCATGTCTCTGATGTTTTTCACCAGTATGCTCTCTGTGCCTGGAAAAAGGATCTTCATCCTGCTTGGCTCCAATGCATCCTTCAACACTTGACTCATGTGTCATCTTGTCTGGGAAGTCTTCCAGCCCTCATCAAGACACAGTTAGCTGCCCTTGTTCTGTGTGCACAGAAGCACGCACTGGGGTTTGACGTGTGAAAATGGTGTGCCAGAAGAAATCTTACTTTGAGAAAATATTCATAAGGTTCAAGGCTGTCTTCACATTTCTGGGAATCGCAGTTCCTCAGAATAGCCCAAAAGGAACAATTTTTCCTTTGTGGGTAAAATGCTTCCTTCCCTAATTTCGGTGGCTGTGTTTTGATCGACATTTGTTATCGAAAGCATGAGCCAATATCCACAGTCATTCTTGCTTTGGCTGGTAGAAGATGTGGGACTGAATCTGGAATTAGCCATCAGTAAGTCCTTTCTCCATGAATGCGGAATAGGGATACAAAACAAATTACGATTAGTGCTTTTTTCCCTTTGTTTATTTATTTTTTTCTGGCCTATACCTCTAATATCTAAATTCAGGAGATTTTGGTTACTATGCTTTTTAAATTTTGGGGGTGTGGGAAGTAAGTATATATTTACAGAATTTGCTATGTTAACTCTATTTACCACATGTAGTTCTCTTTATTTTTACTATGGATTTGAATTACCACCTGGCATAATTTTCTTATTCCAATATAGTTTTGATTCCATGCAACTGTGTTGTACTATTATTGTCAAAATTATGACATTTTTACATGGTTTATGCCTAACACTACAATTACATACATATTGTTTTGCACAACAGATTGTGAAATAAGTTCAGAAAAGAAAGGGAAGTATACATCTGTACTGTCTTTTACAATCACACAATTATCTTTACTGGTGCTGTTTGTTTTGTGTGTGTGTGGATTTTTTGGGAGTGATTTTAACCTGAAGAACTTCCTTTAGTATTTCTTTTAAGGTAGATCTAGCAATAAATTATCTCAGCTTTTTTTATTATTATTAAAAAAAAAAACATTTATTTATTTATTTATTTATTTATTTATTTTTATAAATATATTTTACTGTCAAATTGGCTTCATATAACACCCAGTGCTCATCCCAACAAGTGCCCTCCTCAATGCCCATCACCCATTTTACCCTCTCCCCACCCCCCATCAACCCTCAGTTTGTTCTCTGTATTTAAGAGTCTCTTGTGGTTTGCCTCCCTCCCTCTCTGTTTGTATCTATTTTTTTCCCCTCTTCCTTTCCCCCATGGTAGTCTGTTCAGTTTCTCCAGATCCACATATGAGTGAAAACATGTGATATCTGTCCTTCTCTGACTGACTTATTTCACTCAACACAATACCTTCCAGTTCCATCCACATTGCTGCAAATGGCATGATTTCATTCTTTCTCATTGCCAAGTAGTATTCCTTTGTGTATGTAAACCACATCTTCTTTATCCATTCATCAGTTGATGGACATTCAGGCTCTTTCCATAATTTGGCTATTGTTGAAAACACTGCTATAAACATTGAGTACAAGTGCCCCTATGCATCAGCACTCCTGTATCCCTTGGATAAATTCCTAGTAGTGCTATTGCTGGGTCATAGGGTAACTCTATTTTTAATTTTTTGAGGAACCTCCACACTGTTTTCCAGAGCAGTGGTACCAGTTTGCATTCCCACCAACAGTGCAATGCAACAGTTCCTGTTTCTCCACATCCTTGCCAGCATCTGTAGTTTCCTGATTTGTTAGTTTTAGCCACTATGACCAGTGTGACAAGGTATCTCAGTGTGGCTTTGATTTGTATTTTCCTGATGATGAGTGACGTTGAGCATCTTTTCATGTGGCTGTTGGCCATCTGGATGTCTTCTTTGGAAAAGTGTCTATTTATGTCTTCTGCCCATTTCTTCACTGGATTATTTGTTTTTTGGGTATTGAGTTCGGTAAATTCTTTATAGATTTTTGATACTAGACCTTTATCTGATATGTCATTTGAAAATATCTTTTCCCATTCTGTCGATTGCCTTTTAGTTTTGTTGATTGTTTCCTTCGCAGTGTAGAAGCTTTTTATCTTGATGAGGTCCCAATAGTTCATTTTTGCTTTTAATTCCCATGCCTTTGAGACGTGTTGAGTAAGAAATTGCTGTGGCTGAGGTCAAAGAGGTTGTTGCTTGCTTTCTCCTCTAGGGTTTTGATGGTTTCCTGTCTCACATTCAGGTCTTTCATCCATTTTGAGCTTATTTTTGTGTATGGTGTAAGAAGATGGTCTAGTTTCATTCTTTTGCATGTTGCTGTCCAGTTCTCCCAGCACCATTTGCTAAAGACACTGTCTTTTTCCCATTGGATGCTCTTTTCTGCTTTGTCAAAGATTAGTTGGCCATACTTTTGTGGGCCTAATTCTGGAATCTCTATTCTATTCCATTGGTCTATGTGTCTGTTTTTGTGCCAATACCATGATGATTACAGCTTTGTAGTAGAGTCTGAAGTCTGGGATTGTGATGCCTCCTGCTTTGGTTTACATCTTCAATGTTACTTTGGCTCTTTAGGGTGTTTTGTGGTTCCATACAAATTTTAGGACTGTTTGTTCTAGCTATGAGAAGAACCCTGGTAAAATTTTGATTGAGATTGCCTTGAATGTATAGATTACTTTGGGTAGTATTGACATTTTAACAATATTTATTCTTCTAATCCATGAGCATCGAATATTTTTCCATTTCTTTCTATCTTCTTCAATTTCCTTCAAAAGCTTTTTATAGTTTTCAGCACACAAGTCTTTTACATCTTTGGTTGGGTTATTCCTAGGTATTTATGGTTATTTATTTAAAAAAATAATGTTTATTTATTTTTGAGATAGAGGAAAGAGACAGAGTATGAGCAGGGGAGGGGCAGAGAGAGAAGGAGAATCTGAAGCAGGCTCCAGGCTCTGAGCTGTCAGCACAGAGCCTGATGTGGGGCTCCACCCGCCAACTGTGAGATCATGACCTGAGCCAAAGTTCGACGCTTAGCTTAATGGACTGAGCCATCCAGGCACCCTCAGTTTTGTTGTTGTTGTTGTTGTTGTTGTTGTTGTTGTTGTTGTTGTTGTTGTTGTTTTTAAGTAATCTCTATGCCCAACATGGGGCTTGACACATGCCCCACCAACTGAGCCAGCCAGTCGCCCTATCTCAGCTTTTATTTGTCTGGTAACTACTGTTTTTGACATATTTTTGTAGGGTAATTTTGATGAATGGACTTTTGGTGGACAGTATTTTTCTAGCACTTTAAATATATCATCCCACAGCTTTCTGACCTGTATTGTTTCTGATAAGAAACCAGTTATTTTCTAATTGGGATCTCTTCACATGATGAGTCATTTTTGTCTTGCTGCTTTCTAAGTTTTTTTTTTTTTCATTTTTTTATTTTTTAGTTTGGATAACAACATTTTATTTTATTTATTTATTTATTATTTTTAAAGTTTATTTATTTTGAGAGGGAGAGAGAGAGAGAGAGAGAGAGAGAATCTCAAGCAGGCTCCCTACTGAGAGTTTGAGCCCTCCAATGCAGAGCTTGAACTCAACAACTGTGAGATCATGACTTGAGCCAAAATCAATGAGTTGGCTGCTTAACTGACTGAGCCACTCAGGTGCCCCTGAATTTCAACATTTTAAATTTGATGCGTGGATATTTATGTTTATCATATTGAAGATTGTTGTATTTCTTGGTTGTGTAGATAAATATTTTTCATCAAATTTTACAAGTTTCCAACCACTAATTCAGTAATTTTTTTACTTCTTGCTCTCCTTTCCTGATATTCACATTACACGTATGTTTATAGCCTTGATGGTGTCTCTCATTCCTCTCAAAGTCTGTTCATTTTTCTTCATATTTTTTTTTCCTTCTCTACTTTGGTTTGAATAATTTCTAGCAGTCTATCTTCAAGTTTTCTGATTTTTTTCTTCTTTCAATTCAAATCTATTGTTGAGCCTCTCCAGGAAAATTTTTATTTCAGTTTCAACTCTAGAATTATTATTTAGTTCTTTTTTATAATTATCTTTTCATTGATATAGATTGGAGGTTCTAACCATCATCTCCTTGGGTTTGATTAATTTGCTAGAGTAGCTCACAGTACTCATTTCACTTCCTAGATTACTGGCTTATTACAAGGGGATATAGGAACAACCTGATGGAAGAAATTCACAGGGCAAGGTACAGAGAAGGGGAGTGGAAGTTCATTGCCCTCTCTAGGTGTGCGAGTCTCCCAGATTCTCCAAGTGTTCACCAATACCTGTCCTTTTGGGTTTTTATGAATACTTCATTGTGTAGGCTTCGACTCAATCATTTGTCATTGGTGATTGACTCAACGTCCAACCCCTCTCACTAACTTGGAGGCCAGTGGGATTGGGCTGGAAGAGGTGGGACTGAAATTTCTAACACTGCAATCACACATGGTTGACTCCACTGGCAATCAGCGCTCATTCTGAGGTATAGACCAAAAGTCACCTCCTTCACATAACAAACAACACTTTGTCACTCTCTTCACTTAGGAAATTCTAAAGGTTTTAGGAGCTCTCTGCAGAGAGCAGAGATGAAGACCAAGTATTTATTTCTTAATATAAACCACAATATTCACAGGTATCCTATTTTTTGATTGGAAGCTTGATCTACAGGAAGGAGGAGACCCATCTTGGCAACACTTACTCAAGGTAGAATTTGTATCAAGCTGAACTGAAGGTTGGGGGAAATGGGTTGTATCTTAAATGCCACAGACTATTGCTGTTCTTACTAAGATTTAGTAGATTTTCTTGAATAGGTATTTTTTGATGTGTGTATGTCCTTACGTCAACTTCCAGAGACTCTAAATAGTGGCTATTTATATAATTTTCACCAGTTATGATGATTTCACGAGGGAATGGGTACATGAGATGCTCACATGCCCTATCTAGACATTGACAACTGGACACTGTTTTTAACTATGAAAGAAGTAGCAGAAATCTATCTAGAGATACAAAAGGAAGCAGACACATAAAAGAGGATATAAGAAACAGAGACAAACATCTCCCTGTTGTCCCTATGACTTTCCAGTGTGGTTTCAGTCTACATCCTTGCTACTATCTTCTGAGACACCAATACAGCCTTAAAACACATAAACCCTTTTTGCTATTTGTGGGCGACCAAACACACTCCAACTAAGTAAATAATTTATGAGTTAAACCACAGGAATTTTGAAAGCCAAGTAGTAAGAGGTGTGATCCAAGGAAGGCACTTCCCACAGATTTATTTACAGAATTCTTTTTATAACAATCTAAACTTTCTGGAGTTCTAATAGAATTCTTTTCAGAATGGTTACTCACTAGGTGTATGACTTTGGAAATAGTCTTGCCTCATTTTCCCATCTGCAAGAAAGACATAATAATAGTACGTCCTAATAGAGCTGTCATTGGAGTAAAATAAGTTAAAGACTATAAAGTGTTTTTAACAATGTCCAGCAGAGTTAGTAATCATTTGGAATCTAAAAGTCCTTAGGCAAAACTTTGGCGACAGTGTTCTTAGGATGTAGGACAGTTATGATAAAAAACCATAGTGCAACTGCATTAATACACTGATAATGTGGGGGACCTGGGTGGTTCAGTTGGTTAAGTGTCCATCTCTTGGGTTTGGCTCAGGTCATGAGCTCACAGTTCTGTGGATTCTAGCCCTGCATCAGACCTTGTGCTGATGGTGTGGAGCCTTTTGGGATCCTCTATCTCCCTCTCTCTCTCTGCCCCTCATGCTGTCTCTGGTTCTCTCTAAAATAAATAAACTTTAAAAAATTAAAAAAAATCACACTGGTAATATTTATTTTTTATAAGTTTAAATATACAGTGATTAAGTCATTTAACAATTAATTCTACCTAACTAGATTCAAAGCAGGGGACTAATCTCCCATTGTGTTACTAAACCCTAAGTCCCAAGGAAAATTCTCATGTCAGTTGCATTTATCTAAAATATTACTAGTATTTAGCTTCTAATTATAATAAAATTAAGTAATTTGTTTCCATGCCTGTTTAATTGCATTGAGCCATATTTCATCACATCAGTTCAGCATTTACTGAAACATAACTATTTAAAAGATATAGCTGCATGGTCAAACGATAATCTATTCAGGTAAGGTGGCAGGCACTGCAGTGAAACTGACAAGAGAAAATATTCTAGAAGATGGCAATGCACAGTTATATTCTGGGCAAATTATTCTTATTCTAAAAATAGGTAGTTTCAAAATCTGACAAGTTATACAGTTACAACGGTGAAGAACATGATGGACTTTATTACTTTTTTGTATAAGTAAGAATGTGGTTAAAACGTGTAAAAAGTAAATAAATCTTTGTTGTTTACAATATGCTATACAGTATAAAACACACATTTTTTTAAGAAGAAGCTGTAAAATCTTTATCCATGTATCAGGTTTTGAGTAATTTTTTAAAAATTTCTATTAATAAGGTGTAGAAATGGGAGAAGGCTGGATATGAACAGTGGTAAATGCCCTTTAAAAAAAAATTTATGTTTATTCATTTTTGAGAGATAGACAAAGTATGAGCAGGGGAAAGACAGAGAGAGAGAGGGAGACAGATCTGAAGCAGGCTCCAGGCTCTGAGCTGTCAGCACAGAACCCAATGTAGGGCTTGAACTCATGAACTGCAAGATCATGACCTGAACCGAAGCTGAACGCTCAACCAACTGAACCACCCAGGTGCCCCAGTAGTTTCTTTTAATAATCTTTCATCTTTTAAAAAAATATATTTAATATTTATTTATTTTTGAGAGAGAGAGAGAGAGGCAGAGAGAAGGAGGGAGACACAGAATCGGAAGCAGGCTCCAGGCTCTGAGCTGTCAGCACAGAGCCCCATGCAAGGGCTGAACCCACGAACCATGAGATCATGACCTGATCCAAAATCTGGCTCTCACCGTCTAAGCCACCCAGGTGTTCCAATAATCTTTCATCTTCAGCTTACGTTTGCCATTGTGATTATTTTCTCTGTAATCTTGAAACAGAATAAAAATATATATTGACAATTTTAAAATGTAGTCCTAAAGCTTTGTATTCTATTTTTAACATAAGCAAATAATAAACAATATTTAATGCCAGCTCAGTGCTAATTTTAAATGATGTAAAATGCACTATGACGTATTTAAAATAAACAAAGCTTTTTGCTTACCTTACCTAGAACTGTAAATATGGAAATGTACGTAGAGTATGGATTAGACAAAGCACAACATATACTTCATAATTTCAGAGATACCAAGTTATCCAAATGAGTACCAAATCTTGACACTTCCATAATACAAATAAGTTATATCCCTTAATATTTTCTGTATTTTTATGTCATCTATTTTTCCCCTCTGAGAATGGAAGAAACATACTATAAATCAAACAAATAACTTTTGCATGATAGATTATGAAAAACATTTGATCTTTTGATCTTGAAACCGCATAGCCAAAATGCTTTTATTTCCTGGCATGAATCCCAGACTCTAAGTGTCATTCAACGGAAACATTTTCATGATATAGTGTTTGATATTTTACATTTTATAATTCTTTTTTTTTTCCTATTGGGTTTCTTCACATTTTTTTTAAAATAGCTGCATGATACGTTACCAAAGGGGGAAAAAATATGAAACTAATTAAAACATGATTTCTTAAGGACTTCTCAGCTGTAAAAATAGCTAAGACATTGTAAAGAGAGAAAGAGAACTAAAATTAAACATGTAACAAAATGGCTCACCTTTATTGCTAGCTATACACACAGGTTTATGCTCAGTCCCTGAACACATCAGCCCACCATATCTGTGAACATCATGAATACTTGATAAACCCACAGCAACAATAACAGAATAAAAACTGTGTTAATGTTTGCACAAGCAGAACTGTCCAAGGATTTTAACTACCCCAGGGCTAAAACCAGAAACTAGAACATGAGTCTCCTTTTTCCTATGACTTCTGAAACTTCCATTAGCTTTGTACACTCAAAAAAATGGAAAATTAAAGATATTTCAGTTTGCATCAGTTCATTTATTGCTATTTTAAATATCATTCATTCATACTGCAATGTATAAAGCTACAAGATTAGTAAATGAATAGTCATGCCAGCAACTACATTTAATAAATGTGTCTCTTCTGAATATTGAGCAAATCTCCTTTGTACATTATAAAACTAAAACATATAACAGAAAACTCAGTAAGTAGTGTGGGTAAGCCTAATGGTTCTTAACACATCATATTTAACATATTATAATTGAAATATGTATATAGGGAGGTTATTTTGCTTTTATAATACTCTCTATTGAGAAGTTACATGAACTTTTCTTACATTAAGTTGTAAAATATTCAAGCAAAAACATTTGGAAAACCTTCACTGAGAAAAATAAGTTTACATGTCTAAATTTTTATTAATTTCAGGGTAATACACATTAGTTAATTTATTTTCAGTTAAAATGTGTATTTTTTATAATGCGGTTTTAGAGAATAAGAACTTGGGAGACATGAAATCTAGTTTCAACTTTCTAGCTGCTGAACTCATTTGTGTCTCTAGGTCTCAGTTTCTTGATTCAGTAATTTAAAAACTGTATGCCTTCTACTGATACAAGCAAATTGTGCTTGATGTCAGGAATACTACTGCAGTTACATCTTAGTTTTCAAGTTCAAGCTAGTTATAAGACTACTTTCTTTGTAAAATGATCTGTTGGTGATGTGTCTTTGATCATATTGCAAAGTAATCTTGTATTGTCAAGCCTTATTTGAAAACTATATCAATGTTCAAGGCAGAGGAACGTTATGATAAGGTAAATAAGCTAAAATTCTTGTGGGACAGCCTAGAAAGCTAATGGCTATAGAACAAGAAAAAAACCCTTCGTTTGGTGGATAGTGTTTTTGTACTTTTATGCAAGAGGTGGAAAATGATACTTGCTATGGAAATTATACTCCACAAGGCAGGAGCCAATCAATATTTCTTAGAAGAAATTTTTGAGTGCATTTGCCAATCATAGACACCTGGGAAATCAGAACAGGTCACAGAGCATGAAAAGAATACTATGGACACTAAAATGAGGAGAAGACTGAGGGAATTCTCAGAAATAATTAGTAGATTACACACAGTCATGGTAGAACAGGTGAATTATTCAGCCAGTCAGGAATTTCTGGGAGCTGAATTAATAGTCACTGATACCTTGACAGCATGACCAAATTTTAAATCACTGACCATTTTTTTATTAAAAAAAATTTTTTTTTAACATTTATTCATTTTTGAGAGTGAAAGAAACACAGCATGAGCGGGGGAGGGGCAGAGAGAGAGGGAGACACAGAATCCCAAGCAGGCTCCATGCTCCAAGTGGTCAGCACAGGGCCCGACACGGGGCTCGAACTCACCTACTGCGAGATCATGACCTGAGTTGAAGTTGGACGCTTAACCGACTGAGTCACCCAGGTGCCCCAGATTGACCATTTTTTTAAATATTCAATTTTGTTTCTTAAAATAAGTACAATCTGCAGCAATGAAAGTCCTGACAAGAAACACACTTAGCACAATAGTTATGATTTTGATGAGAAGTTGATGAAAGGGTGTCTCCGGATCTATCTCTGTATCTATTATCTATCTATCTATCTATCTATCTATCTATCTATCTATCATCGTCTATTACCTATGTATGTATATATGTATGTGTCTATCATCTATTTATCTTTCTATCTAATCTAGCCATACATCCATCTCAAAAGGCATCCAGAAACTATTAGTAGCAGAAAGCCAGCTGTTGGCCTGAAGGGGCTACGAAAGAAAACTGTGTCACTAAAGCTAGCGGAGAGCTAGATCATGGAGTTGAAGTAGCTTGACATCAAATACAGCTGAATTTAGAGAAATGTGATCACAGCAAGACAGCAAACAAACAAACAAACAAACAAAAACAAACAAAAAAAATAAAACAGGAGGAAATGGGGAAGGGCTAATGCAGGGAAGGAATAGGGATGAAATATCCTGCATTCGGTCTTCGTACCCTCAGATCTTTTGTCTGAAACTCCCTTTGGCCAAATCCAATTGAATGCCAGAAGGCAAAAGAGCCTGGGTGATCCAATTAGTATAAGTCTCCTGGGGGCAGGAAGTAGAGCAGAGGTGGCTGAGAATGAGCGTGTGTGTATGGAGAGTCAGGAATGAGGGAGTGGAAGGCAGAGATGAGAACAAACATTTTCAGTCCAACTAAAATAACATTTTAGAACTATTAAGTCATTAAATTTCTTGATTAATATATAAGATAGAGAGCTTTATATTAACTTCCACCAGACTGTATTAATTTGGTAAGATTACAAATAGAATGAGATTTGCCATAAATTTTACCATAGGTATAAAACGTGAAATTTAATTCTTGGAAAATTAACTGTGTATATATATGTGTATACATATATATATATATATATATATATATATATATATATATATATAAAAAGAACATAATTTAATTGTTTGTTGTGATATACATACACATACATGTATATACATATACCATATATATATATATATATATATATACTAACTTTGTTTAAACCACTTTCTTCAACGCATTCTATTCCCTTTGGAAATCTCTTCGAAAAAACAGAGTTCATTGAAATTGACTCCTAGGGTCAAATGTCTTTGGATCTTGTATAAGGTCAAGCGTGTCATCTAATGTAAGCATTAACACATGACCAAAAGAGCCTCTAATAGTAGATGAAATTGTTTCAAAGGGTCCGAAAGGTAGGAACAAGGACTAGTGATTCATTCTGCTAAAGATGGATGATGTTTATAAAGCAAAAGAGATTTATTGACTTATTTATTGATTTGATTTATTGGTCTAGAGTGATTTTTGTATCCAAGAAGCATTCATGAGTGTGCCACAAGTACAATCAGAGAAAATGCAGCGTCTGCAGCTTGGCAGAGAGGGAAGCGCAGCAGGCAGCTGTGGGTGAAGAGGATTTAACGAAGAAGAATGATTTTTGTGGCAGAGATACATTACACGGCGCAGCGCTACCCTGAGTCAATAATGATGACTAACCAAGACGGGATGAGAATTAGAGTAGCAAATGATGCCTGTGAAGTGAATACAGTGAGAGAGAGGGAAAAGACGCCGTGTAATTACAGCTGTTTTATTTTTCTCCCAACTATGGAGGATTACAGAATAAGAATTTTGTGAATGAAGAGGAAGTCGCCCAAAATAAACAAAATCAATAATGGATGTCAGTTTGACTAGATATCCAGAGAACATGAATCTGTGTCATAAATGAATAAAGCAAAGTAATTTATAAATAATATAAAACGTTGAGGCACCAACTGCTGACACAGATAGAGTTAATTCTAGGGAAAAAAAAAAAAAGAGGAACTCATTCTGGATGACTGATTCTAGAAAACAAATTTGTTGGAAAGATATCGGACTGCTCATAGGATCTTGAAGGTCACACAGCCAGAAACACTTTCCAAATCATTATGCAGATCTGGTAAACCAAAGACACAACCTGCCTACTTCCGGGAAGGGGATTATGCCTGTTTGCCTAATGGAGACTACTTAGACCGAGTCATACAAACTGCATCTAGTAATGCAAAACCACTGTTGAGAGTGGCCTGTGGACTTAGCTGCAATCACTCCAGACACCTGTCCACCAGACAGCATTTTATTATGTTCCTTCTTTCTATCTCTAGCTTCTGTTTTAGAGTCAGCGTATGGTCAGCAGGAACTTAGGTGTTAGTATTTTCATTGTAAAGAACTGGGAAAGAAAGGATTCACTATAATCTGGCTTCTACACAGTACTGGGTATACTTTATCAGCTGAAGGATCCTTCAAATATTGTACAGAGATTTAGATGTTGGGTGGACAAAATGAATAACAAAGAGTCTCAGAGGTAAATACGCAAGTAGAACTAAAATATCTAGGATATGTCTATTGATGCAAAAGGACAGGGATTGAGAATAAAGGTGTATGTTGGGGAATCACACTTTACAAACTCCTCCATGGAGTGAATGACCAAAGGTGGCTGTATAACATAGACAAGAGGATAAAGATTAGAATTTGGGGAAAACATTTGCATTTAGAAGGTGAGCAGAGGAAAGAGAGCCAAAAATTAGTGACCACAGAGATAGGAAGGCAAAGTCAATATGAGATAACATAGAACAAAGTATCCAGAATGAGCTAGACAATAGAAATAAAAACGACAAATATTGGGGAGAATGAAGACTGTGAAAAGGTCACTAGATTTCCCAACATGACAGTTACTAGCTACCCACCTTGCAAGTATATTCATTGAAGTGATAAGAGAGATAGTCAAGTTCCAAGGTATTCAGAAGCGTCTCACTGAAAGACAAGAAATAGAGATAGACATTGTAAACCCACTAAAAAAGTTTATTGAGAGTGGTACAATGGTGTTCAGGGATGTAAGAAGAATGAAGGTATTACAGGACAGATGTGTGCCTACTTTTGCAAAAGAAGTATCGACTAGAGAGCAAGAATTAAAAAAAAAAAAAAAGAAATTGTAAAAAAATGAGCTTAGGTAGCATTTATATTGAATGCAATATGTTTTGGCCAGAATAACCAAATCAGGTAATACTAAGCAATGCAACAGCTGTTACTATACTTCAATTAATACATGTTGTAAAAGGCAGTGGTCAATTAAGTCACTTACCTAAACCATCAACATCAGTTTAATCTGCTTAGAAATCCAGACTATAGTAGTAATTGTATTCAGTTATATACATTTGATGGTAGCAACGATCAAATGAGGGTGAACTTTATAGCATTGGGCTTCTTTATTTATAAGACAGTATACACCTTTGTTCTCATTCCCTCTTCCAAGCTCCTATTCCATTTCCATACACATTGCAAATTAAGTATTCAAAAGGTCAAAGTCACCAGTTTCTTCCAAACATGCTTTCCCTACAGACTTAGTAATATATATACTTTAAGCCTTGAGAGAAGCCTAGTTGTAGGACATCTGGTCCAATTTCCTATCTATTGAATCTTTAAAAAAAAAAGTTATTTATTTATTTTGAGAGAGAGAATGAGAGAGAGGAAGGGGGGTTTGGGCACAGAGAGAATCCCAAGCAGGCTCTGTGCTGTCAGCACAGAGCCTGACATGGGGCTGGAACTCACAGAACTGTGAAATCATGACCTGAGCTGAAACCAGGAGTCTGATGCTTAATTGACTGAGCCACCCAAGTGTCCCCATCTATTAAATCTTAATCTCATTCCCCCAGATCCAGAGATTCTGTATTTGTGTGATTGTTGTGTTCCTTAAATTTTCCATGGATACTAAACTATGCCTTGGAAGAGGACATAGAATGATAACAGGGAAATGAGAAGCTTAACACAGCATTTTATAATTTACATTTATATATTTTAAATGTAAAATATATATTTTGTGCTTTAAAACTATTGTCTTCATTGTCTGTTTATTCATCTTTTCCATGAGCCAAGTGATGAAATTGGTACTCTGTCTTTAAAGAATTTGCAGTTATAAAATTTCCAAGTTTCCAACTGTGAATGTCACATCTGAGAGAATTTTTGTTGCTGGTAAGCATTTTATGGCATTCAATTTATTCTGATTCTAGTAAAATCCCCTGGTGTTCTCCTAGTGACATTTCCTCTTTATCATTTGTTTATCCCTTCAAAATATCGCACACACACCCACACCCACATGCAACATCCAGATTCGCTCCTGCCATGGACCTTTTTGCTGAGCACCATACTTTTGTTGGCCTTCTGACTGAAGAAATGAACATAATACTCCATACACATTTGTTCTAGCAGAATGATTTATAATTGTAGACACTTGCAGTATTTTCAAGGTTTTTATAGGTTGAAGCATCTAAAACATAACATTTTAGCTCTGACATAAATTGTGTAAATCTGGAGCTATCTAAAATAAGCAAATGCTAGTGATGCAGCCCAAGTTTAATTACAATGTTGATCACGTTCTGTTACAGTAATTGCATAAAACAACAAATAAGGTTCAAATATTCTAAATCTGAAATCTTTTGGGATTAGTCACTAAAGTGTTCTCTTAAGGCCCAACAACATGAGATGAAACAAAAATGGTAACTTATGAGAACACATAATGTGCCATTTCATTCCCACCTGTATGATAAATTTCAGCAAGGCAAAGATTCAAAGTGTATTTTCTTTCTCATAATGAATATGAGAACAATGTCACCGTTACTAATATCTCAGAACTGAGACTGTCAGTCACTGATTAATAGTCATGTATAATTTATCAAACAAAATGATTGCTGACACATATGCACACGACTAGGTGTTATGAATTAGATCAGTTCTGTCAAAGTTTTATGTTGAGACGCCAACATTCTTGCAGATAAAAACATAGGATCTCCATGGGATTAATGCGCTAGTTATAGGTAAAAAAACACAAGTCAGCAAGAAGATGATGTAGTGAATGTGCTTTTCATCTCTTTCTTAAATTTAGTTTCCCTGGGATTAAAAAAAAGAAATTAAAGAAAGAAAGAGAGAAAGAAAGAAAGAAAGAAAGAAAGAAAGAAAGAAAGAAAGAAAGACAGACTAGGTTCTGAGTAAGTTTATTATTTTGCTATAAGACAAACATGGTTTCGGACATTTAAATTTATGAGCAGAAGCTGATAGCCAAATGAACAAGTGGCATTGAAAAAATAATAATAAAAGGATTCTTTTTCTTTTTCTTCTTTTTTGGTTATTAAGAACAAATCTACATTGAACATTAGTGTAAAAGTCTTTATCTGCCATGTTCATACATGAATCATGGTTTTTAAAATGTTAATATAAAAAGACAAAAATGGAAAATAAATGGTCCCCCCAACCAAATTCCCACTCTACTCCCAGCAACATCCACCAAAGTTACTTTGCCCTGTTCCTATTTTTATGTCTTTTGTAGTTATTCTACAATTCTCAACAACGGACATTCAACTTTTTATCTAGATGTGACATTTATACCATCGACTCTTCTTGATACAGTGCTGAGAATTTTACACTCTTGTATTGCTCTCACTTGCTCATTACATCCTTTCCCAAAATTTTGCCAATTATATTTTCCTTTAAGGTATTTTAGTACTTACTCTTATGACTTTAAATATAATGAAACCTGCATTTCTTGTCCCAGAAACTTTAAGCAGGACCTTTATGAAAGATGAATAAAGTAGAATGCAGAATCTCTTCCAACTCCATAACCACCAATCAGCCACTTTTCTTTGTGAGCGTGGAAGGCAGAGAAAGTGTCTCCCCAAAGATATATTAATTTCCTAATCCCTGGAACCCTGAACATTACCATATATGCAAAATTAGGACATGACAGAAGATAGGATTAAGATAAAGCTCTGGAGAGGACTTTAGGTTACATAAACTAAAGGCAGGGTATCTAAATGCAGTCATGTATGTTTGTGAAAAAGAGAGGCGGGGGAAATTACATGGGCACACAAAGAGAAGGCTATGTGAGGATGGGAGCAGAGATAGGAGTGATGGAGTCATGAACCAAGGATTGCCAACGACTATCAGAAACTAGAGGAGACGAGGAAGGATTCTCCCCTAAAGCCTCAGGAGGGAATGTGGGCCTGCCAACATCTCGATGTAAGACTTCTGGCCCTTATAACTGTTGCAGAACTCATGTCTGTCACTTAAAGCCACAGAAATAGGTCTGTTGTTTGAAGCCCCACGTCTGCTGTTTTAATCCTATTGTTTAAGCCACTACAGGAAACTGTAATAACTTGTTACAGTTTCCTGTAGTGGCTTATAACAAATTACAAGTAATTTTCTATTTGCGGCAATTTGTTACAAGCAACCATAGGAAACCTATGCAGGGAATATTCATTATAGAATGTTTCAAGTCTTATGTAATATAAATATCATACACTAGGGAGCAAGTGCCATGACCAGATTCAGAGAAAAAAAAGTCAGTAAATTTAGCGAACCTGAAGAGTGGCTTAAAAGGAAATCTTCCCCGCCCCCCCGCCCCACTTATTCCACCAATTACTCAAAATCATTACATATTTTAATTTATTTTGTGTTTGGACTATGACTTTCTTGTATAGCTTTTTCCTGTCTCTTTCTGGATTATTTTCCTCTCTTTCCATTCACTAAATAAGCACTGCCTTTACCATATTAATCCTACAATTTGGGTAATAAAATCCCCTTTATTATTAAAGACATTCTTCTCAGAATCCTTTGGCTTTCTGTTCCGCATTAGATTGATTGATTCTTAGACTGCTACATAGCTGCCATCCTGAGGGACTTTTTGTTGTTGTTTTCTACTCTTGAATTACTTTCAGTATTTTCTATCTCTTATATCTTTCTTTTTATTTTAGTCATTTTTTGGTTTTCTGGAATTTATCAAACGATGTTTTTAGAAATACTCTAAATTTTTTGGTATCTCTATTCTGCTCCCCCCACTAGAATAATTGCTTGGCTTACTATCAGATTCTAGTCTTAAATTGTCTTTACTAATAACTAGGAAAACATTGTTCTCATAATTCCTAGGCTGTCTAATTGATGATGAAACTTCTGACAAACATCACTTAATGGCCTTGGCCATTTTCTGTATTCATAACCAAATAATTAATGCCTTTTGTTTTCTTTTCATTTCCACTCTCTGGAAGGTCTTAAGGGTTTTTTGAAGGGACCTGTTTTTGTTTGCTTGGTTTGTTATTTAATCATCTTATCAGACTTTGTTCATCACTGAGGAATTTTCTTCCATTATTTATTTTTTATCCCTTATTTTACTTCTCTTAAAGTTCCTATTAGATAGATGTTAATGTTCCACAAATCATTTCTCATGATTTAACAGACTTCCCCAATTGTATAGTTCCATTGACTGAAGTAATCTGAGTGGTGAAACAAAGTAAAGGGTCTTTGAGCTAAGGCATAAACGACTACTGTCTGCCTATCGAGTGGGGCTCAACCTGACTTCACACTAGGCATGTGTGTATTCAGTGCTGTACGTCAGATAGGATTGGGGAGCTAGAAAGTGAGGGCATTGAAACCTAATCAGGAAATACATGGAAATCCATAAAATTAGACAAAGACAATAGGATCATCAGAGCTTGAAAAATGTAAAGCAATTCATTGCAAAGTTGGTCTGTAGCCACTTAGGGTCTTAGTCAAAATGTGCAGGTCCTTTCTATGGTGCTTAATGGCAAATGATGTGAATCCTATACTTTTCACGTTTATGTACAACAGGATATTTCCTAACCATTTATTGAATATCTTAGGAAAATTTGGTATTAATCAATCAGTATTAGCAGGTTTCTTAGAATTGAGTGATTTTATAATTCCCCAAAAGCAGTGGATACCCTGGTCATGGGCTTCACAGACACTTCCTTTACACTGGGTCCACTTTGAGGAATGAAATGCCATGTTGATGGATCAAACACTTCATAATCCCTTTGATACCAGTGTTGAGTAAGGCCCTGTGGGCAGAAAGGCAGACCCATAGTTGAAATATATTGTATTCTTGTCAGAATTAATACCGGCTACTTCAAACGGGATGCTGCCATGACACTTAGGGATCTCTGGATATCAATGTCAGTTCAGACCAACAGTCCTCAAAAATGTTTGCGTATTCCTTTTCTCCAATGTATAATTACTCCATTAAAAAAAGTTGGTTTATTTATTTTGAGAGAGAGACAGAGAGGGAGACAGAGAAAGAGAGAGAGAGAGAGTGTGCACCAGGGAGATACAGAGAGAGAGGGAGACAGAGAATCCCAAGCAGGCGCCATGCTCAATGCAGAACCCCACATGTGGCCCCATCGCATTACCCCAAGATCACAACCTGAGCCGATATCAAGAGTCAGCTGCTGAACTGACTGAGTCACCCAGATGCCCCTAATTACTCCACTGAATGGCAGTCAGTAGTTCCATGGTAGATAATAATCAGGATGATTGTTTCCATGAAGACTTTTCATCTATTGTGCTATCCTTGCTTTTAGGGACATGGCCTCTACTTCAGTCAGTGGGTTCCAGGCTAAAATAAGCTTAGGTCCAAAAACTGGGGAAGAGACCATTGCATTCTACTGAAGCAAATGTTATCAGTGTCTTTGTCACCCACTTTTGCTGGATGCGCATCTATTTTGTACCTCGAGATATGTTTTCAGTTAACCATTTCCATTGCTGATCAGGCCTCTTGACTACCTTTGTGACCTTATTAGGATGATTGTATCCAATTGGCTTCTAACTCCTGCCATTTGGCCTCCTTGTTCCAGGGTCCTATCTAACACTGATTGCTTCTGAGTTCTGTAACCACCTCTTTTGTGATCATCCCTGGTGTGCAGAGAAGAGCCACCACTGAGTCACTTAGCAATGCTGGTACACTTCTTCCTGGTGCATTTTGTTATGGCCTTGATACATGGCCTGTTCTCCAGACCACTATAGGACATGATAATTTGATGGCTTTCCAGCCTTACATGGTCTCTATTCTAGCCTTCCCGCTTCTCTCATCCTTTCAATGCCTTCGTATTCTTTATATTATGGCAATTCTTGCATTTCAATTTAGCATGGGCCATCACTGTCCTATTTTTTGGGAATAGTTTGAGAAGAATAGGTATTAACTCTTCCTTAAATGTTTGGTAGAAATCACTCTGACAATCTGACAATCCCAGAAGCAAATTTACATCATTTCCTGGAGTTCTTGGCAGAGTATTATATCCCGTATCAAAGGAAAGTGCTCCTGAATTATTTCTCTTTATTCTACTTTATTTTTTTAGTGTTTTTCCTTGATTAAGAACTTTAAGGAACCAATCCCATACCTATCCTCCTTGCTCTTTCTGATTACTTCTTGCTAGGTCTTGGAGCTCCGTTATATATAATCTCTTTCTTCTTTCATTAGGCCAAGCTCATCCCTGAGTGATGAGCTATAAGCATAGCTTATAAGCACTATAAGCACAGTGGCCAGGGGAGGGGAGGTTTAGAGAAGATTCTAAGGACACTGGTTATTTTCAGGAGAATTTTCTGAATGATTTTCAGGCAAGGTGGGGCAGGCATACTAGCCCTTAATAGGAAGGTATAGGCAACTCCATGGGTTCAGTGAGGTCAGAGTATCTAGGGATTCAAGATTTTCGGGGACATCAACCCAAATGTTTCTATTTCATGTCAGTGTCATATTCTTTTCCAACCAGGGTCCTGAACTTGACATAGAATACCTGTGTTAGGTAAGAGTTTAATCTCATTTGGAGCTTGGCTATGCTGGTAAGCCTATTTTATTTAAAAAAAAATTTTTTTTGTAACATTTATTCATTTTTGAGAGACAGAGAGGGACAGAGCATGAGTGGGGAAGGGGCAGAGAGAGAGGGAGACACAGAATCCCAAGCAGGCTCCAGGCTCTGAGCTGTCAGCACAGAGCTCGACACGGGGTTTGAACCCACAAACTGTGAGATCATGACCCGAGCTGAAGTCGGACACCCAACTGACTGAGCCACCCAGGCACCCCTAGTCTCCTATTTTATAGAAATGCGTGGTACTATAGAGTCCCCCTGGATTTTACCCGTGCTTTCAGTGTTTGATAAATTTTTTCTGGACATTTTCTTATTTTTCTACTGTGCCATTTGAGTTTGATAACTTTAATAACAACCACCTAATTCCCTTGTACTTATGGTTACCATTTCCCCTATGTTTCTCAAACATCTCATACATGGTGCCAGCTAATTCATTATTTTCATCCCAATCCTCCACTGGTAAAACTTAACAATTGTTCTGCCATGCATGGCAGGCATACTCTGTGTTCCTGATATGATGATGGCACCGATGATGGCACCTTATTGCCAGCCAGACTGCAAGAGATTCAACTCCAGCATCATTCTGAGTGCCTGCTTTTCTAGACTGTCTCAGGCTGCATTCCCTAAAAAAAGGACTCTGAGGTGGGATTCAGTATGCAGGACTTTAAAAAAAAAATTAATGTTTATTTACTTTTGAGAGAGAGAGAGAGACAGAGACAGAGAGAGAGAGACAGAGACAGAGAGAGAGAACGAGTGTGGGGTGGCAGAGAGAGATGAAGACACAGATTCCGAAGCAGGCCCCAGGCTCTGAGTTGTCAGCACAGAGCCCAATGCGGGGCTCAAATTCAAAAACCATGAGACCATGACCTGAGCCAAAGTCAGACGCTTAACCGACTGAGCCACTCAGGCAAGCTTAGTATGCAGGATTTTTATTAAGGTTTCCCTGTGATCAACATTTGTAAAAAGAAGGGAAGAAGCAGAATTAGGCAGAAGAGGAATATTGCACTCAAGGCCCAATGGCAAATTCAGGCAACCCCACAGGGAGCTCTGAAGCAAGAATGACCTTTAAAAAAGTATTTATTCATTTTGAGAGATAGAGAGAGAGAGAGAGAGAGAGAGCGAGTAGTGGAGGGGCAGAGAAAGAGAAGGAGAGAGAGAATCCCAAGCAGGCTCCATGCACAGCACAGAGCCCGACATGGGGCTTGATCTCACAACTGTGAGATCATGACCTGAGCCAAGGTCAATTGTCAGACGCTTAACCGACTGAGATGCCCAGGTGCCCCAAGGATGACCTTTTATGTTTCCCATTGGGCTGGCATGACCAGGCTTTTTAACCCCTGCATTAATCAGACCCTGGGTATGACTGCCCTCAGAAGGGGCATGGCCTTGGAAAAGGCAGCGCTTCCTGAGGGAATCTCTGAGGAGGCTGACAACACTCTGGTAGCTGAAATTACAAATCCATCCGTGAAGGGTGACACGCACAGCATATTGCAGTGTCTGCCCCAGAGCTCCTGCGTGCCCATTGCTCATGTCTACCCAACCTTGAACCCTAACTCAAAATCCTACCCAACCGAAATCTCCCTATGCAGGGAATAAGTATTCTCATAATTGTAGAATTGTATTTGAGTCAGTTGAGAAAGGTTTTGCATTGGTCTCAGTGTTAAATTGATAAAAGTGTTAGTTTTTCCATTCCTAGTTACTTTGTGTAATTGTTTGAGGTGTGCTACTTGATTACATACACAGTTCATGGTAATATGCATTTGTTTTAACTTTTTTTGGGGGGGTTACACTTTTTTTGGTATTAAACTTTTTGTTATGTAAGACATGTTTGTTTGTTTTTTCGTAAATAAGAAAAGTGTGACCAAATGTTTTATTTTTTTAAGTTTATTTATTTATTTTAAGAGAGAGAGAGAGAGAGATAATCCCAAGCAGGCCTTGCACTGTCAGTGAAGAGCCCATTGGGGGGCTCAAGCCCATGAACTGTAAGATCCTGACCTGAGCTGAAATCAAGAGTTAGTTGCCCAACTGACTGAGCCAGCTAACACCCCGGACCAAATGTTTAAGACCATTAATTTTCAAAAGAATTCAAGGGCCCTCAGAGAAAATACATTGAAAAAAGAAAAAAAAAAGATCCTAAGGGAGAATTTGCTTATTATTCCTTTATTCTTTATACTGCTTTCATGGGAGTGTTTGTCCACAGTCAGGGTGAATAAAAATATGTGGCATTTAAACCTTAGTCAGGGTCAAGGAGAGAAGCTACTTATTTTTTTTTTTTTTTATTTTAAAAGGAATGAAATTTGTGATCCAAATATAAAGTATTAAGTGTAAAATTTTTCTGGTTGTACAGGATGCCATGACTGCAACCTTTCCAAACATAAGAAAAGTGTCAGATTTTGCCACAAAATATACCTCTGTGTTCATTTTTTTAAGACCAGAACTCTGAGTTGTGGAAACAGTAAATTAGTAGATCTGCTTTATGTACCTGTTTCTTATATAATTCAAAATATAGATATATTTAAATATATTTTAGATATTCTACTTTTAAAAACTCAAGAATGACATATTTTTATCCTTGTTTGTATCTCTCATTTGATCCGTTGAACAACTACTTATTAAATATAACATGTAAGATGCAGTGCTAGTTTTGGAGACATATTCCCAAATGACTTGGATATATTCAAAGTCAAGTTTATATGCAAGTGTGAACATGATTAAGCTTGTAGTGTAATTTCTTAGTACTAATGTAAATCTTTTAGTAATAAAAGAGGAGTGAATTCAAATTATAATACCTTCTCCACAATGCCAAGTATATGGGTAAAGCTTTGAATGGTGGCCAGATGGCTATATTTTATAATATTTTCTGTAATTAATGGTATTTTAAATAATGATGTTCAATTAGTATGAAATATCACATGGGTGTTAAGAAAGTGTTTCTTCAATCTGTCAATATTCTGAAGTAAATTTATTTACTCAAACGATGTACTAGTTTGCTAGGTTTGCTGTATAATAACCCAAACCTGCATGGCTTAAAAGAACATAGATCTGTTCCAAGCCTCTCTCCTAGCTTCTGGTAGGTTACTGCATCTTTGGCCTTCTTTGGCTTGTAGATGTGTCACTCCACTCTCTGCCTTCGCTTTCACACAGGATTTTCCCTGTGTCTCTTCACATAGCCTTCTCTCTGGTCAGGTCTATCTCTGTGTTCAAATCTCACCCCTCCCTTTTTTTTTTTTTTTTATTTATTTGAGTGTAGTTGACACACAATGCTACATTAGTTACAGGTGTACAACTTAGTGATTTTACAAGTTTATACATTATACTGTGTTCACCACAAGCATAGCTACCGTCTGTCCCATTACATCGCTATTATAGTATCCTTGACTGTGTTCCTTATGCTCTGCTTTTTATTCCTGTGACTTACTGATTCCATAACTGAATGCCTACCTTTTTTACTCCCCTTCACCCATTTTGCCCAGCTGCCCACCCCTCCCATATCTGGTAACCAACATTTTGTTCCCTGTATAGTTCTGATTCTTATTTTTCATTTTTCTCTCCCCTTTTTGTAAGGACACCTGTCATATTGGCTTAGGGCCCACCCTAATGATTTTAGTTTAACCCGATTAAATATGGTCTTTACAAAGACCCTAAGGTCACATATAATGTAAATATAAGGCCACATAATAAGGTTACGTTCTGCGGTATTATAGATTGAGACTTCAACATATCTCTTTTGAAGGATATGATTCAACTCATAATGGATGAATAATGATTATTCAAACCATAACCATATTTGCAGCTCCAAATTTCAAATAAAAAAATAAATCAAATTATCCACTTTACTTCAGATGTCATATTTCCATGGCATTTTTAAACCACAAAGAAAATTATAAAGTGTATAGATTTTAAAACACAAGCCCTTTCTGTTCTTGAAAAAAATCCCATCTTGATTAACTCATATCTTTTGTACATTTCATTTTTCTTTTTATGCACTAATACACAAAGAATTATAAAGCCTATATGTTTTACGTAGGCCCCAGTCTAGTTCTATATTAATTTTAAAGAGCTTAAAACCCCGATTACTTTGGGTCTAAAAAGAAAAAGGATACACATCTAATTGAAAGCAATGCTTTTTCTTAATTCCATTTTAATGTTCTATTCTACCAGACTCTTCTTTTTCATCTTCTATAATATCTATGTGCATATATTTTGTAGGATATGATTTTTTATTAAATATGAGTGCTTTATAAGGCAATGGAACATAGCTTTGGCTGCACTTTAAAGTCACTTGGGGAAAAAGAAATATTGAGAAATTTGTTCAAAATTATCTTTTTAAATGAATAATTAGACCACTCTCAGGAAGTAAATTTGGTTGTGCTATTAGTTTTATTTGTCTTTTAAAAAAAAATTTCCAGACATCTTGTGATACTTTGACATTCAAGTTACTTTAGAGTGATTTAATCACTCAATAGGCTTAAGACATCCAGAAGGAAAATCAATGCAGCTATATCATTCCAGAAAAAAAAAATGATTTTTTTTCATAAATGCATAATGTACCACGAGGGGAAATATAGCTTTTATATGAATTATTCACGTAATTTTTTTCTGGTAAAAAGATATGATGGGTAGACTCTTATTTAGCATATTGAACCCTCTTGTTCCACTTTAGAAATATTACAAAGTCTTTTGGATTTTTGACTCTTCTTGGTCTAGTATTCTTTACTGTTTTCTACCCTATCGGTTCAAAATGAAATCATCTCTTATCAGAACCATGTCCATGTTTTGGGGCATCTGGGTGGCTTAGCTGGTAAAGTGAACAACTTTTGATTTCAGCTCAGGTCATGATCTCGCAGTTCATTGGATCAATCCCCACACTGGGCTCTGAACTGACAATGCAAACAAAGCCTGCTGGGGATTCTCTCTCTGCTGCTCACACACACACACACACACACACACACACACACACACTCTCTCTCTCTCTCTCTCTCTCTCTCTCTATCAAAATAAATAAACATTAGAAGAAGAAGAAGAAGAAGAAGAAGAAGAAGAAGAAGAAGAAGAAGAACCACATACATGTGTCCCTAAATGGGATAACTGCAAACACTGTGAAACATATTTAAAAAGTTCTCTCATTGAAACCAGATTGATTAATTTAAAATACAAATCTAGTACTATTATCCATATGCTTAAATATTGTGAGTGGCTTTCTTTTGCTCTGAATATAAAAATGGGCCCATAATACTGAGCATCCTTGTCCATATTCCAGGCTAATGTTAAACAAAATGTAGATGCTTTTGTAGTCCCTTTTTGATATTTCCTCTCTGTCCAGTTTGAGCCTGTGGAAGTGCCTTTATTTCCATGCCCCAACCACTTTCATTATCCTCCAACTTACTAATCCTCCACTCCATATGTGTGATGCTACCTTTCAACTCTTTGGTCCAGAATGAGATGGAAAAAAATTTAATAACAATACTACTGTAATTCTTGCATATTGCTGTATTTTCAAAAATGTCCATAGGACACTGGCATTACTTAGGTCAATGTGACCAATTTTTTTTGTGTGTGTGTGTGAAATTACATATTCTGGAGCATTTCAGTAATGAAGATTTGTTGGGTTCATGGGATTTGCTTTGTAAACATAAACACTTGCCACGTATGCAATTACCTAATGCCTTAAATTTCTTACCTTGAAATAAGTGCAATGTTGGAAAAATATTTCTTGAAATGATGACCTATTGAATAGTATTTAAAGATTATGGACCAAAATTCTTGCAGAAAATTAAAGTACTCAACATTAGGAAGCATCTTAAAAGTAAATATTGAAAAGAATTCCATTACAGGAATAAGCTTCTGGTTATAAAATAAATGTCACAGAGGTTGTAAGGTATAGCATGGTGACTTAAAAATACTCAATAAGAATAGACTAAAGACTTATAAACAAATTCAAGGTTATGATTTCATACTCAGAGAACCAGCCTAATCGTAAGTAAATCTGACATCTAGTTTTAATATATTTCAGAAAATCCTTCTTAAAAAGCAATAAACAAATGTTTTCTAGTTTGTAACCAAGTCAGAAACACCATTTTTCAGAATCATGAAAAAAGATTTTTCTCTAAAATCTCTCAATGTTGTACACATTCATTTTTATTTTATGTTTTTAATAAATTGAACAGTGGATATATCTCAAAGCATATGACTAAGACACAAGGATTCTGGCCTTCATTTTTTTCAGGAAGAATCACTTTTAGACACTTAACTCTTCAAAGAAAGAAGTGAGGAATTTGGACAGAACATAAATATCTGTTGAGAGTTGAGAATTATGGAATATAATAGCTTGTGTAAAGCTGAGTAGTTGGTCCATGGGAAGTATGAGATTGGTTTGCTGAAGAGCTAAGGATGGAGGCTGAATAAAGAGATTTGAAAACTAAGTCAAGAAGTATGTTATTTAATCCTCTAGGCCAATGGTACTGAAACCTTGCTCTCTGTAGCAATACATAAAGAAATTATTATAAAACATATAAAACATTCTCAGATCCTGACTCTCCCACCAGAAATTCTTATTTAGTAAGTCTAAGGTAAGAGAGAGTCATACTTTGTTTTTAACAAGCTTTCCAAGGGGCACCGGGATAGCTCAGTTGGTTAAGTGTCCAACTCTTGATTTTGGCTGAGGTCATGATCTCATGGTTCGTGGGTTTGAGCCCCACATCAGCATCTGCACTGTTACTGCTTGGGATTCTAATCCCAGTCTCTGCTCTTCTCCCACTCCTCTCTATCTGTCTCTCAAAATAAATAAATAAACGTTAAAAAACAAAAAAACAAAAAACAAGCATTCCGAGTGATTCTGATGATAAAGTTTTTCTTGAGAAACGCTACTCCTGGCCATAAGGAGCTAAGAAGTACTTCAAAAATTGGAGGATGAAAACTGATTGATCTACTGCCATTTAACATTGGAGGATATAAGTGATGTCTTAGCATATGCATGTTCCACATTAATTTTTACTAAAAAAAAAAACCCCATGTTTTCCAATATAGAAATAGTTCTACAGAGCACATGGCTGAGAAAATGTACAAAATCTATGACCATGTATACAAATAAATATGCATTACCTAAATGATAGGTGACATACTAGTGACATGGAATACTATAAATACTTTGTGCTATTGGTATTGAATGTCAAGCCCTCTTTAAAAAATATGAGATTTTAATAGGGTGCCATTTTACATAATACCCTCTGTCAAAAACATTTACATTTATAATTGGTATATAAAAGTTCATGCAAATTGAAATATTCATAAGGCAAGGAAAAAGTTTTATGAAGAACAAGAAATTGATGGATGCTTCTGTAAAAACGAACTGTCTGCATTAAAAAGTGACAAGTTTTATAACTGTTCATAATGGTGATCTCTTACTAGCTATAAAGCAGTTAGCAATATATAAAATTTTGATATAAAAAGATTCATCATGCTTTATTGTATTATAGAAGCTATAGTGCTCATCATTATTTTTATTCATATATTTTTCTGTATTTTTATCCTAGTATAAAAGTAATTGTGTATATTTAAAAAGTGCATTAAATTATAACCTCAAAATATTCTTCTTTTAACAGAAAGTAAATCTCAGAACATGGATTCCTATCAGTGTCCTTTAACATTTATTATACTCATTGCAGTTTTTAGTATAAAATGTGTGAGATTTGAAAAATCTCCCCTGAGCATAAATTTCTGCAATATTTTATTATTTCATTTAGGTGGTGAGTTGCTAATTTGGTGGGAATTTATGTTATATTCAATATTTTTCTTCATTCTATTTTCAAATTATTTTCAAATATAAATCGATGTTCTCTAAACATTTGCATATTTTTAGACATTCTATTTGTAATTCTAGATTTAAAGTTTCTCCTTGTAAATGTATGCTGTTTTCATATATTGATAAATATATTTTGTTCTTAGTTACTACTGATTTTTCAAAGTTGCTTGAGGTACTATACCCATTGAATTATTGGCCTTATACTTTTTTTTTTTTAACCTTTATTTATTTTTGAGAGACAGAGACTGAGTGTGAACAAGGGAGGGGCAGAAAGAGAGGGAGACACAAAATCCAAAGCGGTCTCCAGGCTCTGAGATGTCAGCACAGAGCCGGCTCAGGGCTCGAACTCACGAACTGCAAGATCGTGACCTGAGCTGAAGTCAGATGCTTTACCGACTGAGCTACCCAAGGCACCCTGGCCTTATACTCTTATTAACAAAATGGATCTACAATAGAATTAAAAAACTTGCTTTCACAGAAGAAGCTTTTTTTGTTGTTATTTGTTTTTAAGTTTGTAGGCAAGACAATATTTTGAAATGAGTGTTAAAACTAGACTCTTGAGACCAAAATCTTTCAGTTAGAGTTCAAAGATTTGGTTTTAATATCCAAAATTAGATCTTGGGTGAACCAAAGTATATAGAATTTTTACAATGTACCAGTAAGATGGATGTATAAAGGGTTTAAGCAGAGTTTTCCTTCTCCAAACTGTATGAGAAAACCAAATAGAAGAATGGAGTTCTTAGTGGAAACATTTCCAAAAAGTAAACAAAATAAATAATAAAACCTTCCCCAAATAAATATGGCAATGGGGAGGTGAGAGAGAATGCCCAGTAGTAGAGACCCTAGATTAGATATGACCACTATCTGACTTCTCAGGGTGGAAGAGAACACCTCATAGAAAACCTTTATTCACTTTGGGAAGGCACTTGAATAGTGGTGAGAGCAGCTAAGAGTTCTCGTAACTAGTACAAAGTGTGAAATGTCAAAAAGGACAGAAGTTCAAAGAAACCCTGGGACTCTTATCAGGGAGTACTTAGCACATGTGTTCTTCATAAGTGAAAGACACTTTTGGTCCAAGGATATAATAGGGAACATCAGTGAGAAGTGAGATAAAAAAGTATACCTTACTGGAGGCCAGTGATGTCTCCTCATGTATGAAAGCACAGATACCTCTCATTTAAATCCCTATGAGTTTGAGGAATACAACGTTATTAGAATCCCTAGGTATAAAAATTTGTAGGTCTGAGGCTACAAAAAAACCCTCTGCAGATACACTTGGCTGGCTCAATCAGTGGAGCATACAACTCTTGATCTCAGGGTTGTGAGTTCAGTTCCCACATTGGGTATGGAGACTAGTTAAAATAGAAAAAATAAATAAAGATTTTAAAAAGGGGGCTTCTGGGTAGCTCAGTTGGTTAAGTGCCCAACCAGGTCATGATCTCGTGGTTTGTGAGTTCAAGCCCTGTGTTGGTCTCCCCTCTGCTTGATTCTCACTGTTTCATGTTTTCACACATATATAACTTTATATATATATATACATATATATATGTGTGTGTATACACATATATATGTATATGTGTATATATAATACATATACTTATATGTATATGTTATATATATAACATATATGGATATATATAACTTATATAACATACATACTTATATAACTTATCTATATAATCTTTTCATATATGATATATGAACATATGAAATATATATGTTAGAATTTAGTATTGTTTATTTCCTACCTAGGTGGATGTTTTCAAAAGAGATTTAACAGCTTATTTATGAATTGTTGCTCTCTTAAATGAATATTATTCATGTCAACTATGTTGTCTGTAGATTTAACACATGATTTATTATACTTCAACATGCAAAAGAGGAATCTATAATTCTGGCCACTTGCTGTGGTGCAGTATAAACAAGTACATCATATTATATTGAATTTCTTTTACCCAATCCTCCAACTTTTTTTTTTTTTAATTTTTTTTTTAACATTTACTTATTTTTGAGACAGAGAGAGAGCATGAACGGGGGAGGGTCAGAGAGACAGGGAGACACAGAATCCAAAACAGGCTCCAGGCTCTGAGCGGTCAGCACAGAGCCCGACGCGGGGCTTGAACTCACGGATGGGACCGTGAGATCATGACCTGAGCCGAAGTCTGATGCTCAACCGACTGAGCCACCCAGGCGCCCCTCCTCCAACTTTTTAATGTGTAAATAATTTTATCTTTCCCCTGTTTAAACCTTTCCTATGGTTTCCAATTGTGATGAGAATATCAATAAAACTCTTTCAGGAGGTATGTGCATGTAATTACATCATCTTTTCCTGGTCTGGTTTTGACTGTAATTCATGTCACACTTCTCCCTGCTCACTGGCTTCAGCCATCCTGAACTTGCTATTTTGTGGGAATGTATCAAGCCTTTTCCAGCATCAATAGGTTGACACCTGCTGTTTACTCTCTCTTGTATCTCCAAATGTTTGATTCGTTCTTGTAATTAAGTTCTCATCTGACATATTTCAGGAAAGAGGACCTTTCCTGAATATACTACATGAAGTAGCCTCCCCACCCAAGTTACACACATACGTGCCCACGCTCACAACACAAAGCTTTATTGTTTTCATAGCCATTTCGCTATCTTTTAATTTTTTAAAAAAATATTTATTTATCTTTGAGAAAAAGAGAGACAGAGCATGAGTGGGGAGAAGCAGAGAGAGAGGGAGACACAGAATCCAAAGCAGCTCCAGGCTCTGTGCTGTCAGCACAGAGCTGGAGGCAGGGCTCGAACTCACCATGAGATCATGACCTGAGCCAAAATTGGATACTTAACCGACTGAGCCACCTAGGTGCCTCCACAGCTGTTTCACTATCTTATTGAAACTTTTACTTGACTTTTTGATCTGAGATTTAAAAATATAATATTAAATATCAATAAATATTAAGGGCTAATTATTAAATCAATCATTCTATAAAAGCTACTATTATTATCAAAGGGGAAGTGTTTATCTATTCATATATCTATTTTATTCATTTTTGTTTAAGAGATAATTAAAGGAGCTATATAAATGTTAGAAATTGTAATCAGTAACAATATGTTATCTGGGTGACTACACATAGGTCCAAGTTACTAGAGTGTACATTACAAAGCAATGGGTGAGGAGACATAAGTATGGAGAGTTAAGTTACTTTCATATGGACCATGGAGGGTTTGAATGTCTTGCTAAAACACTTGACTCTGACAGAAAACCAATGCAAGTTTTAAGTCCTGAAATGACGTCATCAAATGTATAACTAGGGGGAAAATATCTTGGGTGCAATAATATAAGATATTTGAGAGGATGCTGCCATCTTACTCATTTTTATCTATTCATTAATTTATACAGCAGTTATTAAATGTGCCAAGACTAATTGAGCACTGTTTCAGACACTGGGGATACAGTAGTGAACAAACAAAACTCTTATCTTTACAAAGCTTGCATTCCAATGTAAGGTACAGAAAAGAAACAGATGAACAAAACATACACATGAAAATATGAAATTCTGAATAGTGATTCTGAATAAATGCTACTATGAACCATAAAACAAAGCCAAGGAGATGCAATATAATGGTGTTGATATGTTAAGAAACTTTTTTTAGTAGGGAAATTTTGAAGAGATGCAAATCTACTGTGGGAGAGAGATATGATGCAATACATGGAGAATAGAAACATATCACCTTTCTGAAACATAATGATCTTAGTACCCTACACTCTTAAAATTATTGAGGGTCCCAAAGAAGTTTTGTTTTCGTGAGTCATATCTATGTCTACATCTATGACTACAGCTACAGCTACATCTGTATCTGTATCTATATACCCATATACTGATATCATCTCTCTATGTGTATCTTATTAGGATTTAAAATCAGTGTTATAAAATATTTATTAATTCCTTTAAAACTAACAGTGACAATCCATAGCAGGTTAATATTAAATATATTTGTAGAAAGTAACTCTTTTGGGGAGCCTGGGTGGCTCAATCAGTTAAGCATCCAACTCGGCTCAGATCATGATATCAGTTTGTGAGTTCAAGCCCCAGGTTGGACTCTGTGCTGGCAGTGCAACCCTGCTTAGGAATTCTCACTCTCCCCTCTCTCTCTGCCCCTCCCTTTCTCGTGCTTTCTCTCTCTCTCAAAATAAATAAATAAAAACCTTTTTAAAAAAGTAGCTATTTTTCCCCAAACCAAAGAAATATAATGAGAAGAATTTTTTACATTTTTACAATTTTCTTTAATTTCGGGCTAAATAGAATCTATCTGGGTTCTCAGATTTCTTCCACGATCAGTATATTGCAGTGTGTTGTTTAGATTGAAGTATGTGAAGAAAATATGGCCTCATGCAGATACATAATTAGAATACTAAATAACATTTTAATAATCTTTTCAGATAATTATGAATATTCTTTGTTGTTGACACTATGCCAAAACTCGGCAAGCTGTTGTTTGTTGTTTATTTCAATCTGGAATTTGAAACCACATCAACGAACTTCTCATGCTCTATGTCAATAAAATCCATTGATATATCCTGTACTTTGAATGGGTATTTACCTATATATACTTCATAACATCATATATTAGTCATTTGGAAAACATTTATTCACTGTTATAATGTCTGCACATTTCATTATAAAATATCAAATAAAATTGTATTTGTTATTATCATCACCAATCCCATTGATAAAGTCTTTAAATATTTACAAATGTTATATCCTCCTGTTGGATTGACCCCTTTATCATTATGCAAAATGATCATTATGGAAAAGTCTGTTTTGCCTGGGATAAGTATAAATACTCTGCTTTTCTTTTGATTACGATTTTCATGAAATATTTGTTTCTATACCTACACTTTCAGTCTGTGTGTCCTTGCAGCTAAAGTGTGTATTGTATAGGCAGCATACAGATGGGTTTTTTTTTTTTTTTTAATCCATTAGCCACTCTGTCTTTTGATTGAGGAATTAATTTATGCATCCAATATAGGAGTACCTAAATACATAAAGCAAACATTAACAAACCTAAAGGGAAAAAATAGACAACAATACACTAATAGTAGGGGGCTTTAATACCCCACTCACATCAATGAATAGATAGTTCAGACATAAAATCAATAAGGAAGCATCAGCCTTAAAGGGTATGTTAGATTAGATGGACTTAACAGATATTTACAGAACACTGCACCCCCCCCCCCAAACAACAGAATACACATTCTCCTCAAGTGCCTGTGGAACATTTTCTAAGATAGATTATATGTTAGGCCACAAAACAAGTATTAATACATTTCAGAGTGTTGAAAGCATATCAAGCATCTTTTCTGACCCCAACTGTTGAAACTAGAAATTAATTACATAAAGAAAACTAGAAAATTCACAAATATGTAGAAATCAAACAACTTGCCACTCAGCAAGCAATTGATCAAGGAAGAAATCAAAAGAGAAAACAAAAAATTGGTTGAGACAAATGAAAATGGGAGCGTAACATACCAAAATTTATAGGATGCAGCAAAAGCAGTTCTAAGACAGAAGTTCCTGGTGATAAATGCCTACCCCAAGAAACAAGAAAAGTCTCAAATAAATGACCTAAATTTACACCTCAAGGAACTAGAAAAAGAAGAGCAGGTGAAGCCCAAACTTAGTAGAAGGAAGAAAATAATAAAAATTAGGTTACAAATAAATGAAAGACTAAAAATACAATGGGAAAGGTCAACGAAATTAAGAGCTGTTCTTTGAAAAGATAAACAAAATTAATAAACTTTTAGCTAGATTCATCAAGGAAAAAAAGAGTGAATTCAGATGAATAAAATCATAAAAAAGAAGATGTTAAAACTGATGCCCCAGAAATACAAAGGATCATAAGGGACCACTATGAACAATTGTAGACCAACAGATTGTACAACCTAGAAGAAATGGATAAATTCCTAGAAATTAAATGTGCCAAGACTAAATCATGATTAAACAGAAAATCTGAACAGACTAACTACTAGTAAGGAGATTGAATCAGTCATCAAAAGCCTCCCAACAAACAAAAGTCCAAAACCAGATGGTTTCTTTAGTGAATTCTACTAAACATTCAAAGAAAAATTAATACCAATTCTTCTCAAACTCTTCCAAAAAAATAAGAGGGGTGAGGAGCCCTTCTGAATACATTTTACAAGGCCAGCATTACTCAGATACCAAACTCATACAAGGTTATCACAGAAAAAAAATAATGATAGTCCAATATCCCTGATGAACATATATGCAAAATTCCTCAGCAAAACATTGGCAAACAAAAATAAATACATCTTAAAGATCATATACCATGATCAAGTGTGATTTATTCAAGGGATTCAGAGATGGTTCAACATCCACTAATCAATTAACATGACACAACACATTATCAAAATGAAGGATAAAAATCATATGATCTTACTGCATCTCAATAAATGCAGAAATCTTCAAACATCAAAGTTCAACATATATTATGATAAAAACTCTCAACAAGTTGGTAGAAAGGGAACATACTTCAACATAATAAAGGCCATATATGACAAGCCCACAGCTATCATACCCAATGATGAACAGCTAATAGCTTTTCTTCTAAGATCAGGAGCAAGACAAGGATGTCCACTCTCACCACTATTATTCAACATAAAATTGGGTGTCCTACCCAGAGGAACTAAGTAAGGTAAATAAGTAAAAATAAATACAAGACATCTAAATTGTAAAGGAAAAAATAAAACTGTCACTATTTACAGATGACGTTATATTATATATAGAAAACCCAAAAGAGTCATCAAAAACTGTTAGAACTAATAAGTTCAGTAAAGTTGCAGGATACGAAATCAATATACAAATATCCATCATGTTTCTTTACACTAATAACAAACTATCAGAAAGAGAAATTTAGAAAGTAGTCTTATTTACAATTGCATCAAAAATAATAAAATAGCTAAAAATAAATTTAACCAAGGAGATGAAAGACTTGTATGTTGGAAACTATAAGACATTAATGAAAGAAACTGAAGAAAATACAAATAAATCAAAAGTTATTTCATACTCATGAATTGAAATGATTAATATTTTAAAAAATGTCTTTCCTGCCCAAAGTAATATGCAGATGCAATTCAAAACCTATCAAAATTCCAATGATTTTTTTTTTCAGAGAAATAGAACAATCTTAAAATTTGCATGGAACCACAAAGACCTTGAATAATCATAGCAATCTTGAGAAAGAACAAAGCTAGAGGCATCATGTTCTCCAATTTCAAATTATATTATAAGGTTATAATAATTAAAACAATGCAGTGTTGACACAGAAACAGACCTATAGATCAGTGGAACAAAATAGAGATCACAAAATAGAGATCACCCATATATGGTCAATTAACTTATAACCAAGAATCACGGAATATTTAATGAGGAAAGGACAATCTTTTTAATTAATGGTGTCAGGAAATTGGACAGCCACATGCCGAAGAATGAAACTGGACCACTATCTTACACCATACACAAAGATGAACTCAAAGTGGATTAAAGACTTGAATGTAAGACCTGAAACTCTGGGGCGCCTGGGCGCCTGGGTGTCTGTCTACTAAATGTCTGACTCTGATTTCAGCTCAGGTCATGATCTCACAGTTTGTGGGTTCGAGCCCCATATTGGCCCCGGCTGATAGCGTGAAGGCTGCTTGGGATTCTCTCTTTTGTTCTCTCTCTCCCACTCTTTCTGCCCCTCCCTTGCTCATATGCTCTCTTCCAAAATAAGTAAATAAACGTAAAAAATATTAAAACGAACGCTGAAACTATAAAATTCTTGGAAGAAACATAGGCAGTAAGCTCTTTGACATAGGTCTTGGAGATGATTATTTTAATCGAACACCAAAGCAAAAATAAATAAGTGGGACTATGTCATACTAGAAAGCATCTGTATAGCAAAGTAAACCGTCAACAAAATGAAAAGGCAAACTACTGAATGGGAGAAAATATTTGATAATTACACATCTGATAAATGGCTAAGACACAAAATACATATAGTACTCAATGGAAATCAACGGAAAAAATCAAATTTAAGAAAACAGCAGACTACATGAATAAACATTTTTCCAATGAAGACATACAGATGGCCAACAGGTCCATGCAAAGATGCTCTACGTCATTACTCATCAGAGAAATGCAAATCAGAACCACAAGGAGATATCACTTCATACCTGTTAGAATGACTATTCAAAAAGGCAAAAAATAACAAGTGTTAGTACTATTGGTATTATTGGTACTATTGTACTATTGGTGAGAATGTAAATTGGTGCAACTACTATGGAAAACAGTATGGAGGTTCTTCAAAACATTAAAAATAAAACTACCATATAATCCAGCATTCCATTTCTGTGTACTTATTCAAAGAAAATAAAAACACTAATTTGAAATTATATATACACCACTGTGTTCATTGCAGTGTTATTTATAATAGCCAAGGTATGAAAATAATCTAAGTGTCCATCATTGGATAAGTAGATAAAGAAACTGTGTTATATTTATACAACAGAATATTATTCAGCCATAAAAAATAAAATTTGCCATTTAAGACAACATGGATGGACCTCAAAGGCATTATGTTAAATGAAATCTAAGGAAAAAAACAACAAAACTCCCAAAACCAGGCTCAACTAGAAAACAGATTGGTGTTGTGAGAGGTAGAGGGTGGAGGGTGAAAGAAATGGGTAAAATATTTTTTTGTTTCTTGGGTGTTTTTGGGATAAATAAATTGAACTGAATAAAAATTTTAAAAGAGAAAAGAAAAGTCTTTAAATAATGGGAAATTCTTTTTTTTATGTTTATTTATTTTGGGGCCCCTGGGTGGCTCAGTCAGTTAAGCGTCCGACATCAGCTCAGGTCATGATCTCACAGTCCATGAGTTCAAGTCCCGTGTCAGGCTCTGTGCTGACAGCTCAGGACCTGGAGTCTGCTTCAGATTGTGTTTTCCTTTCTCTCTGCCCCTCCCCTGCTCATTCTCTGTCTCTCTCTATTTCAAAAATAAACAAAAACATTAAAAAATAATAAAATTAAAAAAACTTAAAAGAAATGTTTATTTATTTTGAGACACAGAGAGAGAGAGGGACAAAGTACACAAGCACGAGGGGGGGTGGGCAGAAAGAGAGTGAGAGAGAGAGAGAATCCCAAGCAGGATCCATTCTGGGAGCCTGACACAGGGCTCAATCGCACAACAGTGAAATCATGATCTGAGCTGAAATTAAGAGTCAGATGCTTAACTCACTGAACCACCCAGGTGTCCCAATAATGGTAAATTATTTTTTTAAATTTGTTTTAAGTTTATTTATAGTTATAGAGAAAGAGAAAGAAAGAGGGAGAGGCGGAGAAAGAGAGAATCCCAAGCAAGCTCAGTCAGCACTGTCAGCATAGAGCCCAGTGTGGGGCTCAAACTCATGAACTGTGAGATCATGACCTGACCTCTTAACTGACTGAGCCATGCAGATGCCCCATAATGGGAAATTCTTAATGTCATGATGGTTAAGACAAAACTTTCAAAATTCCAAATGCTTGAAGTCAATACTGTTGGCTTTTTACCTTAAAATGATCGGTGGATTCACTCTGTTCATTTTTTTAAAGTTTTTTTAGTGTTTATTTATTTTTGAGAGAGAGCGAGAGAGAGAGAGAGAGAGAGACAAAGCATGAGCAGGGGAGGGTCAGAGAGAGAGACACACACAAACTGCAAGGTCATGACCTGAATCAAAGTCAGATGCTTAACCAACTGAGCCATCCTGGTGCCCCCTCTTTTTTAAAAATTCTTTTTAGTGTTTATTTATTTTTGAGAGAAAGAGAGAGACAGAGCGTGAGCAGGGTAGGGGCAGAGAGAGAGGGAGACACAGAATCCAAAGCAGGTCACTGTGTTCATTTTTGAGAAGTAGCTGTCAAGTCTCAATATATATAGTTTAACAATTATTCATGAAATAAAATGGTGTTCCATGGAGGGGGGGGGGGGGGGAAAGCAGCTAGTTCAGCTCACAATTCAGTTACCCAAACTGTTTTCCTTGAGACAATCTTTGTACTTTAGTATACATTAGAAATGCTTTTTGTAAGCTTCCTATTTGATCACACAGAATGTTAAAAAGGTACTTACTTAAGAGTCAATATTTAACTTTTATTGCTTAATCAAGAATATTTATTTATTTATTTATTTATTTATTTATAGATTTTAAAAAATCATTTCTTTGTTTTCTAAGTAAACTTTCTTTGCACCCAGTGTGGGGCTTGAACTTCTGACCCTGAGGTACAGAGTTGAATGCTCTATCAACTGAGCCAGCCAGGTGCCCCTCATCAAGAATATTTTTAAACCAGGCTGAAATTTTATTTTTTAGCTGTGTGAGTTTTGGTGAAGAATTCAATGACTCTTAGTACAATTTAGTGCTGGTGCTTTGATTCCTAAAGTGCTCATGATTTTACCCATATCAGTGCCAATGTCAACATGACAAAATGGGCAAGGACATCATAGCATTGTTATGGGAATAGTTTCGGGCTAACAGATTCTCGGTTGTGTAAGGATTACACAGGTCTTGAATATCACTGACTCACATTCCCTTCAGGAATCAGAGCACCAGCACTAAATTGTCAAGGGGCTGAGCTGATATAACCCACTCTTTATCAAAAAGTTTTAATATTACATTTTACAGATAGAAGAGACATTCTGAAAATAGAACAGAAGAGCAGAAAAGAGCTTATGGAAGACTTACACCTAATTATAAATTTTTCTATACTACCATATGCAGTTTCATTTCATAAAGGGATTAGTATCCTAAAAAGCTCTGGGTGTGATAAGCATTTCAGCTAATATTTGTTTCCAAATACCTGCATATCACAGGCCCTGTAGGATATCTTGCAAGAGTAGTTATAATACAGTCGAGATATATATGTACACAGGCCTCATATTCCTACCAATTTATTTTGAGAGTACCATAGAAAGGTCATTCTTACATTTAGTGATCCAGCCAATACACAGAGAGAATTTTAATAGTTGCCACCTTCCTTTTGTAGCAACGTGGATGGAACTGGAGAGTGTTACGCTAAGTGAAATAAGTCATACAGAGAAAGACAGATACCATATGTTTTCACTCTTATGTGGATCCTCAGAAACTTAACAGAAGACCATGGGGGAGGGGAAGGGGAAAAAAAGTTACAGAGAGAGAAGGAGGCAAACCATAAAAGACTCTTAAAAACTGAGAATAAACTGAGGGTTGATGGGGGGTGGGAGGGAGGGGAAAGTGGGTGATGGGCATTGAGGAGGGCACCTGTTGGGATGAGCACTGGGTGTTGTATGGAAACCAATTTGACAATAAATTTCACATTAAAAAAAATAAATAAAATTCGCCATAAGCATAAAAAATATATATATTATTGCCTTTTTTCTATCCATTATTCTAAATCTTCACTGATAAATAACTGTAGGTCATATGGGTCCATGGAATTTGTATTGCATTCTAGAATCAAATTGTTTATATGGACAGGGCCCCACACCAATTAAATATACTTTCAATGGTAAAAAAAAAAAAAAAAAAAAAAAAAAATAGTTGCCATCTTGTCTCCTCATTCTTCATTTTCCTTCACCACTTCTGAGGACATGAGGGGGCATGAATCAGATCCTTTCCTGGGAGAATTGAGGAGACTTTGAAATGGCCACGCAAACTTTGTAGGTTCCAGGTACGAATCTAATGCACTGTAGCATGTACGACAAATTGAGAGTCTATATTGTTTGCACAATTTCTCTATAAAACAATATCTGGAACATTTCCTGTATCTCTGAATGCCCTCTGCAGTTACCAGCCAATGTCTCTGCTGCTACGTGGCTGTCAATAACCTCATATCGTTTCCATGCACATCCATAGCTAAGCTAGTACCAGACAGAAAGCAAAACTGGAAAGCGACAGGCATAGGCACAGAGCTTCTCTGAAAGGACCAACTCTATTCTCAATATTCACTGTTGTCTTATCCCCACAAATTGCGTTCAGCTAAAAAAGAACCTGAGACAGACTCTGTGGCCACAAAGAAAGTCCTACCACAAATTTGCTAATCAGTTTAATAGTTTGCATTGATCGTTGGTTAATTACCGTCTGATCACAGTTTACTCCCACTAGGTTTAGCGTGGAAACTTGAAATGTGGCTGAAATAAAAGTGAAATTTCATCAAACTACCTAGTTCAAACTCATTATAAACCATGACCTGAGACGTGTTACTTCAGCATTCTGTGCCTGCTTTCCCTAGGAGGAAGTAATTATATCTACCTCATAAAGTGGTTTTTGTGATTAAGTGCATTAAATGTTCAAAATGTTATTTTGTTATTATTATTTATCCTTTCAATATTCTGTTAGTTAATTTATCAAGTGTATTTGTAACATGCCTATACTTATACCTTAATTTTGCTTTTTAATTCATAATAATTACCAACCTAGGGCATACTAGTAGTGGGATTATTTTCATTTTAATTTAGCTTCTAGATGTTTGCTTTTGGCCACAAAGCCTGTGATAAAAATTGTTTTTACTGCAGTTTTAAGAATCTACACTAAGAACTAAAAGCATCCTTTTCAATGAATTGTAGAGGATAAAAAAATATAGCTCAGCCAAAAATTATAAAACTCCTTCCAAGACTATCATTGGCTGGAGAGATTTCTTTTGGCAAATAATTAACTCAAGCTTTAGAAGTGTATTGTTTAATCTATTTTACAAAAGAATACAAGACAAAGCCAAAGCAAATAAAACCTTACAACCATTCTTTGGATATATCAAATTAGGACTGTGAAGTTAGAGTAAATGCTGGGCAGTGGGTATACAGTTCATTATTTTTTTAAATATGCAATTATAATTGAATAAGGATGAAGTAAGATTGTAATAACACTGGTAATTTTTGGAGTTTAAAGATAAAGGCTATCATTTCCCTCGTGTGTTGGACAGACATGTGCTTTTGGCAAACACCTTGAATTTTTGCCCAGGCCCTATTACAGTCTTCCTTATCTACATTTCATACAGAGAAATAGCAAAGAAAGAAAAATCCCAGTCTGCTGAGATGGGAATAAATGCATTGTGAGTCTGATATAGTTCATTCATTCCACTGAAACAAATTCTGGCAGCCTACCAATTTGCAGTGAAAAAAGATTTCTTTTCAGCGGTGAAATTAATTTCTATCAAAATTGCAAGATTCTTTCCACTAGCAGACTGTCTTTTGTTAAGATGAATCACAAAATTAAACAAAATTTAAAAAGAGGAAGAAAAAAAGTGACATGAGAGAACGGAAGAAATTGATCTTAACAAAACAACATATGTCCTATAGCAACTTGTTTTCATAAGGTGACTATTATCTATGGGTGAGATCATTTAAACTGATTTGACGAGCTTGGGAAAAGAAAACTAGAATATTTACAACATTTCAAAAAAACTGATTTACATGTGAAAAGATAACAAGAATTTGAGTATTAAGAATGTACTTAAAGTATATATACTGACATATATATGTACATACAAACATATAGTATATGTAATATAAATATATTGTTTTCTGAATTTAGTATATATTTTATTTATTTATTTATTTATTTATTTATTTATTTATTTATTGTAAATGTTTATTTATTTTGAGAGAGAGAGAGAGAGAGATAGAGTGTGAGTAGGGGAGGGACAGAGAGGGAGGGAGACACAGAATCCTTAGCAGGTTTCAGGCTCTGAGCTGTCAGCACAGAGCCCGATTTGGGGCTTGAACTCACAAACCATGAGACCATGACTTGAGCCTGTCATACACTCAACTGACTGAGCCACCCAAGTGCTCCTAGTATATATTTTAATATATATACTAAATATATATATTATATATACTAAATATATATATTATATATACTAAATATATATATAATATATAATATATATTATATATTGCTTATATATATTATGTATTATATATATATTTAATATATATACTAAATGAAATGATCTATTGTCATTGATCATTTCATTGTAATGGTATTAGCTTCTGGAGAAAGTAACTTAATTTTATTATTGATGAAGACTATGAAAAAGAGAATTAAACTATTTCAAATGATAAGAAGCAGGATAAAATGTCTTGCTAATGATAACAGTTCTTAAGGAAAATACTTGATTTGTATAACACTATTTTAAAAAGGCTTATATTATCATTTATCTATGGAGAATTCTTAGTATGACAGGGTGCTATACAGATCTCAAAAAAAATGAGAAGAAGAACTAGAATATGGTGAATCCCTATCATAATGGGATAATGAGCAGATTAAAAAGTCTTTCAGATGGTAACCAAATACACGCATGTGCGCACACACACACATACTTCCATAAGTATGACCTAATTAGATTTCTCTTTTGAAGGTCAATGTCTTAATGTCTTAGTGAGTTTTGTGTTTAAATTCTATTTGGCAACAGATTTTAAAAACTATAAGTATTAAAAGCCCTAAAAATGTATCTTTTACTTTCTCCAAAAAAATGAGCAATAGCTAGCTTAATTTATTCATTTGTAGAAAAATATTACTGGATTAAGTATTTTATTAGAAAATCTATATAGAAATTTCTAGCAAAGTTACTTTTGTATACTCTAGCTAAATAAGACATATTTACAAAGTTCACTTAATAGAATTATATCCTCTTATTTAAAGGCCTGAAATTTTTATCACCTTTCTTAATGATTTCAATAGGTAAAAAATAAAATTTTTCTTAATACATATTTTACAGTGATAGAAATGTCTAAGGGAGGGTTATCTGATAAAAGAGGTTTGCCAGAATATTTCTACCTAAGTCAATTCCTTTCCCATATTCTACTGTCACTAAAATATGAATTATCCAGAGTCAAATCATTATTCTTTTCTATCTATATTTATTATATTGCTCACCAAGTACCAGCTGGTCTGCTGGGTCCAGGAGAAAACGTTGACTAAGTTCTTATCTATGCCTTCAAAATGTTAACAGTTTAGAATAAGATTTTAGGGATACCTGGATGGTGCAGTTGTAGTTGCAAGCTTACATATAAAACGGGGACGAAATTGCCCCACTTTGCAACAGTAGATATTAAAAGCAGAATGAGAACTAAAATAGATTTATTTTATTATTTAAAATAAAATTTTAAATGTTTTTTATTTATTTTTGAGACAGAGAGAGAGCATGAGTAGGGGAGGGGCAGAGAGAGAGGCAGACACAGAATCTGAAGCAGGCTACAGGCTCTGAGGCTGTCAGCACAGAGCCCGATGCAGGGCTCGAACCCACAGACTGTGAGATCATGACCTGAGCTGATGTCAGATGCTTAACTGACTGAGCCACCCAGGTGCCCCTAAAATAGTTTTTAATGTAAAGATTTTAACTATACATTTCTTTCTCTGTTGAATTCTATTTTATGATTCTGAATCTGCTTATTATGAAATGATTATAAATTACTAAAAATACTATGTCAAAAGTACTGACTCTGACGTATAGTCTCAAAATCACTTTCTTATAAAATGATAACATATGTCTTTAATATTTTTATGTCACATTTTTAAAAGTTCTACACACTACAATTCACCCAATGAAATTTATTAGCAAAAGGTAGTGCGCATAATTCCCCTTCACATATATTGCTGAGGAGAGAACCAGTTTCATCAGTGAATTAAGAGGTAAATTAAATAACAATGAGAACAAGGAAACTAACAATTCTCAGTGAGTGAGGACCATTGAATTACTTCTGGTAATGCTTTTAAAAATATGCCACATTATAGATAAACCAAGTAATGGTTTTACATCGATGTGGTAGATGTCCTACCTTCTCTGCAGGGCCTATTTCCTCTTCCAAGGCACTCAGCTAAATTGTATCGCCCACTTTCTTTAGCATTTAAGTGTGGCTTTGTGCCTAGTTCTCACTGAGAAAATGGGAGCTACTGTGATATGGATCACTTCCAAGCCAATGTTTTGGAGAAGTGTGTTTGTTATGCTATGATCTTTACCCTCTTCTTTGGCCAGATGACGATGAGGCCTTGGTGGCTACAGATCAAAGATGAAGTTGCCAGCGTTATGGATATTTGAGTGGAGGAGAGCTACCTCCAAAGCAGGAATAACTCCCTGTGTGCACTGTAAGCAGGGCATACACTTTCGTTGCGCTCTAGTCAATAAACACAAGGTTTCGTAGTGACAAGTGCTAAAAAAATTCTAACAGGGTGAGGCGACAAGCTTATGTTTAACTATTACCCCTTTTTAAAAAATTAGCTTGTTATCAAGAAATCAGTAAAACCAACCCAAACACATTGTAGCTTTAATTCATATGTCCGAATGTTTCCCTACTACATGATGTGACAAGCACTTTGTGATATATATTAAATATATGAAAAGTCCTCTTCTTGTAGACCAGATTGGTCGGATATAATAGGCAATTGCATGTGGGTCAAACTTATATGGATTTAATATCACATACAGTACATTTTGATATCAATATGAAAATCAAGTATCAAATTTCAATGTCAATTTCCTGGATTCTAGAATATAAAGAAATATCAATTGAGTTTTCAATTATTTTAATTCCTAAGCCCTAAAACAGGACTCCTGTTTAGGAGGTTTGTCCTCCTTAAAACAATTTTCTATGAGTTCCAATTTTGAAAATCTCTCTGTTTAACCATACAAACCTGTGTTTATGAAATCTTGGTATTTCTCTTTGAGTAATATTTCCTAACCTCTTAAACAGTGCCACACTGAGTCAATGGAATCTTCCATCAATCCTAACTCACCACTATATTCCACAGGATTGATAGATTTGTTCTCATTGCGGAAACCCTTCCTTCTTCTTGGTGCATTCTCCCCAACTTTGAATTTGCATCAAAACAGTTAGAAAGGAAATACATTCCTTTTCATATACATTGAATTTACTCTGTGTTTCACTCAATCTTTATTTCAGGTCTACATCCTCCAACTTTACTCTGTTTTTTTCTCTTTTTTTGGACACACTGCTTCTCCTAACCCATCCTTTCTTCTTTCTACACAAATACTTATAATTATTTCATTTTTTTAAAATACACTAATTGATTATCACGCCAGCTTCCATATGGATGGTTATGTAGCTTGAGAGAAGGAAACATACCTAAGGTATTGCTCAGGAAATCTGTAGAGTACAGTAGTTAAAAGTACAATTGAATGCCAGAATTCCTGAGTTTAGACTCTGGTTATTTCTCTGTTTTGACATTTAAACCTTAGGCGGATCATTTAACCTTATCAATAAAATGAAAATAATGCTAGAATTTAAATAAGCTAATTCTGGTGAAGCACTTAGAACATTGTTTTCCAAATAGCAAATGTCTAATAAATGTGAGTTATTTTATTGTTATTATACTGATAGATATGCTTTGAGCTGTTAAATGCTATGTGATTGATTTGTAGAATTCTTGGTCTCTTTTCTTAATTCCCATTAAGGAAAGCAATATTTGCTTCAATTCATTCAAACATAACCTTTAACTTAAATAAAGAAAAGCTTTTAGTTAAAGGTCTTTTTTTAGGATCTCAGGAGATTGAGTCAACAATGTAGCAGCCCTGTATTCTCAGAAGAGAAGATGGTTAAACTCCAGTAAAGGAGCTTTGGGTTTGACAGTTTTGTGACCCAAAGTAACTCTTCTTCCTTATCCCACTATGCCTTGCTAAAGTAAGCTCCTCAGCTGTCAGTCATTAACCTGATTCTTAAGCATCCTGAATCACATCTCTCCTCTTTACCTCTCCACCCCCACTTATCTTTCCAACTTCAATTCACTTTTTTTTTTACATTAATGTGCCTATAAGGGCACCTTTGTATATGTATGTGTGTCTGTGTGTGTGTGTGTGTGTGTGTTTACCGTTCTATTTACTCTTCTCTCACCTTTGCAACTTTGTACAGAGATTAAAATATATATGTAGACTAATTATTGACTTAAACGTCCCCCACCTCTTTTTTTTAAAATAGTCGTTGCTGTCTCACCTTAGAAGGTTTTTTATATATAAATAAATACTTCGGAATCTAAAAGTATATAATGTAATATATATTTGAAATGTATATATTACATATATAGTTGTAATATATAAATTTTATGCTAACAAATTTGTTTGTAAACTATGTTTAGCTTTTAGTACAAATCTTTTTCTTTTTAGTATTGTTAGTGTATAATAGTGATTGAATGTAATTCTGATTCCTTCAGAAGTGATTGTGGATGCTGTTTAATAACATTTGTTATAGACTATTTCACTTAAAGCAAACATAATCTTCACAAGGTCAATGTGATATTAAACCTCCATGAAGAAAGAAGGAAGGTGTAGCTTAAGCTTCCATTAACTGGCTAAAAGCTGTGAGTTAGAGTTGCACAAACCAGGATTTGAATCTCAGAATTCCCATTTATAAACCTGTGGCAAATTTACATTTAAAATTGGAGAAGGGTGTCTGGGTGGCTCAGTCAATTAAACGTCCCACTGTTAGTTTCACAGGTCATGATCTCACGGTTCATGAGTTCAAGCCCTGCATCTGGCTCTGCGCTGACAGTGCGGATCCTGCTTGGGATTCTCCCCCTCCCTCTCTCTCTCCTTCTCAAAATAAATAAATAAACGTAAAAATAAAGTAATTAAAATAAAATAAAACTGTGTACAATACTATAAGCATCTTTGGCTTGATATATGGAGTAAATGAGATGTATTGGTTAAAAATAATAGCTCACGTTATTATTATATTTCAAGAAGAGTGCTACCATCCACAAACAGCTTTAGGAACACAGCAGGCTCGATTTAACATTTTGGTTTGTTTTTGATGAATTGTTTCAATTGTCATGTTGGCACTAGGGCTGTTTTCCTTTCCCTATTAAGACAGAGCTCCTTCCTTTTATATGAGGGCACCCTACTGTGGCTAGGTCATTATTTAACCATGACAAAAGTTTGAAAATTATTAGCATGTGGGACTTGGGCCACCACATTTTGCTTTAGCCATTACAAGTGGTTTGTTGATGCTAATGTATGGCACCCTACAGTGATTTTTTCCCCCTTATTCTTTGACTTTCTTTTTTGTAACATTTCACATGTGGAGCTACAGTGATTAATATTTTATGCAGTTGTTCTTAAGTGCAGTGTGATAGTGCAGGTTCCATTCAACTCTCCAGTAGCTTTGCTGCCATTGAAAGGTAACTAATAGCTCGAGCTGGGCCTCTGATGGCTCTGGGAGGTCTCCTGTGAAAAAGAAACAGACAATATCTTGTCACATCATAAATTTATAAGGAGTTAATTAAAGGCTTTCTTTTGCATCTCAAACACATTCGAAGTCCCATATCACAAGGAATGATTCCTGTTTAATTACCAATGGCTTGTAAAAATTTGCTGCTCAAAGTGTATTTTAATGTCAGGCAGATTATTAGTACAAATGGAAAACTGTGCCTGGAAAATGTCCAAAGAATATAAACTTGCACCAAACTATGTGCATATATTTTCCTCTTAATTATTTGTGTAGAGAGACATATAATTTATTTTTAAAACTTTTGAAACTGTTACCGTATTTATGGTAACACATATTTATATTTATTTTATATTTATTTTATATAATTTTATATAATTTATTTTATATTTATTTTATAATAAATATTTATTTTATCACATCAAACTATAAAACTGAATATTCATTTATTGTACTATTTGCATTTTCCCAACTGGTATACTCTCTTAACTGCTGTTTCTTGCTGTTTTCGATTAGTTTTTAAAATAAATGCATGTTCTACAATTGTACTGCTCGAGGACTGTTGGTCAATTTTTAGAGTCTTCCAAGAAATGCTACAGGAGCATGTTTCAATTCTGATACGGGACATAGTCAATTATTACACATTTTACAGGGAACAGAACATGATAAAAATCAGATTCTAACATGGTTCAAGAAAAAAAAAAATGTGCTTAAAAAAGTCAGTTTAGATTAATCTAGAAGAAATTTATCCTGAAGGACTCCGATTATTCCTGTTAGATAACCTATTCAAGCTAACGTATAAAGGATAATCCATTTAAGTGCTCTTATCAGAAGCCCTGAAGCTGTTTATAGTGTTCTCAATAGATTACAGGTCTTTCCCCTGAATAGTAAATAATCAAAATTGTAAGTAACTATGAGGTCTGGTGAAGTCATTAAGTGATATAAGCAATAATTTTTTTAGCACCTGATCATTGATTATTCAAATGTCCTTGTTTATTTGAGTAGACCACTATGGGCAGGTTATAATTTGCACATTAGCACAAGAGTAAAATACACCTCTACATCCATTTTAATTTTATTATTTAAAACACAAAGTTTTACTAAGGCCAAAATATGAAATCTAGAAAAATTCCATTCTGTTATAAAAAGGATTCTTAAAAGACAGATTCAATTGTTAGGGGAAATAAAACAGTTTCTGTTTGTTTTTATTTTTATTTTTTAACCCCTTAATCATAATGTAAAATATTTTCCACTTCCTATTCATTTCACACTAAGGATAGGAAAGTAAATTTCTCTATAATTCAGGCCCCTCTAAGCTTTAACTGAGCGAAATATTTGCCTATATGTGGAGATGGCAAAAGTAGGACAACTCCCATTTATAGTCCATTCAGGTGCGTCTCAGTCAGTTATGTGTCTGACTTTTGATCTTGGCTCAGGTCATGATCTCAGGGTTCCTGAGATCCAGCCTTGCAAAGGGCTCTGCACTGGGCTCTGAGCTGGCTTTGCAGAGCCTGCTTGAGATTCTCTCTCTGCCTCACCCCTGCTCACTCTCTCTATCAAAATAAATAAACATAAAAAAAATAATAAAGTACAATCAATTACATTTATGAATTTCTGTTCTATCTCAATCTTCTTTGTGGCTCAGGTATAAGCATGTGACTGACTTAGCTGTAGTGATACCTGCTGTGGTTTGGACATTGATCTGGCTGTGTTCATCCTATGCTTAACTCTGTGTCCTCCAGAGATTTAGTGAGCTACCAAATACTTTTAATAAATTCATTTTTTTCTTAAATTGCAAGCTCTGTTGGTGACCAAGACATTTGTTTGTGTGGAAATTCACATTGCATCTAAAAGTAAGCATGTAATGGTGTAATGTAATACAGGTTATGTAGAGTATTGAAAATATACTATTACTAGATAACTATAATCCTCTTAGTATATCTGCAATCTTCTCAGTTTCAGAATTACTCCTTAGAAAGCATCTTTAGTAAGTCTTTCACAAGTTGTGCTGGTGTACTTTAGTATAGATTTATTATGACTAGTCAGGATTTAGTTTGGTAGGATCAGTCTAGATGGGACATGAAAGCAGACAGAATGTGATAGACAGTGGAATTATTGAATCAGGGCTAATGAAGACCCATTTCCCTTCTTTACTAGTTTGCTACAGACTACTTCTTTAAAAAAAACTTCAAATTTTTATTTAAATTCTAGTTAGTTAACATATAGTGTAATATTAGTTTCAGGAGTAGAATTTAGTGATTCACCACTTTATAATACCCAGTGCTCATCACAACACCTCCGCATTTAGCCCATCTCCTTGCCCACTGTCCTCCAGCAGCCCTCAGTTCGTTTTCTATAGTTAGGAGTTTCTTATGGTTTGCTTCCCTCTTTCTCTCTTTTTTTTCTCCTTCCCTCTATGTTCACCTGCTTTATTTCTTAAGTTCCACATCTGAGTGAAATCATATGGTATTTGTCTTTCTCTGACTCATTTTGCTTAGAATAATACACTTTAGTTCCATCCACATCATTGCAAATGGCAAGATTTCATTCTCTTTGCTGCCTGAGTAATATTCCACTGAATATATATACCACATTTTCTTTCTTTATCCATTCATCAGTGAATGGACATTTGTTTTTTTTTTTTTGTTTTTCCCATAATTTGGCTATTATTGATAATGCTGCTATAAACACTGGGGTGCATGTGCTCCTTCGAATCAGTATTTTGTATCCTTTGGGTAAATACCTTCTAGTGCAATTGCTGGGTCATAGGGTAGTTATATTTTTAGCTTTTTGAGAAACCTCCATACTGTTTTCCAGAGTGGCTGCACAAGTTTGCATTCCCACTAGCGGTGTAAGAGGATTTCCCTTTCTCCACATCCTTGCCAACATCTGCTGATTTTTGTGTTGTTCATTTCAGTCATTCTGATAGGTGTGAGGTGATATCTCATTGTGGTTTTGATTTGTATTTCCCTGATGATGAGTGATGCTGAACATCTTTTCATGTGCCTGTTAGCCATTTGATGTCTTCTTTGGGAAAATGTCTATTCTTATCTTCTGCCCATTTCTTTACTGGTTTATTTGTTTTTTGGGTGTTGAGTTTGATAAGTTCTTTACAGATTTTGGATACTAACCTTTATCTGATATGTCATTTGCAAATATCTTCTCCCATTCTGTTGGTCACCTTTTAGTTTTGCTGATTGTTTCCTTTTTGTGCAGAAGCTTTTTATCTTGATGAAGGCCAAATGGTTTATTTTTGCTTTTGTTTTCCTTGCCTTGATGAAGGCCCAATGGTTTATTTTTGCTTTTGTTTTCCTAGTAAAAAGATGCTATGGCTGTTGTAAAAGAAGTTCCTACCTGTTTTCTTCGCTAGGATTTTGGTGGTTTCCTGTCTCACATTTAGTTCATCCATTTTGAATTTATTTTTGTGTATGTGTATGGTGTAAGAAAGTGGTCCAGTTTCATTTTTTTACTATGTTGCTGCCCAGTTTTCCCAACACGACTTCTTGAGGAGCCTATCTTTTCCCATTGGATTTTCTTTCTGCTTTGTTGAAAATTAGTTGACTCTATAGTTGTGGTGCATTTGTGGGTTCTCTGTTTTGTAACATTGATCTTTGTGCCTGCTTTTGTGCTGGTACATACTGTCTTGATTACTACAGCTTTATAATATAGGTTGATGTCTGGAATTGTGATGCCTCCAGCTTTTGTTTTCTTTTTTAAGATGGCTTTGGCTATTCAGGGTCTTTTGTGATTCCATAAAAATTTTAGGATTGTTTGTTCTAACACTGTGGAGATGGTGATATTTTGAATGGGATTATATTAAATATGCAGATTGCTTTGGATAGTATAGCAATAACAATATTTGTTCTTCCAGTCTGTGAGCATGGGAAGTTTTTCCATTTCTTTGTGTCATCTTCAATTTCTTTCACAAGTTTTCTGTAGTTTTCAGAGTACACATTTTTTACCTCTTTGGTTAAGTTTATTCCTAGATATCTGATGGGTGTTGGTGCACTTGTAAATGGGATCAATTCCTTGATTTCTCTTTCTGTTGCTTCATTATTGATGTGCAGAGATGCAACAGATTTCTGTACATTGATTTTGTATCCTGCAACTTTACGGAATTCATGTATCAGTTCTAATAATTTTTTGGTAGAGTCTTTCTCTTTTTTAATGTAGAATATCAAGTCATCTGCAAATAGTGAAAGTTTGACTTCTTCCTTGTTGATTTGGATAGGTTTTATTTCTTTATGTTTTCTGATTTTTGAGGCTAGGATTAGCAGTACTATGTTAAATAAATATGTTAAATAAAATGTTCCAGAGTGGACATCCCTCTCTTGTTCCTGATTGTAGAGGAAAAGCTCTCAGTTTTTCCCCATTGAGGATGACATTAGCTGTGGGTCTTTTGTATATGGCCTTTATGACGGGTAGGTATGTTCTCTGTACCCCTGCTTTGTTGAGTTGTTGTTGTCGTTGTTGTTGTTTTAATCAAGAATGGATGCTATACTTTGTCAAATGCTGTTTCTGCATCTATTGAGAGGACCCCATGACTGTTATCCTTTCTTTTATTACTGTGGTGTATCACTCTGATTGCTTTGTGAATATTGAACCACACTTGCAGCCCAGGAATAAATCCCACTTGATTGTGGTGAATAATTCTTTTAATGTACTGTTGAATTAATCACATCTATTTACCACATACTTTTCTCTTCTAGGATGCACTTACATATTTTGCTAATTGTGTTTTTTCTTATATAGCCATTAGAACTCATTCTTATTAAAAACTGAATATGTACAAGATGAAATAATGTATGCTAACATATCTTAATCATTTACACTTCTAACAATCTCATGAGGTTATGGTTATTACAATTTGAAAGGAGGAGAACTCAGAGCATTTAGCAACTTGTCAAGGTGTGAGAGAGTCAAATCCAGGCCTGCTTGCCTCAAAATTCAGTTTTTCCCTCTGTATCCTGTGATACAATGGTATACATCATGATTTTATTATTCAGTTTGTTTGCTAAAGAAGTTTTCCAAATCTACTAGCGACAAACTCTTAAAAACTCCTGGATTTTGTGTTCCCAAAGCACTGCTTAAAAGATCCAATTCATCAAAGCACTGGCTTTGGCATATAACCAACATTTATGAAACTGTGGGGAAAGTAATCACATCAAGTAAAGCATGGACTAAAGCAAGGACCTCCTTTGTACACCTACCACTGTTGCTTGTCTTAGCAGAGCACTTAGTTTAGTTATAAAGTATTTCTGAAATAAATGTTAAGGTTTAATTCTGCTGAATTTTAATATATGGAGGAGAATAAGCTTATAATCATACGCACATAACTCCAAAATTGATTTTCCAAGCTCTGAACTTCTAAACTATCATAGTGGATTTAATGATGAACCCTCCGAAAGACAGGTCCATATCCACAACCCAGAATCTATTAATATAAACACTTGGAAAAAGAGTTTTTCAGATGTAATTAAGGATCTAGTGATGGCATACATCGTGGATTATCAAGGTAGATCCTAAATTCAAAGACAAATTTCTTTATATGAGACATGCAGAAGAGACACATGGAAGAGAAGGCCTTGGGAAGTTGAAGGAAGACACAGAAATTATGTAGCCACAAGCCAAAGAATGACAGAAGCCACCAGAAGCCAAGAAAGGCCAAGTTAGATGATCCCTTAAAGCCTCTGGAAGGAGTGAACAACTTGATGTGGGACTTATGGACTCCAGAGTGTGATAAAATAAATCTCTGTTGTTTTACGTCACCAAAATTATTGTAATTTGTTATGGCAGCTCTGGGAAATGAATACACATATCTTTTTATATTTTCTGTTTTGTTCTCTAATGTAATATATTTGAATATAGTTTATCATTCTTGCTATGACATTTCTTTCTTTCTTCTTTACTTTTCTGTTAAGCCAAAAGGCTTAAAACTTTGGAAATATTTTACTTCTCCATTTAAAAAAAATTTTTTTGTTTATTTTGAGAGAGAGTGCACATAGGCGCATGAGCAGGGAAAGGACAGAAAGAGAGGAAAGGAGAAAATCCTAAGCAGGATCCATGCTCAGCCCAGAGCCCAACACAGGGCTTGATCTCACGAACCATGAGATCATGACCTGAGCTGAAATCAAGAGTCAGACACTTAACAGACTGAGTCACCCAAGTGCTTCTCCTCCATCTTTTCATCACTTAATTCCATCCTCTATCATTCTTTACTTGCTTCTTTTATATTTATTTGTGTGTGTGTGTAATTTTAATATTTTTACTTAAAGTGATAGTATATTTTGCTTCATAAGTGTCACTGTGTTTTTACTATAGAGTACTCCTAAGACTATATTGGTAGTGCTACATAATATATGATATAAGCAAGCTTTTAGCTCATTAAAATATGTAAAGTTATATATTCCAAAACCTACCTGGACTTATTTCAATTTTTTTTCAATTTTTAATTAATTTATTTAAATTCAAGTTAGTTAACATACAGAGTAGTATTGGTTCCAGGAGAACCCAGTGATTCATCACTTACATACAACACCCAGTGCTCAGCCTGGTAAATGCCCTCCTTAATGCTCATCACCCAATTAACCCATCCCCCCCTCCCACCCATCTCCCCTCCAGTAACTCTCAGTTTGTTCTTTTTATTTAAGAGTCTATGCATCTCTTTCAATTTAAAAAACTAAAGTGTTTAGGGGCACCTGGGTGTCTCAGTTAAGACACTGGTTAAGTGTCTGACTTTTGATTTTGGTTCAGGTCATGATCTCACCGTTAGTGAGTTTGAGACCCGTATCTGGCTCCATGCTGACAATGTGGGACCTGCTTGGAATTCTCTCTCTCCTTTCTCTCTACCCCTCCCTTGCTCTATCTTGCAAAATAAATAAATAAAAATAAAAATAAAATAAAGTATTTACATGAACATTTTTCCTTTCGAACATTTGATAGAACATAGCTCTGTAGAAAACACAACATAGAATTTGCAAACATGGCTGTAATGAGACTATACAACTTCTAGTAGGGCCGATGATGCAGTAAGAAATTGAACACTTCAGTATGTAATGAAAAAGAGCAAGTTTCAATGGAGGCAATAAAGGGTACATTGAATAACTGGAATTTTGAATTGTGCAGACATTTCATTAAAGGGTCTCTAAATGCAAGGATGACCAGACTATCTGCCTAGGATAGTTCTGTTTCATTAATATTGCTACTTTGTGATTATAAATAGTTCTCTCTTTTACTCTCAAAAACACCTTATCTGTGCAATAATGTATATGTTCTAATGGGCTGAATTGTGTTTCCCCCAAATTCATATGCTGAAGCCCTAACCTCTAGGACCTTAGAATGTGACTTGGGAGTTAGAGTCTTTAAAGAGGTGAATAAATTGGGGTGCCTGGGTGGCTCAATCTGTTCAGCGTCCGACTTTGGCTCAGGTCATGATCTCACAGTTCATGAATTTGAGCCCCGCGTGGGGCTCTGTGCTTACAGCTCAGAGCCTGGAGCCTGCTTCGGATTCTGTGTCTCCCTCTCTCTGTTTCACCGCTGCTTATGCTCTGTCTCTGTCTCTCTCAAAAATAAATAAACATTAAAAAAAAATTTAAAGAGGTGAGTAAATTAAGATGATGCTATTAGAATGGGTCCTAATCCAGTCTAACTGATATCTTTATAAGAAGAAATTTGGACATATAGAAATACAGGAATGTGTGTGCCCAGAGCAAAGACATGTGAGAAAGAAATCAACCTGCCAACACCTTGATCTTATGCTTCCAGCTTCCAGAACTTGGAGAATATAAATTTTTATTGTTTATGCTACCCAATGTGTGATATTTTGTTATGGTAGCCCTACCCAGCCAATGCATATGTGCACTCTACTTATCTCTCTCTTTCTCTTTTTATCTCTCATTAATTAATGAATCTAGTTGAAAAATCACAATAAGAGGCAGAGCTAATATTTAGAAAACAACATGGCCAGTTTAAAGTAGCCCCTGTATATTTTCAGCATTTTTACAAGAACAGGAATATCATCAGGTCTGTCAGAACCAATGATCATGGTATTTGTAGGATTTAATAAGTTTCTTCCCTATAGGTAATAGAATCCCAGAAACATGCTGATATATCAAATTTGCACTGTGACCCTAAGGTCAGAAAAGAGTTTTGGACCCTAATTTTTTTTCTAATTTTACTTTGAAAAATGTAATAACATTGTTTAATAAAATGGTTCAAGGAAGAATTTTTGTAAATTAGTCAGAGTTGGAGTTAGGCGGATGACCTCACATGATCTATTTGCACTGACTTTTGACCTGAACACATTTAAAATAAATTCAAAAGCAAGTGCATTTAATAGGATAATCCTGCTTCTCAGTGCTTAAAGAAATGCTCCTAGGACCTAGGACCTTTCTAAAGAAACAGATGCAGTCTAAGGGGAGATCATGTGAGCATTTTACCAAAACTGTGACAGCTGCTTAGGGAGGGAATTAATTTAAATTCCTTTGGGACTCTTTAAGCCACATGTCAATGCTGCTTTGAGGAATTAACTCTCTAATGACTGACATATTATATTTGTCAGAAATTAGGTAAAATTCATTATTTTTACCTTGGTGATGCTTTTTCTGTAATTTAGACAGCAAATAGAAATTCTTAATAGGACAGGCATAAATACTCTAGTGTGATATTCAGGGTAGGAAGCATTGTCTTTTTCCCAGTAAGATATTAGATAGCCCATTTCTACTATTGGAGCAGAGTTTTAACTGCATTGAATCATGGGCCTCTGATAAGACCTGATAAAATGTATGAAACTTTGTCTCAGAAAAATGTACTTATATACACACATACAAACATCTCCATGAAAGACTGCCAATAGTCCCAAAGACCTGCTTAGAAATTTAATGTCAGATCTTAAGGACTTTCAATGAAAAGTAACTCATTTTTATTTATAATATATATAACCCTGTGAGGAATAGCTCCATAGGCAATGAGAGTTTCATAGCATAACAGGAAATAGGTTATTAAAAAAAAAAGTGACCCATGAAACGATCCTGAGCAATATCTAGGAAAAACAAAGTAGCAAAGAAAAATAGTACTAAAGACATTCTGATTTATATATTTTTCACAGCAGAGTCTGGGATTTGGGTTCTAATGGCTTACTTGTACTGCAGAGATATATATTCTATTTCATAAAAAAATGATAGATATGGAAATATAGAATGATATATTCTATACTTGTCTACACACTGATATAGAGATACGGAGATGTACCAAGATTGAAACATATAATAATTTTCCAGAAGAAACATGCTAATGCTTCAAAAGTTTTAGTCTTTAAAGCTAATACTTGCATACAATTGTTATGGACTGATGTTTGTGTCCCTACAAAATTCATATGCTAAAGCCCTAACTCCCAATTATTGTATTTGGAGGGGAGACTTTGGGAGGTAATTAGATCATGAGGGTGGAGCCCTCATGAATGGGATTAGTGGCTTTATAAGAAGAGACTAGAGAGATGATCTCTATCTCAGCTGTGTGAGGGTATATCAAGAATGGGCCATCTGCAAACCAGGGAGAAGGCTTTCATCATACAGTGATCTATTGGTACCTTGATCTTGGACTTCCCAGCGTATTATTTACTCATCACTTATATATTTTTAAATCTATTTTTTTTTTTTAATTTACGCAGATAGTAGGATTACTACAGAAAAAGTTCAGTTTAAAGTTAACCACCTGGGACATTAGGTAAAGAGATCTATTGCATATTGTCTATTAGAACAACTTGTTCTTTAGAAATACAGACAGTACAGGCATACTCACATGTATGAAGAATGCTAATTTTAATCTTTAATCTTTTGTTTACAAGTTCTAAAATACTCAACTCACACAGAAAAAGAAAGATGCTTGTATAGGTTATATATTTGAATAGTCAAGGAATTATTTAACCTCAGGCTTGATGTGATTCAGAGACTCATACATTTTCAGATGGATTCGGTTCCTCTGATATTTTAACCCTATTTTTCTTAATGTTGGTTGCATTGATAGAATGTAAATGATGGCATGAAGGCTATTATCTTAGTCTGCTCAGGCTGCCATAACATAATAGCATGGACTAGAGGGCTTAAACAATGGACGCTTATTTTCTCACAGTTCTGGACACTGGAAGTCTAAGATCTAGATGTCAGCATAGTTAGTTTCTGGTGAGAGCTCTCTTCCCAGCTTGCAGACTAATGCCTTCTTTCTATTTTCTCACATAGTGGAAAGTAAGAGAGCTCTTGTGTCTCTCGCTCTACTTATAAGGGGACCAGTCCTGTAAGATGGGAATGAGTGCTACCCTTATGACTTCAATTAATGTTTATCACTTCCTTGCAAACCCTATCTCCAAATATAGTCATATTGAGGGTTAAGGCTTCAACATACACATTTTGAGGGAACACAGATATTTCGTCTATAACATTCAGCCCCTAGTCTCCCCAAATTCATGTCCTTCTCACATGCAAATACATTAATTCCAACCTGATGGCCCCAAAGTCTTAACAAGTTCCAGCATCAACTATAAAGTCTAAAGTCCAAAGTCTTATCTAAATATCCCTTAAATCAGACATGAGTGAGACTTGAGGTAGGATTCATCCTGAGGCAAAACTCTTCTCTGGCTGTGAACTTGAAGCTAGACAAAGTTATGAGCTTCTAAAATACAATGGGGAGCAGGAAGGGGATAGCCATTCTCATTCCAAAAGGAAGAAGTAGAGAAAAAAGGAAGGGGTGACAGGTCCCCAACAAGTCCCAAACCTATAAAGAGAAATTCCATTAGATCTTAAAATTCAAGGATAATCTTCTTTGGTTCCGTTTTCTGTCCTCCAGGCCCACTGCAATGGCAGTGTCACCCCATGGTTCTGCAGAGCAGCTACCCCTTCAGCTCACTCGAGGGATAGCCCCCTCAACTCTCTGTGAGGGCCCTGCCCTCTAAAACCAAGGGGCCTTTGACTTTGGTGGGAGTGGCAGCCCTCATGATCCCTAATCTGCTTGGGGGTCATTCTTCCCTTTTCTTAAAGGATAACACATGCTAGTAGTCTTTCATTCCATGTTATTATTATTTTTCTTCCTTTAGGCAGTGCTTCTGCTGGTATAATCCCATTTCTGTTCCTGACACCTGCTTCATGGAGGCTGATTAAATTTGTCCTTCATAACCATACTAATTTCCTTATCTCTAATGGCCATTTGGCAACATCCTTAATATTCTTTTCAGAATAAACTCTCATTTTTTGCAATAGGAATAAGTTGAGAATTTTCCCAATCACCACATTGTGGCTCCATTTTGCGTAACAATTCCTTCTTCAATTTATGTTTCTCCTTTCACAGTTTACCATAAGCAGTCGAAGGACCTAGACTGCATCTTCAGTATTTTGCTTAGAAATATCCTTAGCTGAATATCCAGTTTTATGACTCTCTAGTTGTATTTTGCACAAAACATTAGTATACAATTCAACCAAATTCTTTGCCACTTTCATAAGAATGATTGTCTTTCTCTTGTTTCCAACAACCTGCTCTTCATTTCCATCAGAGACCTCAGTAGAGTAGCCTTTAAAGTCCACATTTGTAGCAATAGTCTCTTCATAGTAACTTGACTTATTAAAAGCATGTGCCTCTAGATTTTTCCAGCCTCTGCTCATTAACCAGTTCCAAATCCACATCCACATTTTTAGGTATTTGGTGCGGCAATAGCACATTTCTCAGTGCCCAAATCTCTTAGGGTTCTCCAGAAAAACAGAGCCAATAGGCAAGAGACAGAAAGAGAGAGAGGTGCAGACAAAACTAGTTAAAATGATGAAGGCCAATTTTATTCAGGACTATTGCGATAGGAGAAAAGAGACCCCACTCTAGAACTGTGCTCCCTCTCAGCCTGCTTCTTCCCATGTTCAGCCACCTCCTCCCTCTCACCCCCAACAGCTTCATCTAATTATTGACAGAAATTGGTGTTAATTTCCTTACTTTGGATGTGTGGAATGCAACTATGAGGCTTCCGTTCTCCACTGGTTTCCAGAATTTACCATTGGGTTTGACTTCTAGTTACCTAATAGTGTATCTTAATAGCACACCTTTGGCTGCCTTTTGAATATCGTCTCCCCCCAGTTCATGGCCACCTGGCAACTCAGAATGTGACCCTGGAAATTGGGTCTTTGCTGGTATAATTAATTAAGAATTTTGACACAATATTATCTGGATTCGACTGGGCCCTAAATCCAAAGAGAATGTTCTTACCAAAGGCAAAAAAAGGCAGAGACACAGAAGAAAGAAAGCCATGTGAATCAGGAGGTACAGACCGAGTGCCTGCTGCCATAAACCAAGGAGTACCAGCAGCCATCAAAACCCGGAAAAGAGAAGGAAGGATGAACCCCTCGGGCTTTTGTAGTGAGTGTGGTCCTGTCGATGCCTTGATTTCGGACTTCTGGCCTCCAGAACTGTGAAGTAATAAATTTCTGTTGTTTTAAGTCACCAAGTTTGTGGCAATTTGTTATAATAGCCCTAGGAAATGAATGCATTTCCCTTCCCTGCCTCACTTCCTACTCCCTTATGGAATTTTCAGGAATCAGGTTCAAAATAAACTACTTGCACTGAAGTCATTGAGTCAGGGCCTGGTAACCCAAATTAGGGCAGTGACCAAAGTATTGTGATAGGTATTGATTGAATTTCAATCTGATCTCACATTGACTGGGAATGAGATACAGAGTGGTAGGTACCCCTTTGGCACATCTGCACTCACCTTCTGGCATTTATGTGTTGGATGGAGGATCCAGAGTCATCATCCACGGGGGCATATTTGAGAGTTTGTAAACAGCTCTTCCCACACTTTCCCTCATATTTCCGAAAGCCAGAGGAATGACGGAGATGGCAGTTACCCCTGTGTTTGGCTGCAGCGCAATCTGCCTGAGCCAGGCTTCCTACTCTCTGAGTTTGTTTTAGAATAATAATTATTGTTGACTTGACATAGATCCAGCAGATGGATCCATAGAGTGCCATCCATGGATGGGCAGTCGGTGCTGTGAAATGCACTCTCCTAAAGGAGGCGTAATTTTATTTTTTAATGTTTCTCCATTTTATAAGTAGTTATAAAATATGTTGAAGTTTTCAAATACTCAAGATACGAATTTTAACAGCAATTCATTTTCTTCCTTCTGAGTTGTTTATATGCATTAAAGTAAATGCTCATCCGAGTATATCGTTAATGTTTTGTTAGTATGTTTTAGTAACATAGATTACTAAAAATTTCTACTGAAAATTTAAAATGCACCAGAAATATAACATCTAATTCAGTGCATTAATATCTATCTATCTATCTATACCTATACCTATCTATATAGATAGATAGGTATCTATCTATAGATAGATAAATATAGATTAGATATAGATATAGATATAAATATAGATATAGATATAGATAGATGAGCAAGTTAAAATGGAGGTCAGGTTTCAGATTTTGATACCTCATGAAACTTTCATCATTAAATCTCAAGTGTTTTCATTCAGTACTGTATGCTGCCCTCAAATATTAACCATTTAATGGATTGGTCCATATTTAGTATTCATTCAGCTTCTAAAGAGAAAAGCCTGTAAAAGGAGTTAACTAGCTCCCAGATACCTTTTCATGTAGCTTTAATTTTGTCTTCCCAAGATGAGTAGAATTGATTTCTAAACCTGGTAATTATGGCACTTCATGACTGAGGTCCAGCTTTCTACAGAAACTTTTCATATTCTCTTTGTTCCCTTGAAAATCATCAGCTGTCTAAACCACCCACTGAAATTTCCTATGGTCTAGGGAGTAATGCCTCTTTCATGTTCTCATCCCTTGAATATGGAATATTCTATTCTTTAATATGAGACCAGTGGCTTTATCAGTTTCAGAAAAAAGCTATGGTTCTGTGTAAAATTATATATATTTGTTTACAGAACTATGGAATGCATATCTATCTTTTCATAGAACCATAATATATATTTTAGACAATTATAATAGAAAGTACTTTTTTGTGTGTAATATAGTGTTCTTAAATATATATGGATAAATGGCAAGAAAGGATGGAAAAATATGCATTTATTTTTTGATGTGAGAAAAGTTTATATTAAAGACACTAAATCTGCGCAAATCTTATGGCACGTACATAATGACTAAATTCTCAAGTGCCTAAGATATTATTTATCAAGTTTGAATTTGTGCAGCATATGGAAAATTTTCTTTTTTCTTTTTTAATATGAAATTTATTGTAAAATTGGTTTCAATACAACACCCAGTGCTCATCCCAACAGGTGCCCTCCTCAATGCCCATTACCCACTTTCTCTGCCCTCCCACCCCCCATCAACCATCAGTTTATTCTCAGTTTTTAAGAGTCTCTTATGGTTTGCCTCCTTCCCTCTCTGTAACTTTTTTTCCCCTTCTGCTTCTTCATGGTCTTCTGTTAAATTTCTCAGGATCCACATAAGAGTGAAAACATATGGTATCTTTCTCTGTATCACTTATTTCACTTAGCATAACACTCTCCAGTTCCATCCACGTTGCTACAAAAAGCTATATTTCATTCTTTCTCATTGCCACGTAATATTCCATTGTGTATATAAACCACAATTTCTTTATCCATTCATCAGTTGATGGACATTCAGGTTCTTTCCATAATTTGGCTATTGTTGAAAGTGTTGCTATAAACATTGGGGTACAAGTGCCCTATGCATCAGCACTCCTATATCCCTTTGCTAAATTCCTAGCAGTGCTATTGCTGGGTCACTGGATAGATCTATTTTTAATTTTTTGAGGAATCTCCACACTGTTTTCCAGAGCGGCTGTACCAGCTTGAATTCCCACCAATAGTGCATGAGGGTTCCCGTTTCTCCACATCCTCGCCAGCATCTATACTCTCCTGATTTGTTCATTTTAGCCACTCTGACTGATGTGAGGTAGTATCTCAGCGTAGCTTTGATTTGTATTTCCCTGATGAGGAGTGACATTGAGCATCTTTTCATGTGCCTGTTGGCCATCTGGATGTCTTCTTTAGAAAAGTGTCTACTCATGTCTTCTGCCCATTTCTTCACTGGATTATTTGTTTTTCAGGTGTGGAGTTTGGTGATTTCTTTATAGATTTTGGATACCAGCTGTTTATCCGATATGTCATTTGCAAATATCTTTTCCCATTCCGTTGGTTGCCTTTTAGTTTTGTTGATTATTTTCTTCGCAGTGCAGAAGCTTTTTATCTTCATGAGGTCCCAATAGTTCATTTTTGTTTTTAATTCCCTTGCCTTTGGAGATGTGTCAAGTAAGAAATTGCTGCAGCTGAGGTCAGAGAGGTTTTTTCCTGCTTTCTCCTCTAGGGTTTTGATGTTTTCCTGTCTCACATTCAGGTCTTTCATCCATTTTGAGTTTATTTTTGTGAATGGTGTAAGAAAGTGGTCTAGTTTCATTCTTCTGCATGTTGCTGTCCAGTTCTCCCAGCACCATTTGTTAAAGAGACTGTCTTTTTTCCATTGGATGTTCTTTCCTGCTTTGTCAAAGATGAGTTGGCCATACGTTTGTGGGTCTAGTTCTGGGGTTTCTATTCTATTCCATTGGTCTATGTGTCTGTTTTTGTGCCAATACCATGTTGTCTTGATGATTACAGCTTTGTAGTAGAGGCTAAAGTCTGGGATTGTGATGCCTCCTGCTTTGGTCTTCTTCTTCAAAATTACTTTGGCTATTTGGGGCCTTTTGTGGTTCCATATGAATTTTAGGATTGCTTGTTCTAGTTTCAAGAAGAATGCTGGTGCAATTTTGATTGGGATTGCATTGAATGTGTAGATAGCTTTGGGTAGTATTGACATTTTGACAATATTCTTCCAATCCATGAGCACAGAATGTTTTTCCATTTCTTTGTATCTTCTTCAATTTCCTTCATAAGCTTTCTATAGTTTTCAGCATACAGATCTTTGACATCTTTGGTTAGGTTTATTCCTAGGTATTTTATGCTTCTTGGTGCAATTGGGAATGGGATCAGTTTCTTTATTTGTCTTTCTGTTGCTTCATTATTAGTGTATAAGAATGCAACTAATTTCTGTACATTAATTTTGTATCCTGCAACTTTGCTGAATTCACGTATTGGTTCTAACAGACTTTTGGTGGAGTCTATCGGATTTTCCATGTATAGTATCACGTCATCTGCAAAAAGTGAAAGCTTGACTTCATCATTGCCAATTTTGATGCCTTTGATTTCGTTTTGTTGTCTGATTGCTGATGCTAGCACTTCCAACAGTATGTTGAACAAGAACAGTGAGAGGGACATCCCTGTCATGTTCCTGATCTCAGGGAAAAAGCTCTCAGTTTTTCCCCATTGAGGATGATATTAGCTGTGGGTTTTTCATAAATGGCTTTTATGATGTTTAAGTATGTTCCTTCTATCTCGACTTTCTCGAGGGTTTTTATTAAGAAAGGATGCTGAATTTTGTCCAATGCGTTTTCTGCTATATGGCAAATTTTCTAATTAAGTATATTTCTTTTTTTTTAAGCTTCTTTTATTTATTTTGAGAGAGAGAGAGAGAGAAAGAGAGAGAGACAGAGAGAGAGACAGAGAGAGAGAGAGAGAGCACACGCATGAGAAAGGGAAGGGCAGAGAGAGAAGGAGAAAGAATCCCAAGCAGACTCCATGCTGCCAGTGAAGAGCCCCACATGAGGCTCAGGCCATGAACCACGAGGTCATGACCTTAGCCAAAACCGAGATTCAGATGCTCAACCTACTAAGCCACCCAGACACCCCTATATTTAGTTTTATCTTCTCTTTCCTAGTTATTAATTATTTTATAAGAAAAGAAAATATCAAAAAAATGTTTTTGCTACAAATGTATTAGCTGAAAATCTCAACTAAGGATATATTATTCCTATATGTTTTACATACAGAAAGTTAAATGGAAAAATCAAACCATCAGTAAAATGTTAGAGAATTTCTCTCTCCTTACCTATAGAATCTTAAAGCACCTTACGCACAAATTGAGTATCAGTGCTAATTTCTTCCATTGATTAAATATCTAACTGCTTCATTACACCCAGTATTTCTAACAATTTGTGGATTGTATCAGATTTTCTAGGTAAAATATCAATCTCTGTACATTTTCTGTCTTATTGCATTGGCTAGATCCTCAAATCTAATATTTGTAGCAAATTTGTAGCAAAGATAGAAATCAGCTGTTACTCTCCAATGGGATTTGACTACATCATATGTGTGATTAGTATTGATTCTGGACTTATTTTTAAATATTTTGAATGTTATTCTTAAATAGTATAAATCTTTATTTTGTTCCCAAGTATAAGACAATTGCTTCAAAACTTCTCCATTATGTACAATGATATATTTTATAAGTTTTACATTACTAACACTTGTCACATTAAACAAGTTGTTTTTATTTCTCTTTTCTTAATAACTTTCACAATAAATAGTTGTTGAATGTACCAAAGGCTTTGTACCAATATGATTTTTTGCTTTATTTTATTTGTGTGGCATTTTATAGGGATAGAATTTTCTGTTGATAAAGTGTGCATTTATTCCTGGGATAAACCTTTTTTAGTTATGATTCATTATTTTAATACAGCATTGGAAACATTTAGCTAATAGTTTAAAAATTTGGTTCAGCTTCATAGGTCAATTGACATGTATGTTTTCATTTTTGCCCTTTCCTTACGAGCTTTAGATCAGAATTACACTAGTTTCAAAAAATCTATTACTGTTACCACAAATAATAGAAATAATTATTGCATTCTTTGGGCCCTTGTCACATAGTAGGCGTTTTCTATGCACTTACATAAATTCTGAAACTATAGCATAATTCAATGCAGCTTAAAATATGGCCATCAAATCTATTTCTTTTAAAAACATTTTTTTTTAATGCCTATTTATTTCTGAGAGAGAGAGACAGAGCTCAAGTGGCGGAGGGGCAGAGAGAGTGGGAGATACAGAATCTGAAGCAGACTCCAGGCTCTGAGCTGTCAGCACAGAGCTTGATGCGGGGCTTGAACTCAGGAACCATCAGATCATGACTTGAGCTGAAGTCAGGCACTTAACCAACAGAGCCACACAGGTGCCACATCAACTCTTTCTTTTCAATTTTCTTTAACCAATTATAGTGATTTATCACAATTACTATCATTGTCTCTTAATACTGAAGATATGATGTCAGCTGACATTTACTGAACACTTGAAATTTTCCAAGTATTATACATTTATCAATTTATTTGTTCCTCTATGAAGTAGGGACTATTATTAGTCTCAATTTCTATGAGGAAACTGATGGATCTGTCCAAGATAGAACCAGGATTCAAAACTAGGCAAGTTCGTAACCACTACACTACATTATTTTTCAAATTATGATGCATTCTAGCTTACGAGCAAGATTAATTATCTGTTGTTAGAAAATTTTGATAAAACTCCATTTTAATAGTATTAGTTTGTACTTTTTGAATGTAAACTTATTACCAGGGTAATTTTTTTAATAGTAGTTTGATAAAATATTGCTACAATATTGTCTACCAGGATAAAGCACCATTATGAGTTTGTCAAAATAGCCTACTGATTAATAATAGATAGTATTCTAATAGCACTTTCTAGGCATTATGTTTTAGGTAAACTGTAGCTAGATAAAATCCGATAGAGCCATAAATCAAAACTACAAGGAATTATATAATCCTATTTATACCTAATACTCTGAAAGTATTTCTTTAATATTTATTTGTACATTTAAGAGAACTATTTTAAAATGCTTCCATTTAGTCATAGTATTATGCTATTAAAATTCACTTATGATGATGATGATGATGATATTATTATATTGTTATATTGTTTCCCCTCTCACTGGCCAACTTGTTGCATTTATGAAATTACTTGATGTCATAATTCATATCAATAGAACCTCAAAAATATAATTTTCAATAATGAAATAGCATTTAAATCCCAAGTGCAGTGTTTATATTAACAAGAACAAGTCTGCTCTTTTGATAAATGTTATTGAGCAAGTTTGATCGTGCTGATGTATTAAACAACACTACAGAAATACATAGTGAAGTTGTAATGTGAAAAATTATTTGAAGTGTTTACATCTTACCAATTTCATTAACCATTATCCTCTGCTGAGTTATAAAATACTGAATATCCGCAAGGTGTTTATTGACCATACTTGGCCCTGGTGCTTTATTCTACTAGACCTGGAAAGTCTATGCCTCCTGGAGAAGTGAGAAGAGCGTGGCAAGAGTTAAACAGGGTTTTGTAGGAAAAACAAAGTTATAATTTTTTTTTCCTTATCTTGAGGAGCAATTGGGGTAAAAAAAGATGATTTCTATGCTACTCATATACTTTTTAGTATTAAATTCATGATTAAAATTTATGATCTATATAGTTTTAATTAAAATACTAGTAAGCCTTCTGATATCATAAACACAAATTAACTCTAAATGTGAGTACAAAGGAATAGAGCTCTCTCACATGTACAATTCCAAGAGTGTGTGATTTTTTCCTTCATATCAAGCCATGATCAATTTACCTAACCCTTTTTGTGTATACATTTTACATGTACACTTGGGAAACACTTTGAAAAAATGCAATTGTGTAGCCTCAAAAAAAAAAAAACGTACATAAAATCTGTATCCCATGAACATTTAATAAATGTTTAATAAGTAAATAAAATATTTATGAATGTTTATATTTTACAAATATTAAATAATAATTTATACATGCTTTTTTAGCAAATAAATGCTCAAATAGGTAGATGTTAAATGTAGAGTCCGATTTTAGGCAACAGGCTTGAGCAATGGAAACTTGAGCAAGGCAATGGGGCCACATTGGCCACCCTGCTGAGGCAAACAGGCCCATTAAGACATAAGCCCCAACTGACCAATGGGCTACTGACAAGCAAGCACAGTTCCTAAGATTACCAAAACAGAAAAAAGTCCATATGTTCCCATACTCCTTCACTCCATCCTCTAACTGTGACCTCTCATCACCACCTCATGGCAGTTGGTTTCTCCCTTGCTGTCCTGCCCTGCTGCTCCCTTGCAGGGCATTCAGTAAACTTCTACCTCCTTTGTTCTGTTGTGGGTGAATGCTTTCACTGCCCATGCCACCAGCTCCCACCCAATCTAGATGCCCCACATGAGAGGTCAAATAATGGCTCCCAAAGATGGCCATCTCACATTTGCTCCCTTTCTTCAGTCCAGTATTATCTGCTTCACAAATGATTTGCCATGTTCTGTCATAAATGTTCAAATATAAATAACAAATCTACTAAGCTATGATTGCCCGTTTTACAAGACTAACAAGGAGTTCGTGGGAAAACAGAACAAAACAAAATAAAAAAGTTAAAAATAGTATTCTAGAACTCTTCTATCCAATAAGGTAGTCACTAGCCAGATGTTGCCACTGAGCACTTTAAATATGGCTAGTTTGGATCAAGATGTGTTATGAGTATAAATTACCTGATATCAAGGACTTAAGCAAGAAAACAAATCTCAGCAATTTTCAATTACACATTGCAACTGAATATTTTGCATATAATGGGCTATAGTGTGAGTACCTGACATTAAGCTTTTTTGACTATAATGTAAGTGCCTGATATTAAGCTTTTGATTACTAAGGCATCCATTTCAAAGACATCCATCTTGAACAAATTGCCAGCTGTATGCCAACTACTAGGTAAACAACTAGATAGAAAGCCAACCCCCCACCCACATCCATGGGTGTTCTCATTTCAGAAGGCCCTGAGTAACCCAGAAAAGTGGTGTTACCTGTTTTATGTATGTAACTATGTACGTATGTATGTATGTATTTATTTATTTATTTATTATATACAATTTATCATCAAGTTAGCTAACATACAGTGTATACAGTGTGCTCTTGGCTTTAAAAGTAAAATCCTGTGATTCATCACCTACATACAACACCCAGTGTTCATCCCAACAAGTGCCCTCCTTAACGCTCATCACCCGTTTTCTTTGTAGCCCCACCCTCCTACCCCCATCGACCTTCAGTTTGTTCTCTGTATTTAAGAGTCTCTTATAGTTTGCCTCCCTCTCTGTAACTATTTCTTTTTCTTTCCCTTCCCCCATGGTCTTCCATGAAGTTTCTCAACTTCCACATATGAGTGAAAACATATGATAACTTTCTTTCTTTGACTGACTTACTTCCCTTAGCATAATACCTTGCAGTTCCATCCATGTTGTTGTCAATGGCAAGTTTTCATTTTGTTTCATTGCTGAGTGGTATTCTGTTGCATATAAATACCACTTCTTCTTTATCCATTCATCAGTTGATGGATGTTTGGGCTCTTTCCATAATCTGGCTATTGTTGATAATGCTGCTATAAACATTGGGGAACATGTATGTACCCCTATGAATCAGCACTCTTGTATCCATTTGGATAAATTCCTAGTAGTGCTATTATTGGATGAGAGGGTAGTTCTATTTTAAATTTTTTGAGGACCCTCCACACAGTTTTCCAGAGTGGCTGCACTAGTTTGCATCCCCACCAACAATGCAAGAGGGTTCCCCTTTCTCCACATCCTTGCCAACATCTGTTGTTTCTTCAGTTGTTAATTTTAGCCACTCTGACTGGTGTGAGGTGGTATCTCAATGTGATTTTAATTTGTATTTCCCTGATGGTGAGCAATGTTGAGCAGCTTTTCATGTTTCTGTTAGCCATCTAGATATCTTCTTTGGAGAACTGTCCATTCATGTCTTTTGCCCATTTCTTCACTGGATTATTTGCTTTTCGGGTGTTGAGTTTGATACGTTCTTTATAGATTTTGGATACAAAGCCTTTTTCTGATATCTCATTTGCAAATATCTTCTCCCATTCTGTTGGTTGCCTTTTAGATTTGCTGATTGTTTCCTTTGCTGTGTAGAAGATTTTTATTTTGATGAGGTCCCAATAGTTCATTTTTGCTTTTGTTTCCCTTGCCACCGGAGACGTGTTGAGTAAGAAGTTGATGTGGCTGAAGTCAAAGAGGTTTTGCCTGCTTTCTCCTCTAGGATTTTGATGATTTCCTGTCTCACATTTAGGTCTTTCATCCATTTTGAATTTGTTTTTTGTGTATGGTGTAAGAAAGTGGTCCAGTTTCATTCTTCTGCATGTTACTGTCAAGTTCTCTCAGCACCATTTGCTAAAGAGACTGTCTTTTTTTCCATTGGATACCCCTTCCTGCTTTGTTGAAGATTAGTTGGCCATACATTTGTGGGTCCAATTCTGGGTTCTCTATTCCATTGGTCTATCTGTCTGTTTTTGTGCCAATACCAAACTGTCTTGATGGTTACAACTTTGTAACACAACTTGAAGAAACACCCCTGCTTTGATTTTGAACTTCTAACATCTGGAACTGAGACAGTAAATTTCTCTTGTTTAAGCCACCATATATATGGTACTTTGTTATGGAAGACTTAGCAAGCAAATGCAGAATAATATTTTTTCTTAGAATAATGTTTCAAATGTACAAGTAAAATGTATAACATTCTAGGTGCACCTGGCTGGCTCAGTCAGTTAAGCATTGACTCATGATCTCGACTGAGCTTATGTTCTCACAGTTCATGAGTTCGAGTCCCATGTCGGGCTCTGTGCTGACGGTGCAGAGTCTGCTTGGGATTCTCTCTCTCCTTCTCTCTACCCCTCTGCCACTAGTGTTCACTCTTCCTCTTAAAATAAATAAACTTAAAAAAATGTATAACATTATAAATAAAGTTTATAATGAAGAAATACTATTACCAAAAAGGTATCATATAGTAACTTATGTGCCTGTTTATTAACACATTAAATGAAAATATTTTATACAAGTTCTAAGGTTCTCTTTAGTCTTCATCTTTCTGCAACATTTAACTTTATTAATGACTTACTCCTAGAAGTGCTTCTTTCTCTAGCTTTACTAATCATCGTCTACTCTGGTTCTTCTTCCCCTTTCCTTCCCCCTGGCCCTCAAATATGGATAATTTTAAGAGTTTCTTCTTTAAGCCTTTTATTTTCTTCCTCTTGAGTCTCAGTTCATGAACTACTTTCTGACGACTCACCAGTAATGACACTAATCCTGATTTGTTTGCTAAAATATAGAAAATGCTGCCAAATGTATATTTCTGCTTGTATTTCTCACAAGAATCTCAAATGCAACACTACTTCTGCTCTAAATTAGTCAATTAAATGAAAATTTACTATCTGTCAAAGGCAGAATCCAATTAGTTACACCATTCCTTTTTACCTGTCACATTTAATTGACCTGTCAGTTTTCCATTATAACTTTTAAAATTTTAATTCAGATCACTTTCCCTTGGCATCAATTTAGTTTGAGTTTGTTTGTTTATTTATCCTTTACATTTTATTTTGTGTTAGTAATCTGTATACCCAGTGTGGAGCTCAAACTCATGACCCCTGATATCAGGAGTTGCAAGCTCTTTTGACTGAGTTAGGTAGGTGTCCCACTTTAGTTTAAGACTGTTTTTCTATTCATACTTGGATTGCTGAAAGAGCCTGCCTATGAATTCTGTATGTCAACCTCATCACTTCAAATTTAGGCTCTCCAAGAGAGTCATTTAGAAAGGCAAATCTGATTATCTTGACTTTTTTTTTAATTAGTATTTTTTCTTTGCTCTCAGCTCCACTGCATTGTTGTCAGTTTAAAATACAGTCTTAAGTAGTGCAAAAGACACAAGACATTTGGACATCCAATGATGCTGACTCACTGGATCACATGGTTTGGGAAGAGAAAGGGTAAAAGGTTGGGAAATGTGAAACCTTTGATTCTTGGGAGGTAGGGGGCACCCACGGTGTGGAATGGGAGATGGGCTCTGAATCCTGCTGGCAGGAAAAATGACCAATGGAAATTAGAAATGGTGAATCCAGATTCCAAGGAATTGGCTTATTGAATGCATAAGAAAATGAAGGACAAGTGGCACATGCACCAAAAAAAAAGGTAAATTATGCATTCCCTTGGTTCTTATTCTCTGTAATAGTGAAAATGAAAGTAAGAGAGAGTGATGGGATAGAAGCTGACCAGGACAAGCCTGGATTCCGCTGGCCATGGTACAACCCCTATCCTCATGTACTCTTCCAAAGAGGAATGTTATGCTGAAAAAACAGATTGCAAAGGTTGCAATAATTCATAAGAGAATGGGCAAAACAATGGGGAAAGAGAAAAGAAAGACAAAAGACATTTCTGTCAGTAAAGTGGAAACTTTTATTAAGAAATAATAAACTGTTATTAAGAAATGAGATGAATATGAGCACCTGGGTGGCTCTGTCAGTTAAGTGTCCAACTCTTGATTTTGGCTCAGGTCATGATCTGGGTTCGTGGGTTCAAGCCCCATGTCAGGCTCCATGTTCATGGTGCAGAGCCTGTTTGAGGTTCTCTCCCTCTCTTTCTGTCTCTCTCTGCCCCTCCCCAGCTTGTGGTATCTCTCTCATAAATAAAAAAACTTAAAAAAAAACCAAAGAAATGGGATGAATAAAGCATACATTGGTGAGATCAAAACACAGATCATAGGTCTACAGTCTTGAAATCTAGGTTGTCTGATGGAAGCCCTTACTGGACCAACAACCTTAAAGACCCCTAAACAAATCTGCCTTATTCAAACGAGTGTGGGGAAAATAAAAAAAATAAAAAAAAAAAAAACCTTGAAGGCAATGAGAAACCTATCCTCAATTTGGGTTGATAGTCCTACATTCTAATTGATACAGGGACTAATGAAGTGGCCTGTGTCCCTCGGCCAGGCACCCGACTGGGTAGCAAAGGCCATATTCATTTGAGTGTGTGAAATGGTCAGGAGGTGGAAAAGTGAAGTTTCTGGAACTCCTTGACACGGGAGTCCCATGCATTGTGTTTTCAAAACCTGTTGATAAAATCTTAATGAGGCCACAGGCTGGAAGAATATAGACATGCAAAAAATTATAGAATTAAAGTTTGGATGAAAATTGAGATGTTTAAATAGGCTTTATGTGAAATGATTATATCTTTTTATCTGAATGTATTATGGGAATGGGTATTATGTCTAACTGGAATGTTTTCACTACTCAATATTATAAAATAGAAGGCATGTAAATCTACTTTCAGACTAGTCTTGACTGAACATGCCAAATGAAAACCGATAGGAGTACCAGATCCCACACAAGGTGTTAATTTAAAACTGTCTATTGGACAAAATACACTAGAATATCAGGATCTAGTTGGTTTATTTGGATGTGGAGGGACACATACTTCACATTTGGAAATATTGTGAAACTCCAATAATAAAACTACATGAAAGGAGTCTTGAAGTCCTTATGCAGACAAAGGCTTATAGCAAAACCTGTGGGCACCACCAAGCAATGATTGCTGGGACTTTGGATCAGAGAATTTCTGTTTGAAGGCAATTTACTAGCTTGCTATCAGACATTAAGTGAAACTGCCTCCATGAGCGAATGACATAAAGTATTCTTAAAACCTGAAATATCCATGATTTCTTGGGTGATGTCAGAGAAACAACCCAAAGGGAAGGAGAGTGTCCAGAAGTGTTCCATAATAAGATGAAAACGGTTTGTGGGAACATGTGACATATAGGGGAATACAAAGAAGTACTTAATACGTTCACAAGCAAGTTGACTCTCTTTCCCTAGGACCGTGAAACCACCTGAAGAGCTGCCTGATCCTGTTACCATTTGGGTGGTGGCCTATAAACAGCTCTTGATTGACCAACTAAGAGCTGCTTAGTTTGTGGGTAGCAGTTCTTAAGTGAATGGATAACACGCAGTTTGGAAGACTACCACTCTGATTGAGGAAGGTAAACACATGTCAGCGTGGTGGGATAAAACTCCATGCTGTTTGCCCCAGTGTTTCAGTTCTTAGTGATCCATGGGCAGTAGTCAATGGCTTGGTCATACAGTCAGGCAGGAAGGCAGTGGAAAACTGGCCTAAAATGATTACCATATGAGGCATTGTCCTATAGAAATCACTATGAGAATATAAGCATTGCATTAAAGTGGGATTGGTTTCTGTCTCTTAAAAGAACCTTATTCCAAGAGTAAAAGATGATTGGAACCAGAGAGTAGATTTTCTGATGTTCTTGCTTGAGGTGGCCACCAGCATCCACGATAGAAGTGGATCTTGGGGAACTGCAGTGATGAACAGATGTGCTGAATCTAGACATATTCCTCTTCCATCCTGTTTATTCATTGTGTCAGCTGATTGTCCCTAATGGTGGCTCACTTCGTGGTGTGATTTTTAATGACTGTGTTTTGTTTGATTTTGTTTTTGTTTTTCTGTAGTAGTCTCATATTGGGTTGTATGAATGCCACTAAGACAGGAATTTTTCATTTGCCTTTTTAGAAGCTCTGGGAATTCAACCAGTTTGAAATTACTTTTTATGTTAATCATTCACATTGGCAACTATTTCACTAGAAAGGTAATATAAATGTGGACTCTTCACATATATATGATGCAGATCTTGTGTCATGCAATATCATGAAAATTCCCTTAGTTTGTCTTGTGAGTTAAATTGTACCTTCCCCCACCTTCCCCCCAAATGAGATATGTTGAAGATCTCAGCCCTGGTACCTGTAAATATAAATTTATTTGGAAATAGGGTATTTGAAGATGTAACAAAATTAAAATGAGGTCATACTGGATTTCACAGTAATTTCCTAAATTCAATGACTGGTGCCCTTATAAGGACACTTAAAGACACATAGACATACATAAGGAAGAAGGCCTTGAAATAAAGGATACAGAGATTAAAGTGATAACAGCTACCAACCAAGAGATGCTAAGACATGTCACTAGTTTTTCAAAATTATCTTTCCTTCTTCTTCTTCCTCCTCCTCCTCCTCCTCCTCCTCCTCCTCCTCCTCCTCTTCCTCCTCCTCCTCCTCCTTCTTTTTAAGGTCACATTCCTATGGTTTGAAACACAAGGGGCTCATATTGGATCAGTTCATGGTATTGTAAAAAGCAGAAAGTTCTCATGTGCAACCCCTCCCCTGCAAATAATGTGTGCTCCTTTTATAGTATTGTTTGTCAACATATCTTGTTGCTATTTTCCCCTTACTTTTACACACGCTGTGCTTTCTATTGAAATTGCTTTTGCCATTATTATTCCAGCTCCTCTACTTTTCGGCAAAACTTTCTCTGAACACCTCAGGGTGAAACAAGCATCTTATTAGCGTCTATTTTGCATATATTAGAAAAAAAATTCAGCAAAATATGAGTTTATCAAGGGCAGAGAGTATGATGTTTTCATTTTTATATCCCAGGGCTTGACACAAAGTATATGCTCAATTTTTTAATGAAGAAATGGGGGACAGTATGTTTGATGTGTTAGCTGTACTATTAATATTAATTAGAAATTACTAAGGAGAATTCCATGAACTTCAATATATCTTTTTCTCTAAAATAACAGAATTAAATAAATGTTTGCTCACAAAAATACTTTGCAGTGTTTTCCGTATAAAGAGGTATTTTCCAGGGTACCTGGAAGGTTCAGTCGGTTCAGTATCCAACTTCAGCTCAGGTCATGATTTCGTGGTTGGTGAGTTCGAGCCCCACGTCCGACTCTGTGCTGACAGATCAAGAGCCTGGAACCTGCTTAGGATTCTGTGTATCCGTCTCTTTCTGCCCCTCCCCGTGCTCGCATTCTGTCAGTCTTCTCTCTAAAAAATAAATAAATGTTAAAGAAAAGAATTATTTTACTATCTAACTTCTAAACAGTATATGTTAAGAGATTGCAGCATTATTTCATTCTTTGAACCCAATGCTATACTTGAGCAGCATAAATCCATCCTTATCACATTCTTAACAACCTAGCAAGGTGAAATCAAATGGACTCTATGGAAGATTTTCTATATTAATTTTCTTTGAATCCTCACTGTCTTGAAGAATCAATGACACACAAAAAGGGCACATAATATACTATATAAAATGAGCAGGGAGATGAATACAAATACATGTAAACTTTTACACATAAAGGCCAACAATGACATGTACGTGGCACATCTCTTGTTAAAGTAGGTATTTTTGAAATTTGAGAAATGTATTGCTTTCAGGGTTATGTGCCATTTTTCATTTTGTATGGCATGACTAAGCTCTTTTCCAATACTGTCTAGTACTCAATAACATTCTGAATTAATAATTATTTTGTAGAAGTTCATGGTTGCATTCTTTCTCTGCCATCTATATCTTTACCATTCTCTCCAATTTGGCTGAATTCAGGAGAAATTAAGCTGAGCTCATTCAGGAAACAAAGAAAGCTCTTTCCAAACCATATGATAAGGTTAAATGAAAGAGCTGCCTTTGGCAGAGCAGAGATCTTTTTTGATGAATTAAATTACACAGTCCATTAGAATAGGAAATATATACGATGCCAACTTGATTTAACACATGGATCATGTATTTGGCCTTAGGACTAAATTCTATCTTCAATAGTTGCTTTTGGGTTGCTTCCACTAAGAAAATATTAATCTCTAAACCTCAAAACAACACCACCTGTTCATCCATTTATTCATGAAATGAACATTTATTGAGCATGTACTATTAAAAACAATACCATAGGGAAGTTCACACTCTACTAGAGAATGACTTTTAAAATAATTAAAAGTTGTGATAATTTCTATGTAATGAATTTACAATATGTATAAAAAAATGAGTGTGCAGAGAAGACAGGGAAATTAGTTTTTTTCTTGATAAATGGCCATGAATAAACTAGTTGGTTTTCTAAGATGATCCTTCCAGGCCAAGTCTTCATTTGTACTGAGTAAAAGAATGGGGAAAGAATATCATATTCTTAATGATCTTTGTTGCTAAACTTATTTACAATGTTAGTATCCTTTTCAACATAATAATCTAAGCAGATACTATCAGTGAATCAGAGTTGGTTGGTCCTCAAGACAAAATCCTTTTGTTGTCTTTGCTGTTAGATCAAATTCTGGTGAAACTTGTTAGAGCCTTAGTAACTTACCAAGAATATTCAGCCTTAGTAACTTACCAAGAATATTCAGCACAGCGACCTTGAGAAGAATATCCAGTGAGAAATCCAGATTACTTGCCAATATAACATTTAGCCATGTCAACATGCCCTGAAGATAAATTACCTGTGTGTGAGTATGTATATTTGTGTGTGTGTATCTGTGTGGTATGTGTGTATGTGTATGTTTGTGCTATTTGAGAACTTGTCAAGTCTTTGTTTATATTTTTAAGAATGTATTTTATAAAAACATTTTAAGAGTAGGGAAATCAATTTTTATTTTCTAACTACTTTGAATAATTAAGCACTACATGATTATAATAAATATTTGTCAACTGCCCATGGGACATGTATGTAAAATTAACATCAACTTCCAAAACAAGAGATATACTTTAAAAATATTTAATCTGACAATTTTTATAAAAATATAAAGAATATACACTTTTATATAATTAAAAAAGAAAACATACTCCCAATGAAGCAAACATTAACATAAAAGGTGGAGATATACACAATCATTTATGGATGAAAAGGAGTTTTGCATTCACACTCTGTTCATGGATATGAAATTGTGGGTATTGGTCAGTATAACTGTCTCAATATGATTATAATACATAATGTCTTAAGAAAACAGCAGCTCCAGGGGCATCTCTGTGGCTCAGTTGGTTGAGCATCCAACTTTGATTTGGGCTCAGGTCATGATCCCAGGGTCATATGATTGAGCCCCACACTGGGCTTTGTGCTGAATGCAGAGGCTACTTGAGATTTTCTCTCTCTGTGTATGCACCTTTCCCCCACCTATACTCCCTCTTCATCCCCCCCCCACAAAAAAAACAAAGAAAGGAAAAGAAAACAGCAGGTCCTATTAATTTAATCAGTTTATTTGGGATTTGTTACTTGTTTTGTATGTTGAATTTAGTTTACTAATCCATAGCCATAGCATTTTTTTTCTTATAGTCAGTTACATTTCATTGGCATCACTATTTTATCACTTCTGATTAGCCATTAGTGGTTTAACTCACCATGTGGACTATGAAACTGTTATTCTTAGGGTAAATATTAACATCATTTATTTTCTATGACATTTTTATGTGAGAAACAGTGCTGCTAACATAATTGCAAGATGGTCTGGAGCTGTTAATTCCACAAAATTCATTGTGATTTCATTGGAATTATGTGGATTACGTGGTTACCAATTAATTTATGCAATGTAATGAGTGCTTCATTTCATTCATCAGGAATTAAAAAAGTGTCTGCATTACAGCTTTGTAATTGTACAGAGACTCAGTCATCCTTTATTCGTCTAAACGTAATGGCAGTGAAATTGGTTTCTAGATATAATGTTTTCATGTATTTATTAAGAATAACAGAACTAGAAAGAAATTGCTGCCATAATAAGTTTCTAATGCAAAATATGATGACATATTATTTTTTCTTTTGAGTTAAAAAGATAAAACATCTTTTTATTTTTTCAGATAAAATGTTATAGCAATTTTATTACTATGCATGTGTATATATTTCATATGCATATTTTCCCTACTATATTAACGAGTATACCCTAAAAATACTAATTTTTAAAATTTCTTTCTACGTATGATATAGCAATCATCAAAATAATAATATAAGGTTGACATATATACATATATATTTTTTCTACTGTATAATAAAACTATGATTTGTTTGTAATTTTATTTTGACATCTCAGATGATATATAAGAACAAATACTTTTGGTGTCTTTTTTCTTCACTAATAAAGTATATCTTTTTGTTTTTCCAAATTAAGTCAAACTGTTAGTTGAAACAATAGAATCACATCTCTTTGGTTTTAATTTCATGCATCTTTTTTTTTTAATATGAAAAGTTTCACAAAGCAGATAAGACCCAAATTGTTATAATCTTCCAGTCTTAAATACTTTATTTTGCTTACAGGTTGGACGTATCTTGAAAACTATAGGTCATTGTTTATGAATTCAAAATTTATTACATTTAACAATTTATTACTGATACATATATATTAATTTTTTAATGTTTATTTTTGAGAGAGAGAGACAGAAACAGTGTGTTGGGGGGGAGGGGCAGAGAGAGAGAGGGAGACACAGAATGCAAAGTAGGCTGTCAGCACAGAGCCTGACATGAGGCTCAAGCCCATGAACTGTGAGATCAGGACTGGAGCGAAAGTCAGATGCTCAACTGACTGAGCCACCCAAACATCTCTACATTTTATTAAAAAAAGATCACTCACATGCTTTCTGATGTGTGGGTATTATATATCCCAAATGACAGCTATATAGATTTTAATTTGTTCTGCTTGCCCTGCTTTCTCTTTTCCAGCATTTTTAAAATGCATATATACTGATTTATTTTATTATCAAGGGATATTCAGTAGCCCAGTATAATCTGTCTCCAGTTGGAAGTCAAAATAAATGGGGTTATCTGCAAGTAAGTTTCATTTTTGCCTTGTTCCTTTTACCCTAAAATTAATGACAAAGACTCTTTTCTTTATGAAACTTCAGTTAGGCTCCCATTATCCTGTTTTTAGACAAGGCTTCATCTTGGGTCAATTCATCCTCCGCCTACCTGAGCCAAATGTAGCAAGAATCCTGCTAAGTCACTTTAATGGCAATCCCTCCACCATTGATATCTGATCACACTAATCCTGTTAAATGAATGTAGCAAGAATCACCTTACCCTTGATGTCTGTCTCCTTTTAGTATTTTCCATCCATCCACTGAGCTTCTGGCTCTGCTGCTTGGCTATAAACTCCCACTTATCCCTGTAGTCAGAGTTGAGCCTGACCTCCCTTATTGCAATAGTCCCGACTGCAATCTTCTTTTTAACAACCATCAGAATACTTTTGTAACACTATTTAGCCGAATGTATATGAATTGGTGTTATCTATTTTTTTTTTAGAAAACAAAACAAAACTGCCATCCTTCTAACCTTTAAATAATGATCTTTATGAAAAGTTCAACTATATAGAGTCTAAAAGCATACTGAGCAGGAAAGTAAATCAAAAGAAAAATGAAAAACTAGGAAAAAATATAACTGCAGCTCAAATATCTGACAAAAATTTTGATGTCTGAACATAGAAAGGACTGTTAAAACCAACATAACGAAAAACAGAAAATATGTCATTAACAGGAATATGAATTCCAGAGGAAAAAAATTGATACACAAATGTTTTTTAAACCCATGAGAAGGGTTTCAACTTGGAGACCTCTAGTTGTCTGCCAGTAGTCATTCTCCCGTCTTTCTTAGAAAAAAAATTAATTACTTAAAAAATAATTACTTAATAATAAATAAAAATAAAATAAAATAAAATAAATAAACTTGCTTTATAGTTGCAGCTTGTGGCCATTTGACTTTAGGTCTCAAAATTATATGTAAATGAAAGTGTTGGGAGATAGCCAGGAAATCTGCTTTAAAAGAAGGGTCAAATCTTGATTGTTCTTCTTGCTTTCTCTTAATTCATTTTTTGAGCTCACTATGATAGTTGAGTCTCCAGACGATGTTTGGAACATGAACATGAGGTTAGAGACATAAGCCTGGAACACAGTCAGTTTTGTGGTGCTGCCATATCCCGGGGTTCCCTACCTCCCAAAGTCTTCTGTTTTGTTTTTAACAGGAGAGAAATGCAACATTCTGTGATTTGAACCTGTGTTACTTTGTATTTTCTTTTGTTATGCGGACAAACCTAATTGTATGTGATAGAAATTCATTCACAAATAAAGAAAAACTAACGAAAAATATTACTTTTAGTTATCAACTTGGCAAAGATGAAAAAGGTTGAAACTTTTTCTGTCAGGGTGTGACAGAAACTATTTCTGTCAGGGTGTGAAAAAAACAGGCATTGTTTTTTTAAAGCCTCCTCATACATTGTCAACATTGGGATACTTACCAAAATTTTAATTATGTATCGCTTGTCCCAGCAGTTAGACATTTAGGAATTTAAATTTTTCTTTTTTTAAAAAGTTTTGAATGTTTATTTATTTTTGAGAGACAGAGTGCACGTGGGGGAGGGGCAGAGAGAGAGGGAGACACAGAATCCAAAGCAGGCTCCAGGCTCAAAGCTGTCAGTGCAGAGCCCAACACGGGGCTCAAACTCACAAAAAGCGAGATCATGACCTGAGCCCAAGTCAGCTGCTTAACCAACTGAGCCACCCAGGCACCCCTAAAATTTCTTTTAAGGAGACTTCCTGGATGTCTTTTGCGTATATATGTATATTTGTTTATCATTTTTATTTATCATTTTCCAGACCTTCATTCCAAGGTCACCCATAGCTGTAATAGAAAAAGCTATAAAAATATTGGGTTGCAATTTCAGCATTTAGTATAGAATTGAGGTAAATATAGAGTTCATAATAAAGTTCTGGTAATATATTTAGAAAACATGGAACATCTACGTTTAACTACTAGGTTAGTAGTAGACAACCCTGCCTTTACAAGGGATGAAGGAGATTTCCGGTTACTGATATAGAAGCATAGCTAGGAAAGACTGAGTAAAAAAGCAAGTCTGTAAAGTTCTGCCTTCCTCACAATGCTTTAGGCAGTTTTGACCTCCTTTGCCCTCTTCCTCTGTGTATTCTGATAGCATTTTCTAGCTGGAAGATAACCTTAAAGCTGTTAGGATAGTCTCAATTTGTCTCAGTGAATTCTTTTAACAAGATACACAAAATAAATCCTGAACTTAAGCCACTTACACTAGACTGACTTGTATTGCAGGTCGCATTCAATGGTCATTCCAGAACCCAAATGCCTCCCAATGTAGAAAGGAGAGTAACAGGAAGTCAAGTCTGATTGTTTGGGAACTTCCCAGACACTGATGCTGACGTGGCAGTCACGTTGGGTAGGATCTATAAATCATGTGTCTGACAGTTCAGCCGTAAGTAATAATTCAACAGTCAAGGTATGTTGATATCCATAAAGCAAATTGGAGAATAGATTGCTTGTGTAAAAGAAAATGATAGGAAGAGTAGGTTTCTAGATGGATACACCAGGAATTGTTAATAGTGAGAAATGACCCTAAATACTATGCTTTATGCACGAAATTATTTTTCCCATACACAATAATATTAATTTTGACTTGCACTGAAATTAACACAAGAAAGTAAATATATTTTTCCAACTTCAGGTACATAAGAACTACCCATACTACTGTTACTACATCAAGATCTGTGACAGCTTTGTCACTGAGTTATAGATTACAAGGTTGGTGAGGAAATTCAAATTTGATTTCTGAATGGAAGTTTATTTCATGAACTATAAACATCATTGTATCAAGACCGAGAATTACATTAGAATAAACTTATTAAAGTAGAAATTCATAGGGAAGTTTCCTTAAAATCAGAATTTAGTTATGATCATTCTGATAATGACAAAGTAAGGTTAAGTAGAAATATGGCATACAGACCTTTTATACAAATGTAGGTACTGTTTATATTTTCAGTGTGTTTTAGTACAGCTAACATATAAATACTCTGTTGCCTTCTTCATTGTACAAGCTGTTATCTAATGTTAGGGATCTCCTTGCTTTGTAATAATCTCAAAGGATCATTTCCTACAACTCAGAGTCTTCCTTTCCTTTCTTTCTCTTTCTTTCTTTCTTCTTTCTTTCTTTCTTTCTTTCTTTCTTTCTTTTCCTTCCTTCTTTCTTTCTTTCTTTCTTTCTTTCTTTCTTTCTTTCTTTCTCTTCCTTCCTTCCTTCCTTCCTTCCTTCCTTCCTTCCTTCCTTCCTTCTTTTCTTTTTCTTTCTTTCTTTCTTTCTTTCTTTCTTTCTTTCTTTCTTTCAGACCCATTTATTTAGCATCATGATCAGACTATTACATTTAGCAATCAACAGCATGGATGCAAAAAAAAAATGTACATTAAAACCCTTTGTTGGAATGCTTTACACTTTCCATAGAACAGAAACTAAAATAACCTGTTGTATAACTAGTCAAAAATACAGTCCTAGAGGTTTTTGCCCATACACATGAGTATTGTCTAAAACATGTCTTTGTAGCAGCTAGGCCCTGCGACCAGTGTGCGTGGCTGAGTTCACAAATTTGTTGTAACCTGTAGCTTCCTGTCACTTCTCAGGCTCTCCTCTCCTGCTAAGCTTTGTTTCCTGACAGTAATTAAAACCTCCTGCCACTGCCATAGCCACTGCTTCTGCTGGAACTCTCCTAGCCACCTTGATTTCATGGTTTGGCAAAGTATTGGCCTCTACCACCATAGGGGCCAGAGCTTCTGCCTCCAAAATTTCCTCCTTCCTGGGTCCAAAGTTTGAAGATTGACTGTTGTAATTGCCAAATTCATTATAGCGTCTATCACCACCAAAGTTGCTTTCATCAGTACTAAATCTGTTACAGCCATCCCTGCTGTCATCATAGGGAAACCTAAGTTTCCTCTGTGACCAAAGTTGTCATTCCCACCTAACCCACTTCCATGACCACCACCGAAGTTTCCAGAATACTTTGACCTCTTTGGCTGGATGAAACATCAGCCATCTCCTGCTTAGATACAGCTCTCCTTACTTCACAGTCATTGCCATTCACGGTATGGTATTTTTAAATTTTATTTTTTTAAGTTATTTTTTTTAATTTATTTATTTTTGAGAGAGAGAGACAGAGTGTGAGTGGGGAAGGGGCAGAGAGAGAGGGAGACACAGAATCTAAAGCAGGCTCCAGGCTCTGAGCTGTCGGCACAGAGCCCAAAGCCTCACAAAACGAAATCATGACCTGAGTGAACCTGAGCCTAAGTCAGATGCTCAACCGACTGAGCCACCCAGGTGTCCCCACAGTACAGTGTTTTTGAATAACAATCTTGTCTACAGAGTCAAGGTCATCAATGTTATAAAAGCACCGCCTCTCCTTTTGCCACTGCCTCAGTCAGTCATGACCGACTTGAATCACTTCAATTTTCTCATACTGTTCAAAATAATCTCTTGTGTCTTCCTTAATGCCACCAATAAAAAATCTTTTTCACAGTTAAGTGGGAACTGGGTCTTTGAGAATCTTCTCTGGAGACAGTCCTCTTTGGATCTACAACTCTTCCATCTACCTTGTGTGGCCCTGCATTCATGGCTGCACCCACCTCCTCCAAAGTGGCATGCATGACAAAGCCAAAGCCCCTGGAGCTCTTGGTGTTTTGGTCTTCATTACCACACAGTCCGCTAAGAGTTCCATATTGCTCAACATGGCTCCTCAGACTCTCCTCGCTTGTTTCAAAGCTCAGACCTCCAAAGAAAAGCTTCAGCAGCTGAACAGGCTCTTTGGGAGACTCTGACTCAGACATGATGGCGGTGGACAGAGAGACATTAACGGTGCTTCCTCAGTGGCTTCCATGGGCAGAAAGTCAATTTACTTCTCATAGAAGCTTAGTGAAAGTATTGGGAGCTTATATATTTAAAATTTTCACAGTGTTATTATATGAAGTTGTATTATTTGGAAGGGATTGTAGGAAAGGGATTTTTCAGATGATGTCCTTCTGTATTGCTTTTACTATTTCCAAATGATTTTTTTTTTACTATTTCTATAAAATAAATTAGAAATATATCTCTTGGGATTAAATTATCATACAAATGAATTCAAACAAAATCGTGCTCAAATAAAGAATATAGCTTGCTTTCTTTTGTTTTCCTTTTTTATTTCTCCCTTTCAAGTATTAAATAAATACTATTGTGGGGAAAGATTGTAAGGTAATAGATTTCTGAAAATCACTCTGAGGTGAATGAATTAGTTTACATGATAAATAAATCTCATTCTGTGTACAGCTACTGAAAATAAGTATCAAAAAGTAGAATTCTGTGATTCAGTAAATACCTGGAATACATTAGGTAAAATCTTCGCATTCAAATCCTTGCTCACTCTGTATTTTTTCAGTGTGATCTTGGGAGAGAAAAAACGAAAACAAAAACCTCTTTCAACCATATGTAATTGACATGCTATAAAAGAAGTGTGAGAGCAAAAACAGAAGAGAGTGGAATTCTTTACACGTTAAGTTTATAACTCTGATGACAAGGATAAATGATAGAAGGAGAGTAAGAAACGTTTTTGAAAACAAACTTTCAGCAATTGTGGTAATCATTCTTTCAGAATTATCTAATTTATAATAGAGAATTGTTTTCTGAAAATAAAAATTAGTTACAGCATGAGAGAAAAAATAATTTTGACACTTTTCTGTTGTATAAATCCTGATGCATCATCTAGAACTGGAGACACTTTCATTCTAATCTGTGGTAAAATGCAATGATTTGTTGAAAATATATCCTTTCTTTTCTTTTCAGATTTGAATTGAGTTTTTAAAGCATAAGATGATTTAAAATATTAGTGATGGGAAGTATAACTTTCTATCCTAAATAATAGTCCATCTTATGACAGCTGCTTCATCAGACAACACTTGCTTAGTGTGTGTGCATTCATAATTAAAAGCCAGAATTTGCTGTATATTTAGTACATGTAATGCCATATAGGTACTTTTGTATCTTCTGGAATTTTGTCCTTGTATCAGTCACATGATATAGACACCATATTTTCCGTCAATAAATTGGAACCCATACAGTTTAAGTGGTTTTCCAGAAATGGCAGCCGAATCATTTGAGCACGGGTGGGCCTAGTCTGTTTTGGGGAAGTATGCTCTATTGTCTTTATATAACTATTCAACATTAAGAAATGCATATTGACAAGGCATCGTTTTCAATTCAATGTACTTAGAATCCAGGGGAGAAGATTGGAAATATGCCCAATAAAGTAACTAAGAGGCTAGAGTACTAAAATCATCGGGAAAATATATATTAAGGTATAATTAATGTTTAGATTATTTAAATTATTCCCACATAATTTTTATATAAAACTTTTAGAAGAGCCTACCAATCTTGCTTAACTGAATCAGAACAGAATGAACACAAAATATTATTTATTTTAATATTTTGTATTATATGTGATTAAATCCTTAGCAAATGTCAGATTGATTTTTTGGCACTCAGATTAAGTTTTGCATCTGCTGAAAATTAAAACTGTGTGAATAAAATTCTAAAAAAAGTTATCTTGATTATATTATTTAGCAAGAATGATAATATTGAATGTTAAATATCAGTAATTACATAATGAGCACACATGTATTAAAGTTAATAATATTTATTTTATTTAGATTTATTTTAACTATAATTATAACTGTTTTAAAAATTAATACTATTTGATTAATTTTGATGGATTAATTAGATTAATTTTGCTTTGGTATTGTATGAGGTTGATTCTCAGCTGTAGTGTTCTTCTTTATTAAAGTTAATCTAAATAGTTTTATTTATAATAATGTTTGTATTATTTTTGAAGTTTGGCATCATACATTGTTATACCTATAGATAGTACAGGTGTTTTATTTCAGTGCAAATTAACAGTGCATCTGGACAGTTAAATTTTTAGATCTATCTTAATATATTTTATGTTTCAACTCAATAGATAATCCACTTTAATCAAAATTAAATTATAGCTTGATTAATGATGCTGAAGTTTTGAAATAACACAGTGGAAGTAATAAATATGTTACCTATCTTTATGCAGAAAATATGCTTTAGTTATGACTTACCTGTCTGGAATATAGTAATTTAAAACTCTAGATAAATATACATCTTTTTTGCAGCCAAAATTATAAATCCTAAAAGCAAAATACCATAATCTTTTAATTAGCTATTATTGTGCTCAGTATGGTAATAAAAGTCAGAAAGAACTGTAATATATCTCTTTATCATTCCCCAGCACCCTGTTACAACAAACTACTTGAAAATTTGTAAAATCCATTGTGCAGAGTATGGCATTCTATACTTAGACATTGTTTATGTTAATTTAATGCACTATAACAATCTGTGGAATATAAAAATAATTCCCATTTTTTTCTGAAAAAAAGAGGAAATGCATCTTTAGACTCATGGCTTTTGAACAATTATCCTGTGTCTTCTGAAGATTTCAAATCCGTAATTGGATTTTATTATATTTTATTGTTTATTTTATTTTATTTTATTATTTTTTTGATGTTCATTTATTTTTAGAGAAAGAGAAAGAGAGAGAGAGAGTGTGCTTGAGAGGGGGAAAGGCAGAGAGAGAGGGAGAGAGAGAATCCCAAGCAGGCTCCATCGCTGAGTGATGTGGGGCTCATCACACTACCTTGAGATCATGACCTCAGCCTATATAGAGAGTGGGACTCTTAATTGACTGAGCCACCCAGGAGCCCCTGGATAAGCCAACTTTTAATATTGAAATCATTTTATTATTTTTATTAATGATTTTATTGGTTTTCAGCTCTCAATTTTATTTTTTAATTTTCTTCTTGTGGTTCGTCTGTATTTTTCAGGCACCCCATCTTTTACTGGTTTCCTCTCTTAGTTTCTTGTGGTTTCACGTGTTCTTTGTGTGCCTTCACATGCGAGTCTTGACAGTTTTGCCTGTGTCTGTTCTCACCTGCATTCCTGAATCTCTCAGTGGTATATACTACTTTGTGTTCTGCTAGACAGTAATGATAATGAACCTAGCAGACATCGTGAAAAGTTACTTTAGAATAAATTCCTTCAAGGTAAATTTCCCATACACATTTCTATATGGCATTATCCAAAACTTGCACTTACATTGAGGACTCTGAAAAAGTTCCCGATTTCTCTAGCAAAACTGACTTGATACCATTTTATTCTGATGACAGACAACCCTTAGTAAATTTAAGGCATCTAATCAAACATAAAATTTCCACAGGTAGGTTTTAATGGGCTGGTGGTTCAATTAGTTCACATTGTTCCTACCAAAAGATTTTAGTTTTTCATTTGTTGAACTTAAATGTCACAAGACTAGTTGAAGATTAAATGAAATAATTTAGGGAAAACATAAAATAGAGTGTCATAGTTTATGCTCAATAAGTGTTGCTACCTCCAAATCAGTTATCTTAATTAATTCATTAAAAGAGTAGGCAATCACTTAGTCTTACCAAGCATTAATAGATACTTGCGACATAGGAAACTGTCCAGGGCAAAATTCTTTCTCAAAAGAATATCCACTTTGAATGTAACAAAGAAATGTATTTTTGTTCCATTTTAAGTGTTTCCATGCTTTTTCCTGAGAGTCAAATATTTCATATACAACATTGAGTACAAGTAGTAGAGCATGTCAAGTTGTAGAGATGTAAATTTCACTAATTGTGGCAGCCGTGGAGCTGTGGCACCCAGAGCTCCTGTAAAGAGAAAACCTGCTGCAAGAGGTCAAGTTAGCTCATAGCTTCCACCTGCTACATCTTCTGTTTTCACTGAAGTGTACATATTTTCTTCTAGGTGCTCCCAGTGAACTAGTGAACAGAGTCAGGGCAAGAGACCTGGGCCGTTTCTGCTCAATGTGGGCACCTCATACAGATAATCATGACTACTGCCTGGCAGAGATTTTCTCAGAGCAGTACTGGAATGTGAGCTTCCTCCTACCTACCCCGCTCCCTTAACTCATTCTTTTCTCAAGTGCAAAGGGGTCAGAAGGTTCTCCCTGCCCATCCCCGCTCCTCGTTCTGTTAAGCATTCATGGGCATTTCTCTCAATATAACTTTGGCTCTTCTAGCTCTTTCTTGGCATCTACTTCCCAGAAGACTCAAGCTGACACCCTGTTGATTTGAGATGTTTTTTGATCCTTATTAAAGACTGTCCTCTTCTTTAATTATGCCAAGCCTGAGTCACTAGAAATAAAATTATGAACATAAAAATATTGCATATAGTATGGCTCAAAATGCCTATGCCATTAAGTAAAGATGAAAGAAATAACCATATTTACCACAGAATGAAACCTACATCACTGCTTTTCCAAATGAAATGATATAATTACATATTCTGATCTAATGGTGATCAGTTTGAAAAATTTAGTTATTAGAATCATCAAAGAGAGCTCCAATAATTTCAAAGGTAAATTTTATAATATCATAGATTTTTAAATCTATCCCTCTTGTCTGGAACTCTTTTTGTTAATACAGCGTATATAACCCTATACCATAGAAAGATTGATTTTTGAAAAGAGCTTTTAGGGGACCTTTAAAATTATCCTGTATGGCCCCCTTATTTTACATAAGAGCCAGTTAAAATTCTGAGAAACGAAGGTCACCATTACTGCCAGAACCAGAATTAAAATCCCTATCTCTTGGTAACATCTTTTCATCAAAATAGTGTAGTGCTTTTAATATTGCTTTTGATAAGAACACGTTTAAGGGGTTATATATAAAGTTTTCTTTCTACTTCAATCATTTCTCTATCAGACCTCAAAATGTTAGAATGTTTTAGGGCACAAAAGGCTGAAAAGTTACATAAAGTAAATCTACATGCATTAGAATTTCAGATAAAGGGAACTGGGGATTAAGAAAGATTTGCTAGTTATTGCAAGACTCAGGGGTCTCAATCTTAAATGCAATGTAGGATTATTAAGGATGCAAAATGCCCTGCTTCAGCTCAAAGAGGAATCCTTCACATGTTTTTAGAATATGCCAGTGCCAATTATCATTGGATCTAAGTGCCAAAATGAAATTTCCTTCCATTCTTATTTAAAATTACAGTGTTATTGCTCTAATATAGTTGTTATATATTCTTAAAACATTATTTTCTTGAAGACATAGGACATTTCTTTGAAAAAATCACTGATGCAATCATGAACTTAACAATTTTTTATTTGATTAATATAAATTCATACCACAACACCTTGTTTTCTTAGAGTTTATGCTAATACACACTAATCTTTTAATCCTATAGAGAGCTACAAGTGTGAATTGGGTGGGGGAACAAAATCCTGTGTGCTCAATATATGTTAATGCCAGAGGGATGGAAAATGAGCATAGTGTTCTGTATGTAAATTTTATAAGAGCATGCAGAAAAAACTTGTTGCTAAAATCTGCTTCAGATGAAAAGGATTTTCATTAATGATGAGAAAACATGGATCACAGTCTCTGGGGATGTACAGAAGAATCTACAATGGTAATCTCAAAGAGCAAAGCCTATTAGGCAGATGGTATCATGGAAAAAAGTGAGTGATCATGGTGAGAGGAAGGAAAATTCCATGTCCTTTTTAGAATGGTAAATATAATGGAAAATGCCCTCATGGAAGAGAGAAGGTAGGGAAATATATATTCATAGCTAGAAAATTAATGAAGAGGATTTGAATCACAGCAAAATATTTAAGAAAGAGAGAATAAAGGTTAAAAGCTTAAGAGGTAAGCATATCAGACAGTCTTATGCATTTGAACACTTAATTTACTATGGCTCCTCAAAAATATTAACTGGAAATATAATCAGCATTTTAATTTGTATTGTTACAACTGATTCTAATCTAAGAGTTGCCAGATCACAATTTTACATTTATTTTTAATGTTCACTTATTTTTGAGAGAGAGAGAGAGAGAGAGAGAGAGAGAGCAAGCAGGGGAGGGGCAGAGAGAGGGAGAGACACAGAATCCAAAGCAAACTTTAGGCTCTGAGCTGTCAGCACAGAGCCCCATGAGGGGTTTGAACTCATTAACCATGAGGTCATGACCTGAGCCACAGTCAGACATTTAACTGACTGAACCGTCAAGGTATCCCTGCAGACTTTAAAAAACACAGTTACCTTGAATATAAACTATATTCTATTAAAACTTTTATTTAATTATATAATCCTTACCCTTAGTTTTTTTACTCATATTTTCAAATAAATGGTCTCCTGAATATAGCACCAAGATTTCCTAATTTACTCACAAGGAAACTTGTTAATGCAATACATTACTAGTTTTCCAAAATTAAAATTGTTTCATTTGTTTTCCTGTTTTAACACAACCTGCTTAATTTAAAATTATCAAATTCTCTGGGTGCCTAGGTGGCTCAGTCAGTTGAGCATCCGACTCTTGATTTCAGCTCCAGTCATGATCCCAGGGTCATGGGGTAGAGCCCCATGTCGTCGGACTCTGCCCTGAGTGTGGGCCTGCTTAAGATCTGTCTCTCTCTCTTTCTCTCTCCCTCCCTCTGCTTTTGTCCCTAGCTCACACGTACTCTCTCCCTCTCTTTAAAATAAAAATAAAATAAAATGAATTAAAATAATATAATATAAAATAATATAAAATAAAATAAAATACTGAAACATCCAAACAGTAACGTAAGAATAATTTCAAGACCCACTATCCAGTTGTAACATTGTTAGCCCTTCTGATAAAATCATTCAGATATCACTCTGTTACACACATACATTAGCAAATGATTTTACAAAAATGGAACGAGATGTGCTGCTTTATACATCTTTAGTGACTAAAAAGTTTTCATGACTTCTTTCTCATCCATAAATATTTTTTCTCCCTTATACAAAGTGTTACCATTCAGTAAGCACTTACCATGTGCCAGACATATAGCAATATAAGCAGCATATAACAAATGTTAAATGTTTGTTGTTATAACTACTATGTCTTTTAATATTTAAAATGACCTTATATCCTAATAATCATTATCTCTATTTTATAGATAAAGACAACTATCTTAGTTTATGAATTATTTTCAAGGTCACACAGCTATGATTTTTCTCGTTTAATGTCATCATCATATATTTATATATATACATATGTATTTTAAACTCTTAAAATATATTTATTCATTTATTTTGAGAGAGAGAGAGTGTATGAGCATGCACAACCTGGGGAGGAGCAGAGAGAGAAGGAGAGAGAATCCCAAGTAGGTTCCATGCTGTCAGCACAGAGCCCAATGTGGGGCTCAATTCCATGAATCTTGATATCGTGACCTGAGTCAAAATCAAGAGCAAGACACTTAACCAACTGAACCATCCAGACACCTCTCATCAATTATTCTTAACATCTAAACTAATATGTAGGGGTATTTATCCAAATTTATCCCAATTTAGTCAATCCTCTACTTATGAAATTTTAGTTTATATAGAATCATCTGATCATTAAAAAAAGTTTGATCTCATCTCAGCTCTTTGGCTAAGATCAAGTATAAAAAATGTTTGATTGAATTTTTCCATTTACATTTATTATCTATTCAGAATAAACCCCTAGAATTGAAATTATTAGTTCCAAGGAATTGCAGTATTTATATTTTGAGATATACTGACAAATCACTAACAAAATACAGATTATCAAATTACAATCATATTATTATCACTAAAGCAAGGTACAGCCAATCAGGTAAGTGTTGGGGTGAAAGACCTTCCTCTACCCTATGGTCCTTCTGCTGGATTTAGAATCAAATTGACCTGAGAAAAATTAATAGGAGAAAATTAAATTTAATAGGCTTACGTAGAGGGAATCCACATAGACATGAAAATTCGAAGACAAGGAGGCAACATGAGACTTATATGAGCTAAGGAGAGAGGCAGGGCTCTGGGGATGCAAAGGGGAGATAGATCTTTAGCAAGAAGCTGAAAGGAGATGTTTGGAAAAACAAAGATTGCCTCAGTTAATAGCTCTCTTCCTGGCAGGGGTTCTCCTTTCCAATGTAGATTTAGACATTTGAGGGGGAGGCAGAGAGCCTGCTCTTTCCTACATCTGTTGAATTTTGATTATTTTTAACTAAAAGTAATCTTTATGCCAAAGTGGCCCATCTTGGGACAGTCTGTCCTTGGCCCTTACATAAGTAAATAAAGGAGATCACATTTTTAATATATTTTCATGTGTATGATCATTGACTATTTTTATTTTTCTATTATGAATTTTTAATTCACTATTTTCAATATTTTTCTTTTGGGCTATGAGCCTTTTTATTGATTGTAAGGATGTATATTTAGAGGCATTCTAGTGTGCCATATGAATAAATATTTTTTGATGCCTCACCTTACTTGCACCATTTTATAAGAACATTAAGTATGCTGACATTTGTATTTTTATTGTGTTCAAATGTTATCAAATGCATAAAAATTTAACAAATGTTTTAACATAAAACATGATCCAAGGTTTCTTTAGAAGGAAATTGCTTAATTTAGAAACATGTGGGAACACCTCTAACTCAGTGGGTTAAGCATCTGACTTCGGGTCGGGTCATGATCTCATGGTTTGTGAGTTTGAGCCCCACATCAGGCTCTCTGCTGTCAGCACAGAGCCCGCTTTGGATCCTCTGTCCCCGTCTCTCTCTGCCCCTCCCCCGCTCTCTCTCTCAAAAATGAACATTAAAAAAATAAAAACAAAAATGTGGATTATTTACTAATCATTTTTGTGCTTAATTTTTAATTTAATTGCACTGTGAATGCAGACGTTCTCCATATGATTTCAATATTTTGAAATTTGTTGTGACCTGCTTTAAGAATCAACAGATGATTACCTTTGATAACTTTTCTTTGCACCCTTTAAAAAAAAAATGTTTGTTCTGATATTTTTAAGCACCGATACTGCAACATTAAGTTCTAGGAGATAGTATGAAAAAAGAAAAAAAAAGAAAAGAAAAAAAATTGTGAATGACCAAAGGACAACCAAAGTGGCATAGCCATAACCAAAAGTGTGTGGTGTCTTTCTAGATAAGTAAAGAAAATCTTCCAGGAGTGAGGGTGGGTTTATCTATGTCACATGCTGCTGACAGGAGAATGGAGTGATAACCATTGGATTTGTCATCATAAACTCACTGGGAATCTTGACAATAGAAATTTTAAGAAGATTATAATAAAAGCATCGTCTGAGTGGTCCTAATAGAGATTGAAAAGAAACATTGAAAAAGATATTTTATGTTTAATATTCTTATGGCTATAAGAAGGAAAAGTCATGTTGCTATTACCAAGTCTGAATTCTGAAGGAATCCAGAATATTCTTCCTTTAGAAATATAGCTTCTATAAAGTCTTAGTTCTAGATTGGGATGAATTAAGAGTATAAGACACAGAATCACTTGATTATCCTTTCATTTCCTAGTGATTAGTACTGTTACTACTACAGTAATCTAAAAGAGCCTTACATAACAGTGTAGAATAACTTCCCCTTAACCTTTAACAAAATTTATCAGAAAGCAGATCATTTTATTTTTTTTCCCTTTGCTACCTACTTACTTAATATTTGGACGCCAACAGATTTGTTTTTAAGGGAATTTTATCCTTACTTTCACAAAGCAAGGTGCAAGCTAGGAAATGACCATTTGAGGAAAAACAAGGACAATAAACAAATAAACAACCAAACAAAACCTAAACAAAACAAAACCTGAGCATTTACAAAGCCCTTAACCATACCACATGTAAGAACTTTTAATAAATATTGTGCTTTGTGGGGTGCCTGGGTGGCTTAGTCGATTAAGCATCCCACTTCAGCTCAGGTCATGAGCTCATGGTTCATGGGTTTGAGCCCCATGTCAGGCTTTGTGCTGACAGCTCAGAGCCTGGAGCCTGCTTCAGATTCTATGTCTCCCTCTCTCTCTGCCCTTCCCCCACTCATTCTCTGTCTTTCCCCCTCTCAAAAATAAAAAATAAAAACATTAAAAAAATAATAAAAAATAAATATTGAGCTTTAAGCATGGAAAGCTATATGGTTTATGTGTGAAACTTTAACTTGTGAAAGATCACATTGTAAATAGGTAGTTTTACAGCATAATATTCCTGAAATGGAATAGGTGATTGTCCATTAGGGTGCATAGAGTGCCCACAGGTAAAAGCAAAAGATAGTTACACAGTAAAGATATTTCCTATACAAGTGAGACTACAGGTGACAATTTGCACCAGGAAACTTCAGAGAATATATGCAAAGTACAATCATCAAAAACACCCTCTTTTATAAATGCTTTGTATTTCTACCTCGTTCTAGTGAACTGTATTTATTTAAAATCCAAAGTAATTTATTTTAATCTAAGTGGTTATTTAGTGGTTTGAAATAATGGCTACAATCAGCCTTACATATAATTACAAAAACCAGTTACATGGGTTACACTAAATGGGAAGTATTGTAAAGAATCCTTCAGCAGACAAAAATCTTCCCAAATCTGTGACTATACACTATTATCATTTTTTAAAGTTTATTCCTTTGAGTTAAGCTTTTTGTTTCTTTTTCAATTAAACTGTGTGATTTTAAATTTTATTTCACATGGATAATATATTTGCCATTAATCTTGTGGCATCAAAAAGTCACTCTTTTAACTTTGTTATGTATAAAATGGTCATGACAATTACATCTGTCCACATAGGGCATACAAAGATTAAATCAGTTAATTTACTTCTAGAAAGAAGCCTGGTATAAAATATATTCCATATATATTAGATATTATCTTCCCATATATTCTGTTTATTGAAACTTCAACATTTCAGGAGTATTTTAGTTAATCCACACAATAATGTTATTAGTAGGCAATATTATTACTAAAAATTTTACATAAATTATGCATTTATAGATTTAGAGAAAGAAACTAAGGTATAAAAGCTCAATCACATGTAGATCTATTAAATGGTGTAATTATTCTTCTACTGCATCCTTTAGTCTTCAGTGTCCATGCATGCTGCATCTTAAATTGTCTAAAATTTTTTCTTTTTTTTTTTAATATGAAATTTATTGTTGGATTGGTTTCCATACAACACCCAGTGCTCATCCCAACAGGTGCCCTCCTCAATACCCATCACCCACACTCCCCGCCCTCCCACCCCCCATAAACACTCAGTTTATTCTCAGTTTTTAAGAGTCTCTTATGGTTTGGCTCCCTCCCTCTCTAACTTTTTTTTTCCCTTCCCCTCCCCCATGGTCTTCTGGTAAGTTTCTCAGGATCCACAAAGAGTGAAAACATATGGTATCTGTCTTTCTCTGTGTGACTTATTTCACTCAGCATAACACTCTCCAGTTCCATCCATGTTGCTACAAAAGGCCGTATTTCATTCTTTCTCATTGCCACATAGTATTCTGTTGTATATATAAACCACAATTTCTTTATCCATTCATTAGTTGATGGACATTCAGGCTCTTCCCATAATTTGGCTATTGTTGAAAGTGCTGCTATAAACATTGGGGTACAAGTGCCCCTATGCATCATCAATCCTACATCCCTTGGCTAAATTCCTAGCAGTGCTATTGCTGGGTCACTGGATAGATCTATTTTTAATTTTTTGAGGAACCTCCACACTGTTTTCCAGAGCGGCTGCACCAGTTTGCATTCCCACCAAAAGTGCAAGAGGGTTGCCATTTCTCCACATCCTCGCCAGCATCTATAGTCTCCTGATTTGTTCATTTTAGCCACTCTGACTGGCATGAGGTGATATCTGAGTGTGGTTTTGATTTGTATTTCGCTGAAGAGGAGAAACATTGAGCATCTTTTCATGTGCCTGTTGGCCATCTGGATGTCTTCTTTAGAAAAGTGTCTACTCATGTCTTCTGTCTATTTCTTCACTGGATTATTTGTTTTTCAGGTGTGGAGTTTGGTGATTTCTTTATAGATTTTGGATACCAGCTGTTTATCCGATATGTCATTTGCAAATATCTTTTCCCATTCCATTGGTTGCCTTTTAGTTTTGTTGATTATTTTCTTCACAGTGCAGAAGCTTTTTATCTTCATGAGGTCCCAATAGTTCATTTTTGTTTTTAATTCCCTTGCCTTTGGAGATGTGTCAAGTAAGAAATTGCTGCAGCTGAGGTCAGAGAGGTTTTTTCCTGCTTTCTGCTCTAGGGTTTTGATGTTTTCCTGTCTCACATTCAGGTCTTTCATCCATTTTGAGTTTATTTTTGTGAATGGTGTAAGAAAGTGGTCTAGTTTCATTCTTCTGCATGTTGCTGTCCAGTTCTCCCAGCACCATTTGTTAAAGGGACTGTCTTTTTTCCATTGGATACTCTTTTCTGCTTTGTCAAAGACTAGTTGGCCATACTTTTGCGGGCCCAATTCTGGAATCTCTATTCTATTCCATTGGTCTATGTGTCTGTTTTTGTGCTGATACCATGCTGTCTTGATGATTATAGCTTTGTAGTAGAGGCTAAAGTCTGGGATTGTGATGCCTCCTGCTTTGTCCATCTTTTTCAAAATTGCTTTGGATATTCGGAGCCTTTTGTGGTTCCATACAAATTTTAGGATTGCTTCTTCTAGCTTCAAGAAGAATACTGGTGCAATTTTGATTGGGATTGCATTGAATGTGTAGATTGCTTTGGGTGGTATTGACATTTTAACAATATTTATTCTTCCAATTCATGAGCACAGAATGTTTTTCCATTTCTTTGTATCTTCTTCAATTTCCTTCATAAGCTTTCTATAGTTTTCAGCATACAGATCTTTGACATCTTTGGTTAGGTTTATTCCTAGGTATTTTATGCTTCTTGGTGCAATTGGGAATGGGATCAGTTTCTTTATTTGTCTTTCTGTTGCTTCATTATTAGTGTATAAGAATGCAACTGATTTCTGTACATTGATTTTGTATCCTGCGACTTTGCTGAATTCATGTATCAGTTCTAGCAGACTTTTGGTGGAGTCTATCGGATTTTCTATGTATAATATCATGTCATCTGCAAAAAGTGAAAGCTTGACTTCATCATTGCCAATTTTGATGCCTTTGATTTCGTTTTGTTGTCTGATTGCTGATGCTAGCACTTCCAACACTATGTTAAACAAGAGCGGTGAGAGTGGACATCCCTGTCATGTTCCTGATCTCAGGGGGAAAGCTCTCAGTTTTTCCCCATTGAGGATGATATTAGCTGTGGGTTTTTCATAAATGGCTTTTATGATGTTTAAGTATGTTCCTTCTATCTCGACTTTCTCGAGGGTTTTTATTAAGAAAGGTGCTGAATTTTGTCCAATGCTTTTTCTGCATCGATTGACAGGATCATATGGTTCTTTTCTTTTCTTTTATTAATGTGATGTGTCACATTGATTTGTGAATGTTGAACCAGCCCTGCAGCCCAGGAATGAATCCCACTTGATCATGGTGAATAATTCTTTTTATATGCTGTTGATTTCGATTTGCTGGTATCTTATTAAGAATTTTTGTATCCATATTCAGCAGGGATATTGGCCTTTTTTCTCTTTTTTACTGGGTCTCTGTCTGGTTTAGGAATCAAAGTAATGCTGGTTTCATGGAATGAGTCTGGAAGTTTTCCTTCCCTTTCTATTTCTTGGAACAGCTTGAGAAGGATAGGTATTATCTCTGCTTTAAATGTCTGGTAGAATTCCCCAGGGAAGCTGTCTGTCTGGGACTCATTTGTTGGGAGATTTTTGATAACTGATTCAATTTCTTTGCTGGTTATGGGTCTATTCAAGTTTTCTATTTCTTCCTGTTTGAGTTTTGGAAGTGTGTGGGTCCTTAGGAATTTGTCCATTTCTTCCAGGTTGTCCAGTTTGTTGTCATAAAAGTTTTCATAGTATTTCCTGATAATTGCTTGTGTTTCTGAGGGATTAGTTGTAATAATCCAATTTTCCTTCATGATATTATCTATTTGGGTCATCTCCCTTTTCTTTTTGAGAAGCCTGGCTAGAGGTTTATCAATTTTATTTATTTTTTCAAAAAACCAACTCTTGGTTTCATTGATCTGGTCAACTGTTTTGTTTTTTTTTTTTTTTTAGATTCTATATTATTTATTTCTGCTCTGATCTTTATTATTTCTCTTCTTCTGCTGGGTTTGGGGTGTCTTTGCTGTTCAGCTTCTATTTCCTTTAGGTGTGCTCTTAGATTTTGTATTTGGGATTTTTCTTGTTTCTTGAGATAGGCCTGATTTGCAATGTATTTTCCTCTCAGGACTGCCTTCGCTGCATCCCAAAGCATTTGGAATGTTGTATTTTCATTTTCATTTGTTTCCATATATTTTTAAATTTCTTCTCTAATTGCCTGGTTGACCCATTCATTTTTTAATAGGGTATTCTTTAACCTCCATGCTTTTGGAAGTTTTCCAGTTTTCCTATGGTTCATTTCAAGTTTCATAGCATTGTGGTCTGAAAGTGTGCATGGTATGATTTCAATTCTTTTATACTTATGAAGGGCTGTTTTGTGACCCAATATGTGCTCTATCTTGGTAAATGTTCCATGTGCACTCGCAAAGAAAGTATATTCTGTTGCTTTGGGATGCAGAGTTCTAAATATATCTGTCAAGTCCATCTGATCCAATGTATCATTCAGGGCCCTTGTTTCTTTATTGATCCTGTGTCTAGATGATCTATCCATTGTTGTAAGTGAGGTATTAAAGTCCCCTGCAATTACCACATTCTTATCAATAAGGTTGCTTATGTTTTTGATTAATGGTTTTATATATTAGGGGGCTCCCGTATTCGGCGCATAGACATTTATAATTGTTAGTTCTTCCTGATGGATAGACCCTGAAATTATTATATAATACCCTTCTTCATCTCTTATTACAGCCTTTAATTTAAAGTCTAATTTGTCTGATATAAGTATGGCTACTCCAGCTTTCTTTTCACTTCCAGTAGCATGATAGCTACTTCTCCATTCCCGCACTTTCAATCTGAAGGTGTCTTCAGGTCTAAAATGAGTCTCTTGTAGGCAGCAAATAGATCGGCCTTGTTTTTTATCCATTCTGATACCCTATGTCTTTTGGTTGGAGCATTTAGTCCATTTACATTCAATGTTATTATTGAAGGATATGGGTTTAGAGACATTGTAATGTCTGTAGGTTTCATGCTTATAGTGATGTCTCTGGTACTTTGTGGTCCTTGCAACATTTCACTCAGAGAATCCCCCTTAGGATCTCTTGTAGGTCTGGTGTAGTGGTAATGAATTCCTTCAGTTTTTGTTTGTTTGGGAAAACCATTATCTCTCCTTCTATTCTGTATTTCAGACTTGCTGGATAAAGGATTCTTGGCTGCATATTTTTTTCTGTTCATCACATTGAAGATTTCCTGCCATTTCTTTCTGGCGTGCCAAGTTTCAGTGGATAGGTCTGCGACTACTCTTATGGTCTACCTTTGCAAGTTAGAGCCTGTTTATCCCTAGCTGCTTTCAGAATTTTCTCTTTATCCTTGTATTTTGCCAGTTTCACTATGGTATGTTGTGCAGAAAATCGATTCAAGTTATGGCTGAAGGGAGTTCTCTGTGCCTCTTGGATTTCAATGCCTGTTTCCTTCCCCAGATCAGGGAAGTTCTCAGCTATGATTTGTTAAAGTACACCTTCAGCCCCTTTCTCTATCTCTTCTTCTGGAATTCCTATAATACGGATATTGTTCCGTTTGATTGCATCACTTTGTTCTCTAATTCTCCCCTCATACTCCTGGAATATTTTTATCTCTCTTTTTCTCAGATTCCTCTTTTCCATAATTTGATCTTCTAATTCACATATTCTCCTCTCTGCTTCTTCAACCCGAGCTGTGGTCAGCTGCATTTTATTTGCACCTCATTTATAGCATTTTTTAGCTCCTCATGACTATTTCTTAGTCCCTTGATTTCTGTAGCAATAGATTCTCTGCTGTCCTCTATGCTTTTTTCAAGCCCAGTGATTAATTTTATGACTATTATTCTAAGTTCTTGTTCTTTTATATTGCTTAAATCATTTTTGATCAATTCGTTAGTTGTCGCTACTTCCTAGAGTTTCTTTTGAGGAGAATTCTTCTGTTTCATCATTTTGGGTAGTCCCTGCGGTGGTTCCAAACTGAAGGGCACTTCCCATGTGCTGTCTGGAGTAACTTGTGTTGGTGGGTGGGGCTGCAGTCAGACCCCATGTCTGCCCCCAGCCCACCACTGGGACCACAGTCAGACTGGTGTGTATCTTATCTTCCCCTCTCCCAGAGTCAGGACTCACTGCGGAGTGGTGTGGCCCCTGTCTGGGCTACTTGCACACTGCCAGGCTTGTGGTGCTGCTTCAATGGGATCTAGTCAAGGTTGTATTAGCCGGGGTGGATCCCCAAGGTGCACAAGGGTGGGAGGGGCAAGCTCAGCTTGCTTTGTTGTGGTTGGTCCCCTGCAGCACCGGTAGTGAGGCAAACCTGTGGGAGGGATGGATCCATAGAAGCACAGCGTTGGGCATTTGAGCAGTTCAAGCAATTTCTGTGACAGGAACTGTTTCCCTTTGGAATTTCAGCTGGGGGATGGGAGAGAGAAATGGTGTTTGCCAGTGCTTTTGTTCTGCTGCTGAGCTGAGCTCTGTCTTCCAGGGCTTAACAACACTCCCTCCCAGTGCCATCTCACCCTCCACGCTCTTTGAGAGCAGAACTGTATACTTTTAACATTCCAGATGTTAAGTCCTGCTGGCTGTCAGAACTCACACAGTCCGGCCCCTCTGCTTTTGCAAGCCAGACTTCGGGGGCTCTGCCTTGCCCAGTGGGCTGCCCCTCCACTGCCCCGGCTCCCTCCCGCCAGTCCATGTAGAGCGCACTGCCTCTCTGCCCTTCCTACCCTCTCCCATGGGCTTCTTGTCTATGCTTGGCTCCAGAGAGTCCATTCTGCTAGTCTTCTGGCGGTTTTCTGGGTTATTTGGGCAGATGTGGGTGGAATCTAAGCAATCAGCAGGATGAGGTGAGCCCAGCATCCTCTATGCCACCATCTTCCTAAAATTTTCTGATCCAAGTGGAAGCATCCTATAGAAGGAAAACTCAGAAAGTTAAAAAAAAAAAGACTGTAAAAACAGAAAATATTAGAAAGGTTACTTAATATAAGGATTGAAAAAAATTCACTGCTTTTGTCAAATAACAAGCAATTTGTAATAATCAAGGTAAATTTTTAGTAGAATAGTTAGACAGAGGCCAGACTTTAGGAACATCAAAAAAAAATTATATGTGGGGAAAATAATGGGTATGCAATACATCTGACTAGTTCAAATTTTTACAGAGCACTTATTCTGGATTCAGAACAAGTTTTAGAAGTCTAAAAAAAACACAATGAGGAATAATTAGGCTATATCTGGAGTTAATAGGTTTGTGGCATATATATATGTATATATATGGTATATATATATATATATATATATATATATATGATATATACATGTAAATATGTATATACACATGTATATATGTATATATATGTGGAAAAATATATGATATTGAATCTTGGATTCATAAAGTTTTCCAATCATTCTTTATTCATTCAAATTATTTTCATACAAAAATATTAAGTTTGGATATAAATATTTGGCTATGTTCTATATTGGCTTAGAAAGCAGTATATAAAAGCTTTTATTTCAATATCAAGAATTTAAAATACCAGAACTACTAAGAGATAACTTAAAACTGATAAGTTTTACAATCTGCGTATTAAATATATCTTTATAGACTGGGAATTCTTAGTTAAACTTGAATGAATATATTTTAGCTCTTTTAAGACACTTTAGTCCTTCCTAAATTTGGTTCCAAGCCAAGTTTATCGAATTCTGAATTTATTTTTACTTTTTTGTATTGATTTCGAGAGTTTTACTTGATAAGAGCTCCAAAAACATTATTTATTGTGCAGCATATATTACTCTCAAGTGTAAAGTACATTTGCATGCATTAAGTGTTCAACTATGTAATTAAATATGCTCACATAGTAATTACCTGTTCTAATTATGATCCATAATTATTATAAGTGCATATAATTACGTAGTTACATGAAACATCCATGTGATAATAAAAAATCTTACATTATTATTTAAGATGAAAAAGGAGAATTAAATAGCAAAGTGAATCAAATTTAGAGAACTATCCATGACTCTCACAGTGTGCTATGTAATTTTTTTACTATTAATTAGCAGTTGTTTATTTAGGATAACTAAGTTAATTCTTACTGTTGTTCTTAAGAGTTACAAATGAAAGAAAGAAGAAAATAAAGTAAAAAAAAATACTGGATTAAGTAATTTAGCATTTAAGTAATTATCTGAATCACCTAGAATAATTTGTTCTCTAGTAGAAAGATAAGAAATTTCCTAATGTCAACAGCCTACTAAGAATTGTGATGTAATTGAATTAATAAAACTTAGATGAAACATTGCAAAATTAAAACAATTATCTCTAGGGGCGCCTGGGTGGCTCAGTCAGTTAAACATCTGACTTCAGCTCAAGTCACAATCTCATGGTTAGTAAGTTTGAGTCCCACATCAGGCTGTGTGCCGACAGCTCAACGCCTGGAGCCTGCTTCAGATTCTGTGTTTCCCTTACTCTCTTCCTCTCCCCTGCCCATGTTCTGTCTGTCTCTCTCAAAAAAAATAAACATTAAAAAAAATAATTTTCATTAATGTAAAATTATGAGGGATATTATACATACTGTCAATCACATAATAATAACCAGTTAATATAAATATATATTTATATAAATATACGTTGCATAATTGAAAATTTTAATTAATTGGCTAATAAATAAATGGGACTCTATAGAAATGACCCTTGGCCATATTTATGTGTTCATTCCTGCGTTAGAGAAGACTTAGAATTATTTCTCAAGGAAAAAGTATAGGCTGAAGTAAGATGCCCTAATATTAAGCAATCCTGGATGGCCTATCAATGTTTTTAGGAAGGTATCAGCCCCAGCTCCTGAAAGTTGTACAATATGAGTCCGTCCTTAATTGACAACATAGAATGTTGATATACCAAGTGCCTGTCAGAAAAGTATAACCTTTTGATAAATTGCTCTGAGACTCTCTGAATATTTATTGAGAATGGCCCAAAGGAGATACAGTCCATTTTTTTCTGCTGGTAGCCCACATTTAATCAAATCCTGAGAGCAGCATATTTAAACCATATCAAGTTAACTTGTCATTGAATGCCTGCATTGAACTGTACTCTTGTTTTATGTCTACTACATTGACCTTCACTTTGAGATTATAAAGTCTCAACCTGGAAATGCCAGAGAAATATCCACAGGAAAAGTTTCTTATGTCAGCTTGCAGACTGTCAATGCACAAACAGTTCTAGGGGTGTATTGGGTTCAGTGACCTGAACAAAATGGAAGCAACAGGTGTTGATGTAAAAGTATTTTCTAGGTTTGGCAAAAGCTCGTTGTGAGTATAAAGTCTTCTGAACATTACAGAAGGGTCTGAGTAGAATGCAAATATAAACAAAATGGGATCGTTGCTTAATAAGAACTTGTATTATAAGCAAGGGGACACAACACATATTAAATACATATAGATGATATATCAATCCATTTTAATGACAGGGACTTCAATTTTTCTACTGTTTTTTTTTTTCGTAGTTAGCAGGTTTCTTTAGGAATGTGGGTATTGTTTTTACATGTTAAGCACAATATCATACTGAATTGCTCCTGTGTTGCTTGCTGCTTCTCATTTTGATGAGGTTTTTATTTATTTTTAACAGAGATTCATCAGTGAATCACAGAAGGCTGCCAAGAATATGAGTATAGTATCAACTTAACAATTCAGTCTTGGGGCGCCTGGGTGGCTCAGTCGGTTGAGTGTCCGACTTCGGCTCAGGTCATGATCTCACAGTTTGTGGGTTCGAGCCCCACATCAGGCTCTGTGCTGACAGCTCGGAGCCTGGAGCCTGCTTCAGATTCTGTGTCTCCCTCTCTCTCTCTCTGCCCCTTCCCTGCTCACTGTGTCTCTATCTCTCAAAAATAAATAAATGTAAAAAAAAAAATTTTTTTAAAAACAATTCAGTCTTGGGGCGCCTGGGTGGCTCAGTCGGTTAAGCGGCCAACTTCAGCTCAGGTCATGATCTCACGGTCTGTGAGTTCCAGCCCCGCATTGGGCTCTGTGCTCACAGCTAAGAGCCAGGAGCCTGTTTCAGATTCTGTGTCTCCCTCTCTCTGAGCCTCCCCCGTTCATGCTCTGTCTCTCTCTGTCTCAAACATAAATAAACGTTAAAAAAAAAAAAAAAACAAAAAACAATTCAGTCTTATATACAAATAGAAAGTTACGCTTATTTAAAAATATATTCAAAGGGCACCAGGCTGGCTCAGTAGGAAGAGCGTGCATCTCCTGATTTCGGGGTTGTGAATTCGAGTCCCTTGTTGGGTGTAGAGATTAAATAAAAAATAAATAAATAAACTTAAAAAATATTCAATGTGCACTGGAATTTGAAATAGTTTGCTTTTTTTTTGCCTTTAATATTTCGAATTGGAGGTCACACTCTTGAAATATTGTTAGCCATGTCCTTGTCAAACAAAATATGTTGCATAGCTTGTAGGATTTAGAAAGAGCCTTCAAATGTGCAAAAGCAGCCTATCTTGTTGTTAGGATTTCTCAAATTTGTGAAGTTTACATTATCAGTGTTCTGACATATTGTTAGTTCATGAGTTCTGTTTGGTTCCCCCAAAGTTGTTCATAATCTGTGCAGTTTGTGCAAATAGTGATCAATAGTAATCATGCTAGAATTTATAATCGTGAAAAGTTCTTTTGCTAATTTTGTAGCTTTTAAAACAAGACCAGATATCCAACTAGTCTAATTCATTTATATTATATCAATTTTTTCTATCATTTATTTCATCTCCAGGCATTAACCAATACAATGAAATATAATGATCTTAGAGCAGTGAATACTACTAATGAATCTGCTTTTTCTCATTAAAAAATCTTGGCTTTATTTCACGCAAAATTAATTATCATGTTTTACAGAAATAACGAATTTCCCATATTAAAAAAATCAACAAATAGTGTATACTTAACATAATCCAGGCATTACTAAGAACCTTGCATATTAACTTATATGAAAATGATAATGACACCATAGATTCTATCCTCATCATGTGCATTTTACAGATGAAGAAACTGGGAAAAATGGAGGTTAAGTAATTTATTCAAAGACACACATTAGTAAGCTGAAGTGGTACAATTATAACCTGGTACTGAGGTATGAAGCCTAGACCATTTGAATCTAATGTGCCTGCGTTTAACCAACACACCGCTTGGCCATTTGACCCTACTACTAGAAGTTTACTTAGTACATGTAAGTATTTAAGTAAGGGAAATCCTTTCCCTTTATTTTATGATTGAACTGATTTCTATTTTACATATTTTAATTTAAGCCCACTCGCAGAGGCACTGTGACTTTTTTTCTGGGCATAAGTACTAAATTTTTGCCTTTTTGTAATGAATCATCTAATAGGCATAAACACATATATTCAATGTCCTCTATCAACTAGTTTATCTTTAACTCATAATTCATAATTGTCCAGGCATTTGTGATAATGACTCATTGAAATCATGGTAATTTTGCATATATCTTCAGAAGATAGCTCCTGCCATTCATTCCTTCTCAAGAGGCCAAATTTCAGTTTTGTACAGAAAATAAATTATGTTACTTAGTAATAAGTGTTCATTGCTGATTTTTCAATAGTCTTTTGGTAAATGTTTCTACCTTTATTCTTTAATGATGGTTTAAAATCTTTCCTTAGAAAGCAAGTTTATATAGAATTTTATCATGGAACAAATTCTGCTTATTAGAAGACATTCTTGTCATTCAAAATATATACATTCTCAAATATAAGAAAATCTTAAATACAGGCACGAGATTCTTACCCCTTTTGATATTTACATTCGTTTTTAAGTTCTATCATTAACTTTTCTTTAAGTGTCATGATCAGAGGTGTGGATTAATATAAAAAACACATCATTATAGAAAATTAAAAAGTATACAAAAATTACCAAAGCATAGAATAATCATCAATAGAAGATCAAAAATGGGTTTCTTGTACCACAAGTGATTGAGAACACAAATTGCACAAAACATTTCTCGTGTTTGTGAAAAAATAAAAATTGCCACTCTTACACTGGGATATTTCCCCCAAAACTTTTACAGAGTTTTTATGACATTTATAATTAGGTTGTTAGGATAAATAGGATATGTTAGGCAATTAGGATATGACATTTGTCCAGTGAACCTTCTCTCATGGTTTAAAAGAAATGATGAGTTTCTGTTGTCCTTATAAATCTCCGTTTCCCTAAATTCATCTTGTCTTTATCAGACCCCCCTGAAGTTACGATATAATCATGACAGCAGAATATACCTGTGTTCAGTATTTCAATGTGCAAAACTAAAGACAGTGTATACAGAAGTACCTTTTGGCATATTGTAAAGAATTTTGTATGTTATTTTTGAAATAAATTAAAAGATAGTATAGTATTTATTTTAATCTCTAATGATACTATCAGACATATCATTCCTATCACTTTTGTTTGGGATAATTTTATATTTCTTTTCCTTTAATTTTGTCTTATAAATATTTAAAACTTGACTTAGAGCAAAATGTAAACTTGAAGATCAATCATATATCAGGTAAGAAAAAAATATCATGGTGTAGTACTGTCTACTGTTGCTATTATAAGATCATGATACTTTGTTACAAATACAAAGAAAACTACTCTGAATTTACAGGCTCATTGTAACAATAAGAATATTTCTGTTATGTGGAACAGAAATTTAGAGGAGACTTTAGGGTTTTAATTGTGGCGCAAGATTTTATCAAGATTGGTATTTTTTTCTTTTTCTTTTTTTTTATAGTTTATTTATTTATTTATTTATTTGAGCACATGAGCAGGGGAGGGGCAGAGAGAGACACAGGGAGAGAATTCCAGGCAGGCTTTGTGCTGTCAGTGAGAAGACCAATGTGAGGTGAGGCTCAACCTCACAAACTGTGAGATCATGACCTGAGCTGAAAATCAAGATCTGGATGCTTAACTGACTGAGCCACCAGCGCCCCAAGATTGGTATTTTTTTCTATCACTCTCTTCTGCCATCTTCAGCATATGATTTTTTTCCCCTCAGACTAGGTTCTTTTACAGTTGCAAGATAACTATAGCAGCCCCCGGGTGCAAATCCACTTAAGAAGGTTTAGAGAAAGAATGAAACTTTTCTACTCCCCCCCGCTAAAGATGCAGAATCCATTTCTGCTTCCTATTGGCCAGAACTGCCTCACATGCTCATGCCTAAGCCAATAACCAGAGAGGAAAATTAGCAATTGATAGCACATCCTGGTTGTTATTATTGTTTCTTTGTATCCTTACCAAATTCATATATTGAAACCCTAGTCCTCAATGTGATGATATGTGAAGATGGGGCCTTTGGAAGGTCATAAAGAGGTAGCTCTCATGATGGAATTAGTGCCCTTATAGGAAGAGACAGGAGAACTTGATTTTTGCTCTAATCTCTGCCATGTGAGGAAACAGGAAGAAAGTAGCTATCTACAAGCTAGGAAGAGAGCTCTCACCAGACACCTGATCTGCCAGCAGCTTGATCATTGACTTTCTGGACTCAACAGCAGTAAGAAATAAGTGTTTGTTGTTTAAGCCACTCAGTCTATAATAATTTTGTTATAACAATTTGAACCAAGTAAGACACTAATACATTTTCTGGTGCTTGGGGTTGGGATTGTCTTTCCAAGTCATCGCCATGAACAAGAGTGCAGATGATTTCTTAAGAATGGAGTCTTCTAAAAAATGGAATTTATGTACAGCAGAGCAGAAAAGTAGAGTCAGTCTGTGTCCTTAAAATTCTGTAAACCATCAAATAAGCCCTGGGCTGCTCACTGAAGAAAGACGTCATATGTGAAAAAAAAAACTGCTGAGTGTTTAATCATTATAATCTCTGTTATTAATAATCCTAATCAATGCATAACTGATAACATGATAAATTTATAAATGCCTATATAAAAATTGTGTTACTTTACCTGAATGTTCATACAGATTCCCTAATAAAGCTTTATATATTAAAAATGTGCTGCTTAGCAACCTTAAATCATTACCAGAATGGAAATGTTTGAAAATTTAGAATACTTCATATCTCAATTAATAAGAATTTTTTGCTGTGTTATAGAATTGGGAATTCTAACCTTTAAAAACTACTGAAATGGATATTAATATTTCCCCTGGTTAATATACTTCTAAAATACACTGAACCATTTCAACATACATATTTATTACTAATTTAAGTAAAGGTAAATTTGCTTTTTCTCTTACAGCTGATGATTTATAGTTCAGATCAGTTTATTGAGTCATTTTTCACACATAAAATCCCTTACATAAAACCTCACCCCTAAATTACTGGACAAATAAAAATTATTCTCTTTGCTTCTCTTTAATGTACCATGCTTCTACACTCTGATGACTACTGAAAATAAATTCTAACAATATCTAATATTGTAAGAAACAGGTTTTTGTCATTTTAATTTAATTATCATTGTTTTTTCTTGTTTTGGTGAGTGAGAAGTTAGTCAACGAACTGGATGTAATGAAACTTAAGGTTTGTTATTTTAATCCTTCCAAATAAATTCTCTACTCAGACAGCACTATTTAACTTAATATTTTAAAGATTATGACTAATATTGCTTATACTTTGTAGTAATATATTTGGTGAGTATACTATCGCTGTCAATGCTTTCTTTGCTTAAAAGCAGCATTTTTCAACCAAAAAAAACCCAACAACAACAAACCCATAAGTCTATAAAGAATAGTGTGTCACTGGATATCCAGTATCCTGATGTGCAGCAGTGATAGAATGCGTGCTATTACTATTAGAAGGGACTTTGAAAGAATGGAGACATAATTAATAATTTATATTGGCCTATTACCTGTAATGAATTAATGGGAAATGGGAAGTTTATACACCTCTCAAGTCTTGTAAGGGCTAAGTCATGTTGGTTCATATTCCCTAAGGCCTGAGGTTCATGACACTTGCAAATAACATTAACTCTTTAATAGGTAAAGTATAATGTGTCAGCTTCAAAATAAAAACTTGTTACAAAACCTTCAGTGAAAAATCCATTAATTAGATACAAGCATACTTCTCATTACCTTTTAGTAGTGAGAAAATGCTTTTCCTATGCCAGGCTCTGGGTATTATATGACCTCTTCTTCATAAAGCCATTACTTTCAGGAACAGGAAACATAAGAGGCTTTTCTAACACACAGAAGAAGACAGAAACTTAGACAAAATGCCAAGAGAGAGGAATATATCCCAAATGAACGAACAAGAAAAGGTCACAGCCAGAGATCCAATCGAGACAGATATAAATAATATGCCTGATCCCGAATTTAAAGCAACAATCATAAGGATACTACGTGGGCTTGAGAAAGGCTAGAAGACACCAAGGAGTCCCTTACCACAGAGATAAAAGAGTTAAAAAAACATAAATGAAAAATACAAGAAGTGAAATTTGAAACAGATTGGATGTAACGACCGCAAGGATGGGTGAGGCAGAGGAACAAATAAGTAATATAGAAGATAGAATAATAGAAAATGATGAAGCTAAACAAAGAGAGAAAGAATTATGGATTATGAAAATAGACTCAGGGAACTCAGCGACTCAATTAAATGTAATAACATTCATATCATAGGAGTCCCAGAAGAAGAAGATAGAGAAAAGAGGGCAAAAAGTTTATTTGAATAAATAATAGCTAAAAATTTACCTAATCTGGGGAAGGAAACAGACATACAAATCCAGGAGGTACAGAGAACTCCCATCAAAATCAACAAAAGCAGGTCAACATCAAGACATATTGTAGTTAAATTTGCAAAATATGGTGATAAAGAAAAAATTTCTAAAAGCAGTAAGTGAAAAGAAGTCCCTGACTTACAGGGGGAGACCCACAAGGATAGCCAAAAACACCTTTGCTAGATATTTTGCTCCTATAAAATATAAAACAATAGAGTAATATAGTATGATGGACTAGATTCCATGAATGATCCTTCTGGTTAATGTATCCTTAAACACTGGGTAATTATTTTTGCTTAAAAATGTATCCTTGAGTTGGAACAAATCAAAGAATCTAGAGGACAGTAACAAAACAGAAATGAAAAAGCCTTGTATGATAAGGTAATATAAAGTCAGCTTTCACTTTAAAGAGTATTTCAAAACTTAATGAATTTCACCTTAATTTTAATGTTTGCATGAGAACAGAGATTAAAGAACTAAAGCCTAGAGCCCACACCATATAGAAAGTATAATATCATAATCTACATAAGCTAAGATCCTCAAATAATGTAACTTAATGCAAGGCTGAATAAATAAGCCTGAAAAGCAGAAATAAATAGTAAATAAAGTCTCCTGTTTTGACCTAGACCTTGGGTAAATGAAGAAAAGAAAAACTAAAGAATATTAATTGAAAATAAAGAGCAGCGGGTCAGCTATTATGTGGATTCATGGCATAAATTTACAATATTTATATAATTCCAAAACATGTGGATAATTTTATTTAATGGTTGATTTCATGCAACCAGTAGAAGACTATGGGATCCATTTCAGGAGGAAAATAACTTCATATTGAACTTGAATAATTTTTCTGGCTAAATTTCCAAGAGACTTCATAGCCAAATTCATACAGCACTCAAACAGGCAATAAGAAAAGTGAGTTTGCAGAAACAACAGACATTAGAAACAAACATATGAAGACTTCAGGTATTGTTAATACCGGAGACATAAATTAGTTGGATATATTTAAATGATTTTAAGAAGTACAAGAGAATATTGAAAATATCATGAATCATCAGGAAATATGTAAAGTGATTTTAAGAATTTGTAACTTTTAAAAAGAGTCAGAGAGATTTTATACAGATATGAAAAAATACATAAACCAAATTAAAGATTTAGTGGCTTGAGTAAACAACTTATTAGATTCATTTGAATAGAAAGATCAATTAACTGGAATTTAAATTAAAGTGAACTGTTCAAAGTGTAATCAAAGTAAAATAAATTAAAAAAATATATATGAAAGAGAGGTAAGGCAACCTGTAGGATAAAGCAAGTTGATTTAACATATATCTAATCAGAGTTACCGAAGGACTTAAAAAATGAGAAGTTTTTAAAAACATTTACAGAAAATATGCTAAAAACCTTTCAGACTTGTTAAGAAAAAAACCCACAAATTTCACCTTCAGAAAATCCAATGAACCTCAAGATCATAATAAATGAACTGACACCTTAATAAATCTCAAAACATTAAATAAACTCAAAAGGAAAAAAAATCATTAACAAAAGCTAGGATAAGCATGGGTGAGGGGAGGTTGAACACTGTGAGACCAACCCCTACAGTGAGTTGAACAAAATGTGTCATTGGATGGGCCGTTGTACTTGACTGAATCAGCTCAGCATATCTTGCATACCATTCTCACATGTGGGGAATCTCCCACATTTTGTAAATAATTCCTCGGTGTAGAAATCAGAAAATACATTGCCATTAACTACAAATAAACAAATATAACACAGGTGCTGGTAGTCAGATGTACTCATGCAGAACTTAAACTTAAAGAAAAAAAATATGTGAAAGAAATATTTGTGTGGATTTTATTTTTTGCTGAGGGGACAGTGGCAGCTTCATCTGACTCTGGGAAGTAGCAATTGATTCTGGTACCTGGTGCCCAGAATCCACAGCTGATGTAGCTATGACTGACGTCCCTATGACTGTAGGGACATTGGCCTTTGTTCTCAGAATCTAGTCCTCTAAGCCAGATTCTAGTCCACCAGAGAGTCTGTGAAACAGCAAATATCATTTAATAAATAAACTTTATAAAGAGACTTACAAGAGTAGTTTTTGATGTTTGCTTCTAAGAGCCCTGTGTATTAACGTATTATAGAAACTGACATTTACCATGATGTCAGCTTTGACACTCAAGAGAATGAGACCTGAGAATAGGTTAACTGGCTTTAGTGAATTTAAAAAGCATCAAGTAACCCTCTAGTATTTGAGTATGAGACACTAGGAACCATGGTACACAATGCAGAAATGCTTAATAGATCATTGTCTTTAATCATCTATAATGAATTACAAATTGAGAGTAAGTTCTTGGGAGATGTACTTGTCTCTTGCCAAAAAATATTGTAAAGTTCAAGATGAATACAAGAACTGGCTAATTGGCTCTTGTAAATATATTGAAAAACCTACAGAATGAGCCTTTTGTCAGTCCTAATTTTACAAAAGAAAATGTGATGAGACATAGCTATTTTCTATGATTGTACTATGAGGAAACTACCATTTCTTCCAGTCATAGGGCTAGTATATCTGCAAACCACAAGTAAATAGCAAACTAAAAAGAAGTTTATTCCTTAGACACTGTATCTCTGATGTAATAGGGCATTGTTATGGAAAGAGTAGGACCCTGAGAATTGGAAAAGGAACACTTATCAGAATTTAAAGATTGAACTGATGCCCATTTTGACCTCTAAGTCTCACTGAGCTTCATTTTCATCACAAGCAGCCTTCCTTCCTTTCCCAGGCTTTTTTCCTGCTATACTAGAAACCCTTGAGACCATTTTGCCAAGGAATAATAATTTCTCCTCATGTTCCTCACCTGAAGCCAGTCACTGTTCCTAACTATAACAAGAGTTATATTCCAGCATTTCCACTATGTGAAATACAAAGTTTCAGTATTGTATTCAGTGTCTCAGAGGAGAGACTCTACATGCCAAAGAAGTGCTTTTTTAAAGTAAATTAAATTTCTGAAATATGTATGGATACTGATGATATTAGAGCAAAAAGAAAGGAATATATTTGAGATGAGATAGAATGATGCCAGATGAAATTATAAGAAATTCTGTATGCAATATCTGCATTAAAAAAAATCTGAGTTAAGGCTGTGTTTTATGGTTTGCCTTTCTTTTTTTCCCTGATCATTTACTTTGTTCTTAAATTCCACATATGAGTGAAATCATATGGTATTTTTCTTTCTCTGACTTATTTTGATTACCGTAACAGTCTCTAGCTCCATCCTCATCATTGTAAATGGCAAGATTTCGTTCTTATTTATGGCCGAATAATATTCCATTGTGTGTGTGTGTGTGTGTGTGTGTTTGTGTGTGTGTGTGTATATATATATATATATGAGAGGTGGTAAATATATATACGTGTATATATATATTTACCACCTCTTCATTATCCATTCACCAGTCAATGGAAATTTATGCTCTATCGATAATCTGGCTATTGTTGATAATGCTGCTACAAAAATCAGGGTGCATGTATCCCTTCAAATCAGTATTTTTTAACATTTGGGTAAATACCTAGTAGTGCAATTGTTGGATCATAGGGTAGTTCTATTTTTAACTTTTTGGCAAAACTCCATACTGTTTTCCAAACTGGCTGTATCCATTTGCATTCCCTCCCAAAGCGTAAGATGGTTCCCGTTTCTCCACATCCTCACCAACAACTGTTGGTTTCTATTGTTAATTGTAGTTCATTCTGACAGGTGTGAGGTGGTGTCTCATCATGTTTTTAATTTATATTTCCATAATGATGAGGGATGTTGACCAGTTTTTTCATGTGCCTGTTAGCCATCTGTATGTATCTTCTTTGGAAAAATTGTCTATTCTTGTTACGTGCCCATTTTTTAACTGGAGTATGTCTCTTTAGGGCATTGAGTTTGATAAGTTTTGCATAGATTTTGGATACTAACCTTTATCAGATATGTCATTTGCAAATATCTTCTCCCATTCTGTAAGCTGTCTTTTAGTTTTGTGGATTCTTTCTGTTGCTGTGCAGAAGGTTTTTATCTCCATGAAGTTATGATACTTTTTTTTTTTTTTTGCTTTTGTTTCCCTTGCCTCAGGAGACATATCTAGTAAGAAGCTAGTATGATTGATTTCAAGACGTTACTGCCTGTGTTCTGCTCTAGGATTTTGATAGTTTCCTGTCTCACATTTAGGTCTTTCATCCATTTGAATTTATTTTTGTATTTGGTATAAGAAAATGGTCCAGTTTCATTTTTTTGCATGTTGCTGTCTAGTTTTCCCAACATCATTTGTCTTTTTTCCATTGCATACTCTTTCCTGCCTTGGCAAAGATTAGTTAACCATATAGTAGTGGTTCATTTCTGGATTTTCTATTATGTTCCATTTGATCTATGTGTCTGTTTTTTGCCAGTATCATACTGTCTTAATCACTATAGCTTTGCAATATAACTTGAACTCTGGAATTGCGATGCCTCCTGTTTTGCTTTCAAGATTGTTTTGCTGTACAGGATCTTTGACAGCCTTTTAGGATGAGTTTGGAAGTTTTCCTTCCATTTCTATATTTTGGAACAGTTCCAAAAGAATAGGTATTAACTGTTTTTTAAATGTTTGGTAGAAAACCCCTGGGAAGCCATCTAGCCCTGGACTTTTCTTTGTTGAGAGATTTTTGATTAATTATTTAATATATTTACAGGTTATTGGTCTGTTCATATTTCTATTTCTTCCTGTTTCAGTTTTTGTAGTTTATATGTTTCTCAGAATTTATCCATTTCTTCTAGATTGCCCAATTTGTTGGCATATAATTTTTCATAATATTTTCCTACAACTGTTTATATTTCTGTGGCATTGAATATGTTCTATCCTCTCTCATTCATGATTTCATTTATTTGGTCCTTTCTCTATTCTTTTCGATAGGGATTTATACATTTTTAAAATTATTTCAAAGAACCAGCTCCTGGTTTCATTGATCTGTTCTATGGTTTGTTTGTTTCTATGTCATTTATTTCTGCTCTAATCTTTATTATTTTGCTGCTTCTGCTTGTTTTAGGCTTAATTTACTGTTCTTTTTATAGCTCCTTTAGGTATAACTTTAGATTGTATATTTGAGATTTTTCTTGCTTCTTGAAGCAGACTTGTATTGCTATATGTTTCCCTCTTTTGAATGCTTTTGCTACATCCCAAAGATTTTGAACCATCGTGTTTTCATTTTTATGTATTTTTAAACTTCCTCTTTAATTTCCTGGTTGATCTATTCATCCTTTAGTAAGATGTTCTTCAACCTCCATGTATTTGTGATCTTTCCACATTTTTTTTCTTGTAATTGACTTCAAGTTTCATAGCTTTTTGATCCAAAAATATGCATGGTATCATCTTGATCTTTTTGTAGTTGTTGAAGACTGATTTGTGACCTGGTATGTGATCTATCCTGGAGAATATTCCGTGTGCAATCTGGAAGAGTATGTATTCTGCTGCTTTGGATGAAATGCTCTAAATATATCTATTAAGTCTATCAGGTCCAGTGTGTCATTCAAAGCCATTGATTGCTTGTTGATTTTCTGCTTAGATGATCTGTCCATTGCTGTAAGTGGGGTGTTAAAATCCCCTACCATTATTGTATTATTATCAATTAGTTTCTTTATTTTTTTTTTATTAATTGTTTTAAATTCCGGGTGCTCTCAAGTTGGGGGAATAAATATTTATAATTGTTCTATCTTGTTGGATAGACCCCTTTATTAAGATGTAATGCCCCTCTTCATCTCTTGTACAGCCTTTGGCTTAAAATCTAGTATTTTTTTTTCTGATGTAAGTATTGCTATTGTGGCTTCTTTTGACATCCCTGTGCATGGTAAATATTTCTCCATCCCCTCATTTTCAATCTATAGGTGTCTTTGATTTTTTGGTTTTTTTTTAATGCTTATTTATTGTTGAGAGAGAGAGAGTGTGTGAGAGCGAGCAGGGAAGGGGTAGAGAGAGAGGGAGACACAGAATGTGAAGCAGGCTTCAGGCTCCAAGCTGTCAACACAGAGCATGACAAGGGGCTCAAACTCATGATCCATGAGATCATGACTTGAGCTGAACTTGGATGCTTAACCAACTGAGTCACCCAGGGTCCCCTAGGTGTGTTTAGGTTTAAAATTAGTCTCTTGTAGGCAGCATGTAGATGGGTGTTTGTGTTTTGTTTTGTTTCATTTTGTTTTGTTTATATCCAACTTAACACCTTATGTCTTTTGATTGGATAATTTAGTTCAGTTACATTCAGAGTAATTATTGATAGATATGAATTCAGTGCCATTTTATTACTTGTTTTGTCATTTTTTCTGGAGATTTTCTCTGATCCTTTCTAGTCTTTGTCAATTTGGTCTTTCTTTCCCACTCAAAGAGTCCCCTTTAATATTTTTTGAAACGCTGCTTTAGTGGTCATAAACTCCTTTAGTTTTTCTTTGTCTGGGAAACTCTTTGTTTCTCCTGTTCTGACTGATAGCTTTGCTGAATCTCAAGTATTCTTGGCTGCATATTTTTCCCATTCAGCACATTGAATATATCATGCCACTCCCTTCTAGGCTGCTGAGTTGTTTTGAACTGAGGTGTGGGGGAGGAAAATGTCACCAGCTGGGTCTTTTGTCTCCATGGAAGCAATGCCACCTCTTCCAGATGTGGTTCAAGAAGGGGGAACTGTCTCTCCTTATAGGAGATCCTCAGATCACTCCATCTGCTCCCGGACTTCTGATCTCTTTTCTCCACAGGAGCACTTCAGCACCTCAGGGTTCCACACCAGCCATGTCACAGCCCTCTAAAACTATAGTCTTTGAGCTCCACTGGTTGTGAAAACTCACAAAAGCAGCCTCTCTAATTTTCTGTCAATATCTTTGGGAAGTGTTTTCCTTGTGTGATTCCCTGTATGCCTCCCCCATCCTCACTCCTCTGTCCCTCACCTCTCTCTGTGACCAGGGCTCCCTCCACTTTGCAGCACTCACAATCTGTTTCTCCCCCAAATCACCTCTCTGCACCTCCTACCTTCCATGATGTGGCCTCTTCTCTCCCTCTAATTGTGCAGTTTGTTCTGTCAGTCTTCAGATAGATTTCTTGGGTGTTCAAAATGATTTTATATTTATACATGATTTATATTTATCAATTGTCTATGAATTGATTTATATTTATATATTTATATATATATTTATATATAAATCAAAATGATTTATATTTATCAACCCTTTGATTAAAGGAAAACTTTGAGAAAAGACTCTCTGATAAAACCTAAGATTGTGTCATAAATGTTTTCTTACATTTTTTTTTTCCCCAAGGGACATGTACTTATTACCATAGTGACTATATTGGGGAAATGGTAGTAACCATACCTTATAATAATCATATTGATCAGTTTAGCTTCTAACCCTCAGTGATCCCAATGCATGCTCAAAAATGTGCAAAAATGAAGTGTGACCATGTGCCATGGTATCAGATTTTAGGATTATACCTAATATCAATAATAGAGACTTCCGTCCACTGAGATTGATCTTGCTTCTGCCAATGCTAAAGTCCCAATCTGCCAGGAGTTCAACACTCAGTCCTTATAGGTTACCATATTCATGGGGGACCAGCCAAACATTGGGTAGCAGGTTGAGAATATTGTAATATCCTTAAATCACTGAGCGGCAGAAATTTTATGTCTTTTAAATTATATTCTTGGAGTTCCTGGGTGGCTTAGTCAGTTAAGCGTCTGATTTCAGCTCAGAACATGATCTCAAGGCTCATGGGTTCAAGCCCCACGTCAGGCTCCATGCTGACAGCGTTGAGCCTGCTTGGGATTCCCTCTCTCCCTCTTTTTTGGCACCCCTACCCTGCTCACACACTGTGTATGTCTCTCTCAAAATAAATAAACATAAAAAAATAAATTGTATTCTGGGTTTTATTTGACTTTCTTGAGTAGATGTCTCTGTCACTAAAACTATTTGTGAGGTTCCAAATAGCCTCATCATCATTGCTCCTATGCAACATTGCTTCTGAGCATGTACAGCAAAGGGATTAAGGCAATTAATTTATTAATTAATTACGGCAACTTAACCTAAACGCATTTTTGGTATTATTATCTAACTCATTCATGAGAATAATAGGACCTTTTAAAACCTTTACTTGGTGAAGTCCCAGATGCTAGCTTGCAGAGCTGGATTTCGTCTGAGTGTGTTCTGTATTTTGAACTGGAAACAGATGCACTGTCATGTGTCACAAAGAGCCAAACACACAGGTTTGGGAACTAAGAATGTGGAAAATGAAGTGGCATTTTTTACTACAAAGTTTGATATTTCATTTCCAAATTTATTTGTTTCTTGTTTTCATGACTTAAATTTTGACAGCTTAGAGAAGGAGGAGTCTTTGATCTACTGCCTGTGAGCCAAACTTGGTCCACCACCCGCTTTGTAAATTTATTGGAAAATCTCCAAATCTATTTGTCTATATGTTGTCTATGGCTGCATTTGTGCAATAACAGTAGAGTTGAGTAGTTGTAAAAAAATACCATATGGCCTACCAATATTTACTATCTGCTCCTTTACAGAAAGAGTTTGCCTACCTCTCATTTAGATTTCATTAGTATCCAGGAAGGGAATGTATCAAAAGTGCTTGCCAGGTTATGCAACAATGGCCCAATTGAAATAAAACCTGAAATATCTTCCATTTTGGGGTTCAGATACCACTGCTTAAACTGGTAAAATGAGCAGTTCCAGTGTTGAATTAGGTATTTATACCTCTTGTAAAGTCAAATATGATGCTACATAATGAAGGAAGAGAGAGTATGCTTGGAACTAAATAATGAAAGTGTTTATAAACCCCTATGTGAAAAACTGGCATGAACTTACATCCTTCAGGAATGAAGGTTTGGATGGACCTATTAAATAACAAACTTCAATCAGCTAAGGTGCAGGCTGTGAAGAGAGGGAATATGGACAGGACAGTGGAGGAAGAAGGCATAGATATCAATTATACTCTTGTGATCAGTTTTAAAGCTAAGGACTGAATTGTCTACTCATATATTTTCCTTGCAGTATCATATATTTATATATACATCTTAAATAATTTTCCTGTCCCTCAGTCTCTTTCTGCAACTGTTTTAGATCCTTTAATGGCATACATTTTAAAATTTGCATATAGAATAATGTAAAGATAAAACTAGGGTGGAAGGAGAGGAAACATGGATATACCTCAGAAATTTAGAGAAATAAAAAGCAAAACTTGGTTTTGAATCAGAATATGCTGAGGGTTTGTGTTGCCCCACTTTTGAGAAGTGAGTGATCAAGACCACTCCATTGCATAAATTTTCATGGGATACTTCATATTTTATTACATATAAGTTTTACCACACAGAAGAAAATGTGACTAGAGCACACTGTTTAAGTCATGCTAAATGTGATGGTCTAGAAAAAGATCCAGATATTTTATTTTCATATTTATAAGTGATTTTATAACATGAAAGGGAGAAGCATCTTTTGTTGTTGTTGTTGATCTGGTTCTTATTACTGTTTATGAATTTTTTTTAATGTTTTATTTTATTTTAGAGAGAGAGACACACACACAGAGCAAGTGGGGGAGGGGCAGATATATAGAGAGACACAGAATCCGAAGCAGGCTCCAGGCTCCAAGCTGTCAGCACAGAGCCCAAGGCGGGGCTCGAACCAACGAACTGTGACATCATGACCTGAGCCGAAGTCAGACGCTTAACCGACTGAACCACCCAGGTGCCCCTAGAAATTTAACATGGAAGAAGGGTGTGCAAGGATGCTGGACTCTGGTGGACATTTGTTTTGATTGGGGTCCCCTCATATCTCTTGAATATTCTTCATTATGAAGGATGACTCTACCCTGATTACAAACTAGTGTTGTTATTCTTTGTCAACATCCACTGAAGATAGGACACAAGCAGACAATTTAGGCACTGAGATACACCCAAGAAAAGTTTTGATTCAGAGCAGAGCAAAGTACAAAAACAGGGGACACATGGAATCCATGTTTTGGAGGTGACAAGGACAATAGTGGCTGAAGTTTTGCACTGAGCTCTGGTGTCGGTGGGTTTTAGGCAGCCTGAAAACACGGTTGAGCAATGTCATTAGGTTCTTATCTGTCAAGCCTCATGACCTCTGTCCTCAGGGACAGTTTTGAATTGTCTAATATTTTCTTAAAATCTTTCTTCCTAAATCAGATAGGGTGGAGTTTGTTTTTGGCATGTAAGGGTCCTGAGTGAAACGATGCCTTTACTTATAGTATTTGTGTGGTGAGCATTAGTGAGCTTAGCAGCACAGTTGTAGAGTAACAGATTATTTTATACATGATTTCTGTTATACATGTAATTATATTGGCACTATTTATAAATAAGTTCTATATATTTGGAAGGAAATGTGATAAATATGTTGGTCCATTTCAGTAGAATTATTATGTTTTGTCAATCACTAAACATCTTATCTATCTGTAATTTCATATAACTACCATCACTAATGGCACATTATTTCACTCAGATTAGAAATAGGGAGTGAATAAGTGAAGCAGAAAATTGATCAGGAAGAGATCAACTGTTGTCGGATTAATTTCACTGGCAAAATTCATCTCATTCATTTTACTTTAGATGATTTTGCATTCTTTTAGTTAAATTCTACCATTTACACTTTTTAATGAGAGAATTTCTGGTAAAAGATTATCAGCCATCTTGTAGATAGTTTTTTATTTATATTTATTTCATGCACATTAGTCTAGCATTCCAATTTCCTGTGCTTATTCCAATTGTTATTTTTTGAATTTGATTTATAAACTACATTTCAAAACTTGTAAACATGGATACATAATATTTGTGGCAGTTTTCCAAATTAATTAACTAATTAACACACCATATATGATAATCTACCAATATATGTATCAATGAAATAGCATTTGTGTGTGTGTGTGTGTGTGTGTGTGTGTGCGCGCATGCGTTGAGGAGAAGGAACAATCAGGAAGATACCAAACAAATACCAGTCTCTTTCTTTATACTTAAAATTTCAGGATATCTGTAAAACTGCATGGTGAAGGATAAGATGTATTAAAAACTACACTATGCCTTTGGAATCTTTAATTTGATGCCTCTCTAGATCATTATTGAGAGCAAATATAGCAAATTTAAGTTAGCATATTCTTTATATTTTATACAACTGTAATGTTATTCATATGATTTTATAATTAAATATATTGTAATAACAAGATAGTAAGCCAAAGATATAATCCAATTAGCATTAGCAGAAAAACAGTTTCAGTTTAGAAAAAAAAAGATCATTTCAATATATTCTTATTCAGGGTTATGGAAATTCAATTTCGGTTAATATTGTAAAATATGTCAGCTTAATTTCTTCTCAATTTTAATGAAATTATACTCTTTTTAAAGATAGTAGGATTTGTGGCTATCAGCTTCAAACCCTTTAGGACAAAGTAGTTTTCAAATATATAAATGAAATGTAAGAGGTTGTAGTTTCATTTCATTAAAGGTAGGCATTCAGATTAATAAAACATTTCTTCTACTATCTATTATGCATATTTCTATGAGTATGCAATAACCAGTATATTATAAAAAATAGAAATTCATGAAAAGATCAGCATCATAAAACTGTAATGAAAATAAATGATAACTCACCACTGCTCTCCTAATGGAAACAGAAAATAAACAAACTTGAAATGCTAAGAGGGCATGAAAGCCCTTCAGTTCTACTACCCAGCCTGCCAATAAAATGAGATTCAGTAAAGGAAGACAGGCAAACTGCTGTTTCCCAATTATATGCCTCCCTCATCAATATATCACATTGTATGTCTGCAATTTTCAAACAAACAAACAACAAATAAGAAAATCAAAAGAACAAAAAGAACTGATATAGCATACTTTCTAAGGTATGATGCAAACCCAATCCTTCAGACATATACTTTTGAGGATAAGAAGTTTATTAGAGTCATCGATATATTAATGCATCTCTTGTTCAAGAGAAGAAAAATTGGAGGACATTGTGTTATTTAGTTTCATCTGTAACAGAGACACATTGTGTTTTGTATTTCAGACTTTATTACACCATTTATATAAAAGGACAGATGATAATAAAAATATAAGGTTTTCAGATTTGAAAGATTGCTTTCCAGAAGAAAACATTAAGTTTATGAAGTTCGAATGTCTCAAGATGAAATAGAGACATTTATACATGTCATAAAAACAATGGTTGTAAGATATAGAGCAGGATAATTAAATATTCTGTTCTTCCTAAAGTATCTGATACAGTTCTTCTGTACAATTTTAACGTTTCCTTCTTGCACTTATATAAAATCTTTCCATCTTTCTAGTAGTCCTGGCGTTCCCAAACTGCTTTAAAAAAAAAAAGCTTGTAGTTTCTCAGTTACATAGATTTTCATGTCCTAAAATTAAATCAGAAAGTACAGGACCTGAGGAAGTAGGCACTGGCATGCCAAGGATAAATTCCTTTCCCGGGTTGTACTTTTTAAACCATGTCTAAAGCTTTTGTCCAACCCAAGGTCACAAAGGTTTTCTAATATGATCTTTTCTAATTAATAGGTTTACTTTTAAAAATTCAATATATTATCCATTTTGTTTTAATATTATATAAAATGTGGTATAAAGCACAAGTTTCTTTTCTTGTGTATGAAGTCTAAATTTTCATTTGTTGAAAGACTGCCAGGAAAAGAAAAATACTGCCAGGTATCACCTATAAATGGGTTTAAAAAACAAAAAAGTCAAAGAAACACAGAGTAAAATGTGGTTGTCAGGGGCTGGGTGTAGGGGAATTAGAAAGAGGTTGGTAAAAGGGCACACACTTTCAGCTACAAGATGAGTGAGGTTTGAGGATCGGTTAATTAAACATGGTGAGTATAGTTGATAACACTGTAATCCATATTGAAATGTACTAAGTGGGTAGAACTTTAATGTTCTCACCAGAAAGAAAGAAAGGAAGAAAGAAAGAAAGAAAGAAAGAAAGAAAGAAAGAAAGAAAGAAAGGAACAAGGAAGGAATGAAAGGAGGTAAATACATGAGGTGATGGATGTGTAAATTAGTTACATGGGAGGCCTGTTTTCACAATGTTCACATATATCAAAGCACCACGATGTGCACTTTAAATATCTTATGATTTTATATGTAAATTAAACCTCAATACAGCTGAAATAAAAAAAAGATTAAAAAGCTTAGAAAAAGAAAAAAGAGACTCTCCCTTCTCCATTGAATTGATTTTGAACTTTTGTCAAAAATCAAATGACTATACATAGGCGTATTCTCAGACAATACTTTTTGTTTCATTTAGTACATGTTCTATGCATCTATTCTTTTGTCAATACTACAGTTTAGATAGTTGTAGCTTTATGGAAAGTGTTAAAATTGAATAGTGTGAGTCCTTTAACTATGCTCTTGGTTTTCAAAATTATTTTGGCCATTTTATTTCATTCCATTTAAGTGTAAACTTTAGAGTCAGCTTTTCTATGTCTGAACAAAATTACTGCTTGAATTTTAATTAGAATTATTCTTTGTTTCACATCAACTTAGAAAGAGTTGTCACTTTAACTATGTTAACTTTTCTGGTGCATGAGCATAGAATGTCTGTATAATTATTTAGGTATTCTTTGATTTCTTGTATCCATGATTTTTGATTTTACACACTTGTCCTACATATGTTTTCTGGATTTATTCCTATGTATTTTATTTAAGTGAGCTATTACAAATAGTTTTTTTTTTTTAATTTTAGTTTCCAATTGTTGATTGTTACATTAAAATGTGATTGGTTGTTGGTGTTGAATTCATATCCGATGACCTTGGTAACCTCACTTATTAGTTCTAGAGATTTATTTGTAGACTCTTTGGAATATCTATGAAAATAACCAGTTCATCTGTGATTAGGGACATTTCAATTTTCTCTCCCTTTCCAATCTGCATTTTTCTTGCATCACCATTACTATTATTATTATTATTATTATTGCACTGGTTGTGATTTCCAAAACAATATTGAATAAAAGTGGTGAGATTAGCTGTTCTCACTGTGTTCCCAGATCTACTGGAAAGCATTTAGTCTTTCACTAATAAGTATAATGTTATCAGTGATATTTTGTAGCTGCCCCCTTGTCAATTTAAGGACAGCTTTTTTTAATTCCCAATATGATGATAATTTTTATATGAATGCACGTTGAGCTTTGTTAAATGTTTTTACTGTACCAGTTAATATGATCATGTGGCTTTCCTTCTTTACAGTGTTAATATAAAGATTACATTGATTCATTTTGAAAACTTCTTGCATTTTCAGGATAAATGCTACTTGGTTGTTTTGTATGATGATTTTTATATATTTATAAATTATACGTTTATCATATATAATTTATCCAGCATAGATTGCTGGATTCCATATACTGATGTATTATAGCAGAACTTTCTGGTGTCTTTGCTAATGTATCAGAGTGATGCAGGACTGCTTATATGTATTGTTAAGTATTCCCTCCTCTTTAAGTTCCAGAGTTTGTGAAGTATTTGTATTATTGCTTCCTTAATTGTTGGGTAACATTACCCAGTGAAGCAAATGTGTTTAAGTTCTTTTTCTGATACGGTTTAACTATTGATTTAATTTACTTCACGTAGTGCTCCTCAGATTATCTATTTCCTCTTGAATGATATTTGCCAGGTTATGGGTTGTGTTTGACAAAGAATGTTTATTTCATATATTTTACCAAATTTTGTTCATAGCATCATTTGTAGTAATCTCTTACAATTTTTAGGTCTAGGTCCCTCTTCCTTTCCTGGTATTGGTAATGATGGTAGTATTTTTATAAGAGAAAACAAATGACATAGTAAACAGTGGTTATATTCTACCTTTAATAAGTTTAAAATTTTGACACCTTCAAATGATTCTCTGTGGACTTTCATATTTTAATTGAGAATATTATCTCTCATAAGGGCTGAAGTAAATTCAGGAAATTTTTACCACATGGTGGTCATTTGGGATATAACTTTTTTCTCTATTAAAATGTATATATATTTCAGCCCCCAAATTTTCACAACACTTTTTTCTCCATTCAAAATATCTTACTTTGAAAATACTTCATAAAAAAAGGTTATTATTCTTAAATATTTGGCCAAATTTAGATTTTGCAAAATTGCAGCTCTTTTCAACTTAATTCTATTTGCAATCTAGGAGCATCTTCAACTGATTATTCTCAAAAGTCTAGACTTTTGAGATATTATTAAAGAATATGAAAATTAAATCTCAGGCTTTATTTAAATATTTTTTCATATTTTTCCCTGTCGTTTTGTTGGGAAAAATGTATTTTCCTGTCTTCAGTGTATATTTTCAATAACTAAAAGTGAACTTTAAAAATGAAGATTATTGGTGCTTCATTTATTGAACATTTTGAAAGCTATTAAATAATTTTGAATAAAATACAGCAAAATTTAGATGACAGTTACAAAAATATCAAAATCATTTTGAACACTTAGTGTGAATTGCGTTAATTTTTAAAGTTTTAAACATTTAAAAATCTGATTAGTGGTGGGCATTTTAGTTCAAAATAAGAATTTCTACAAATGATTTGTAATTTAATTCCTTTGAATAAATATCTAACATGCATGTATATGAAGACATATATCTTAATTTTTATGAATTCTGTCAGCTGCTTATCTTGGGTTAGCAGAATATCTCAGCCTGTTCAGATGCAATTATGAATAATGTATGCACCACAACCATGTCTAAATGCATTTCTGCTCCATAGTGTTCTAAATTTAGTAAGTACATTGTGCTGTGCAACAATGCCGGGCTCCATCCAAATTTGTAGTCATGTTAACAGCACAAAAACAAATAATTTTTTGTCCTCAACATTGAACTTTCAACTTAGTTTATAAAGCATTCATAGGAATATCTCATGTTTCACCTTCAACAGAATGAGCTTCCAAAATCTAAACACTGACTTCATGAATTGAATTTAAAAAAGGTATGTTAATGGAATTCATGTAACTGATTTTCTGTTTGAAACACATAATATAAAATTGTCACTCCATCTTATGAAGCTGAAAAATTCACAATTTTCACTTTTCGCAAGTGCCAAATTTGGAGAAAGTCTAGAGATGGGTCACATTAGTTTAGAAAAATAGCTATTTTGTTCAAAAGAAAAAGTCGTGTTTCACAAAATAATATGTAAATAAAGTTCTGTAGATGCGTGTGCCACATTTTGGGTTTCAGGCAAACATTTTCCTAAATAGTTACTAACGTTTGAATAAGTACTGCAGTTTATTTTGCAGATTTAGGTCATGTGGTTTGCATATGATTTTAGACATCAACGGATACCTAATAGCCAATGGTCAATGTCAACAAACATTCTGTGCAAATGACACGGTACTTTCACCATTTTGGGAAAAGAAAATGTAGTTCTTGATTTTTGTTAAGCATAAACTTCATTGGTAGATTATGTTCATTGCTTCTAAAGACTTGGCTGAAAAACCAAAAGGTGTCGTCAAAGAATTGAATTGATAAATAATTATAGAATCAAGCCATAAAACAAATGACAAAGCTATTATAGTAAAAGAGCTCATACTGTTTTTGGTATGCTGGAAGGCAGAACTGTTTGGACTCTTTTTCCACCCAGATCTTTCACATAGATCTAATTTATGATTTCTCAAGGACGATAGGTCTGCTAGGACACAGCATACCTGGCTGATACACCCAATGCCCTACTGTGGGATATTGCAGGATTGAATATTCCCGTTACTAACCCCCAGATTCACAGGGGTTCGTGGTCCCAAGCACTGGCGTCTGAGCACACTTCATTTCGCCACTAAACTCAGCACAGGGGAAGTCTAGCAAACCCACTTCTGCTGTGTTTGAGGAAGGAGGAAAATCCCCTTCCCCGTACTTCTCCACCATTTTAACTCTCTAATCCCAATTATTTTATTTATACTTAATCCATTTTCTTTACTTGCTTAAAAAAATACATACTGCATGGAGATTGTGAAAATAAAACTTTATATAATCTTGTAAAATACTAAAGGGATCAAGTGACTAACGCAGGAAGCTTTTCTAGCATTTAGACTAAGAAACAGTGGAGAATTGCCAGGACAAAGAAGTTTGGGCTTGTTCCGTCTAGAAGCTGTTGGTGTGACTTATCATGCAATTCTGCCCAGAGCCACACATACACTGTCACTGGGCCTTAGTTGTTGGCTTGTGCTCCGTGTCCAGCCTGTGATCATAACTGGCCCTTCTGTTCCTGACATCAAGACCCATTAACTTGCCTCACCACCTTGAGCCAGACCAGGCTGCCCCCTGGAACCGATCAGGAGGAAAAAGAAATACACAAACTCCCGGACTCCCAAGGTTGTGAGATACGATAAGAGAAACAGAAAACCCGGCTTGCTGGGGACTGCACTTGGGCAAACTTAGTTAAGAACCATCAATCACTCACGAGTAGTATAGACATTGCTCTGGCAGGAATAGCTAGCTAGTTGGAAGTCTCACCTGAGGGCAGGACGCTCTGCCCGGGACGCTACAGGACTCCTACCAGGCTCTTTACCAGGGGACTTCCCCAGCCGGAAGGTTGGCTATTGTGAGTCCCTGATTTGATGGATTAACCCTTCTTCGTTCTTCTCTATACTTCTTATATTCCCTTTCCCTTACAATCAATAAAACTTTCCTCCTCCAAACTGAAAGTGCAGCTATCGTGAATTGCTATTATTCAGAACAGGGCATCAGGTAGTAAATTAGTGAGGAAGATTTGTTCTTGGCCCTAAATTTCCTATCCTTGTCAGTAATGACGCCTTCTACCCTCCCGGTATAGGGACCATATTTTCATGGGAGATTGACTTCCTCCTTTCAGGAGGACAGAGGGAGATCAGAGTATCGTTCTGGCACTGGCTGTTTCTCAAGTAACCTTAATTCACAATAATCAATATGCCAAAATAATCAATATGCCAAAGTGGTATATTTTGGGGAGGCACATTCTGCTACTCCTCAACTACTACAGTATATCAAAGACATTATCGTATATGGCTTAATTTCATTGCACCATCTGATGATTTTGTCAAATGAGATAATCTAACTGTCCTATTAACTTCATTGGTCTCATTCCTTAAATAATTAAAGAGTAATAACTATCAGTAACAATAATTTCCATAATTACATCATAAAATGTTTTTCTTATTCATTTTTATGAAGTGAATAATAATATATTCACAATAATACATAATTATACAGAATTGATAATAACAATTTGTTCAATGAATGAAATGAATGTTGTAATTTTACTTCATGAATTTGGAAAAGAACACATTTTGCTACACTCTCAATTTAGTGTTAAAGTCAGTGTAACCTCTCATATTTTTTGCTCAAGATTTTTTCAAAATTTTCATAAGTTTGATTTTAAAAATTTTCCTCACATTTTACTTAATATTGAAATGCCATTTGCATCCTGGAAGAAAATTTTTGAGACATATTTGTCATTACCATTGTTTAGTCTTCTTGAGGATTGTCTGAAAAATGATTGTATTTGAATGAAAATAAAAAGTAACTTGTCAAATATAGATAAAACAAATACTAATATGAGACAGATCATCTTTGTTGTATAGAAGTATTGATAGTCAATTTAAAGAGTATTGACTATTGCAGAATAAGCATAGTAAAGTGCCTTTATTTGGCAATGATATCAAAATCTGTTTACTCAAATATAATTAATAATTATCAATGAATAATATATAAGTCAACCCAAATAATGGTTTATACTGTAAGTTCCATCTTATGCAAGCTTAATTGTGTTTGTTTTAAACAAGTCATGTAAATGCTAGAGACAATGTATGTAAAATGGTAGAAAATTAACATATCCTGTGATGGTTAAAAAGTGGTGAATGCATTAGAAGTAAGCATGGATACAGCTTAACAATGTAGACATGTTTAACTTATTTACTGAAATAAATTTTAAAGCACTTTCAAATTTTCACAGGAGTGTCTCAAGCATAGCAGTGAAGAGTGTGGGCTCCAGAATGAATCTGCATTCAAATTAAGCTGTACTATTTATTAACTACATGCCATGGACAAATTATTTAAACACTCTCTGCCTCAGATTCTAATTTATAAAATTGGCATAACAGTCCTTATTACATAGAATTGCAGTGATGATTGCATGAAATAATACATGCAAAGCATTTAAAATGATTAGGATTGAATAAATGTTATTTGTTTTCGTGGTAGTATACTTATAATGTACATTTCAATACACCAGGCACAACTTTGTATATTTACAATAGATTCAGGCAAGTAAAAACAATTATCACAGTTATGACCAGAGAACACTCATATTTGTTCTATCAATACAAAAGCATCATTATTTAGGTGGTGTTTATTTGTTCTGACTCACAGACATACATGGAAGTGGGAGATACATGTAACTCCTAACTATGAAGCAAATAGGAAAATATTAAACCCAATATTACTTACAGAATGTATTAATTCACAGGATTTCAATAAATGTTCAATTGACTTTTTACAGTTAAGTTAATGCAAAGCATTTGTGTCTCATGTATGTGTGTGTAGATTATGTGTCTTCAATAAGATTCAAATGAAAAATCCATTATATCAATATACATTTTATTTTCAAATGTTTTAAAATTATTTCTCTCAGTAATCTTTGAAAAATATATTATCCATGGCACACTTTAGTCTCCTAAACTTATAAAGAAGTTGAATAAAATTAGTATAAAGAGTATGAGAAAACACAAGAAATCAGGAAAAATCACTTGGAGACAATTTAATTATCCATCCATTAGTTTTAACATAGCAAGTGTTTCACCGAGACAAATTAGAGCACAGTGATTATGGTGGTTTTTATGCATTGTTGTGAATCTTTATCATCCACTGACTACAAAGGGAGACAGGGCAAATTTGGGGGGGTTGATGTAAATTTCAATTGATTGTATTTACCTGCACTATGAATTTAATACACTTCACAGATCTGGTTTACTCAAAGAGTACAATTTACTGTATGCAAATATATTCTAATTTTTTAAAGGCCCTGGAATATTAAAACAAAGATGAGATGACTTCTTTTCTTGGAAATCAACTACAAAAAATCTTAGAAATAGCTGACATGTTGGTGAAATCAATGGCCAGGATTGCTAAGACAAAGGTTCTATTCAAGACCAGCCATCTTTTGAGTCCTTTGGTTCTGCTAAATTTTATTTTATTTTTTCTACCTCATGCTGGCATCCATTGTTCTAGTGAGTATTTTATATCAAGATGTTACTTCTCAATTCTTCGAGGACCTCATTGTGTACCTTTGTTTTGACTTTTAATTACTCAGCATTTATCAGTGGTATGTGTTTCTATTTTCACTCCTAACTTCCTTTATATATTGGTGATCTATACAAAACAGTTTTAAGTAATGAGCTCTGCTAATGCCTTCTGGAACATGCTCCTTGTAAAACTACAGCTTGCTAATAAAACACAGTGAATTTGATAACCTCCAGTGCTTTGGGACAAGATAAAATGTGAGCTGAATATTTTCTACTCTAGTCATTCTTTCTTTCACTGGTCATTTCCTTTCCCATTCTTAACGATTGCACACTAGAAAACTGTAAACTTACTGTAGCAACCAGGTCAATAAGGCTCTTTGATCACTATTCTCTGGAGTGTTTCCATGCAAGAGATTTAGCCAAATAATTGTGTACTGATTAGAAATCTAAAAATGGGGGTGATGGTGAATATAAAAATGGATAAAATGGAGCCATAATGTTCTTAGTATCTGTTCATGAAGCCAAAATTTAAATGCACAGCTACAGCCCAAAGATAACCCATAGAAAATGGCATATCTCATTCAATATGTATAAATAAATCACAGTATTAGTTGATCTCTTTTATCTTTTTGTAATCTCATCTAAACACTATTTTAGGATTTTAACTCTCCTTAAATAATATTTATGCACATGTATACATTTCTGATGTACAAACATAATCGCTGCCATTTCAGTAACCAATGACAATTATGTGCTTCCCTGTTATTTTAGCTCAAAACTACCAAGATAGGTGTGCCTGGGTGGCTCAGTCAGTTAAGCATCCGACTTCAGCTCAGGTCATGATCTCATGGTTAGTGAGTTCAAGCCCTGTGTAGGGCTGTGTGCTGACAGCTCAGAGCCTGGAACCTACTTCAGATTCTGTGACTCCCTCTCTCTCTGCCCCTTCCCAGCTCACGCTCTCTTTCTCTCTCAAAAATAAATAAACATTAAAATACTATCAAGATAGTAGAGATGGTTTACTGCAAATCACAAGATACTTATTTCTATTTCTATTAGCTTAAAACATTATTTAGAGAGAAGGCACAGGTATTACAGTGAAGTCACCATTTTTGAGCAGAAGTCTCTTGGGGTGTCACCTAAGATGTGTAAGTTTGGATTAAGTAATAGGCACTATTGCTTTTTTATGAAAATGAAGGAAAATACTCCTTTTTACTCATCTAAGTTACCAAGGAGGATATGATATTTAAGTTAGGGCTTTCTCCCTAGCTTCATAATTAATACAACATATACTATGCTTATAGAGTGAGCACTGAGTAACATACAGAATTGTTGAATCACTATGTTATACACCTAAAATTAATAAAGCATCATATGTCAACTATATTTCAATAATAAAAAAATATGATGTATATTCTCTAACTTCACTTCTATATTATATGATTTGTACACAGATTTTAAGATGTAAAGGTAAATATATAATACACATAACTAGAAAGAATATATGCAAATATACAAATATGCATTATATAGTGGAATTTTAGCAAATAAAAATATCCCCCAAATTTGCATTCATATTCTAAGTAGTACACCTTATTTTTCCCATTGAAAGAAACACATGCATTAATTTTAATTACATTAATATACAGAACATTAAATAATCATTTAAACGGAATGATGAAATTACATATCTCAATTAAAAACTGAATAAAACATTTTAAGAAACCATCACATTTCTGTTTTCCTGTTCTGCCAACAGCTTCATACGCAAATGCACATGAATAATGTGTGCTTCAAATTAGACACCTTAAGAGCCATGGGCCTGTTTCAACGCTGAGGACATTGTTCAAGTCATTTGTCTAATACCTGAATTTTCATGTGTTCCTTCATGTGTACTTTCATACACTTGCTAAGTGGTGGACATTTTCCTTATCAAAGACTATCCTGGCTAGATGCTACCCCTAAAGACACCTTCTTTAACTAAAATATTTAGAATTATATAGAGATATATAAATATAAATAAATAAGTTATACATAAACGTAAGTACTCAAGATAAATTCTCCAGAAAAAAAAGCTGTGTGACGAAAAACAACTTCTGATGCAATTTCATGATGTAATTGAACACAATTGTTATTTTTCCCTAAAGGAGCAGGTCTCTGTATAGTAAAATAATGAAGCAATGCACTCTCTTGGTTAAGGTTCAAGGTGATCTTTTCTAATCAATTCCTGATTAATATAAATAGCACAGCAAAAGAAAACCACACAAATATGTCTTCAGAAAAATTACATTAAAATCATGGCTGAATTTTAATGTATAAAATAGCAGAATAGAGCAATGAATAAACGAAGAAAATTAACAATTAAATCTAATTTCTGTAAGTTTAGATAAGTTCATTTTTCTAAATGTCCTCAGCTATAAAATTGTTGAAGACAGGGACGATAATTATTGAATATAAACAAATTAATTTTAAAAAGTACTCCAGGGGAAAATGAACGTTTTTCTAGAAACATCACTTTTGAAGTATTACTAAACTAACAGATTTAAAGACATATTTGCTGTCCATATTCAAAAAAATTTTTTACAGTATCAAAATCATCCTCCCCAAATTTTAAGAATTTATGGCTGTTTAATCTATGACTTCTTTAATACTGTCAGGAAGGAAGTTAGTTCCAAAAATTAGTTGCTATTGACTGGAAGCATAACCCCTTGCAGTATAGTTATACAAAGTTTAAGTTTTATATAATTTAAAGCTAAGATAAAAATGGTTCCAAGAGATACCATAAAGTACATTTGTAAACATTAAGTTCAAAGTAGGAAATAATCTCCAAGACTACTACTCATACTGTTAAATTTAAAAAAACTGTATAGTTCTTTATTATAAAAATATTTAAATACTTTCCCCTGATTATGATGAATGAAATATATGCTTGTTATTACTCAAAACTTTTCAATGTGTTTAGGTTTGTGGAAATTAAATAAAATAAAAAGTTACCTTAGCAAAAATAAAACCATTTGTTCACTTAAATGATTTGAGCACTTCAATGTTTTGATGAATATTTTATGATATTTTGATTTATTGCTTTAATTTTCCACTCCACTTTATATTCACAACTACAAAAAGTGATGCATCTCTAGCAATATGTGGTAAAATTTTCAAAGAGATGTATAATACTCCTTTTATCTTATAATTTATTCCATATTACTTTATAATCTTTTGAAGTGCATTGAGAATTATTTTGTGGGGTTGCATATAGTCTATCTTTTCTATCTTGATTAATGTTCCAATGTTTGGGTGCAGTGTTCTATTAATATCAATTAGGTCAGGTTGGTTGATAGAATTGTTCAGATATTCCATAACCTCATTGATTCTATTTGTCTGATTGTTGCAGCAACTATTGTGGAAGAGACATTAAATTTCTTAATATAATAGTATACCCTTTAAAAATATTGTATTTTTATAAATTTAAGAAACTAATATATACATAACTTTGCATATATGCAAATATATGTGAGTGCATATATACTAATACATGTACGTGTGTGCATATATATGTACACATATATACATACATATATACTGCTTTTCAGACATCACTTTTCATCACTTTTGACAGAAGTGAAATTGACCTCAGATTTCACCTACTTCAATTCTCTCATATTTCAGATTAGGTTTCAATCTGAAGAGTTTAAATATTTTGTCCCAAATTAAAAAGATAATTTAAGAATAAAACCAAGTTTCCTGAAAGCAGTTTCTTCATGAAATTCTTTAGATAAGCCATTCATATTTTATGTACTATATATATATATATATATATATATATATAGATAGATAGATATATATATACGTATTTATACATAATCTAATATTTTTATTCCTTTAAAATTTATATATACATACTTCAATATACTCATAAGCATGCTTATATACTTATCCTCATTTATATGTACATATTTATCCAGTTACTTTTTAAGTTTTTATTTATTTTGTGAGAGACAGCACAAGCGGGTGAGGAGCAGGGAGAAAGGGGGAGAGAGAGAACCCCAAGCAGGCTCTGCACTCCCAGATGCAGAGCCCAATGTGGGGCTCCAGCCCATGAACTGCAAGTTAGTGACCTGAACCAAAACCAAGAGTGGGACACTTAACCTACTGAGTCACCTAGGCACCCTTATTCAGTCTTTTTAAAAGTTTATTTATTTATTTTGTGAGAGAGAAAGAAAGAGAGAGTGAGTGGGGGGGGGGGGACGGGGTTGCAGAGAGACAAGGACAGAGACAGAATCCCAAGCAGGCTCCTCACCGGCAGTGAGGAACATGATGCAGGGCTTGAACCAAAGAATCCTGAGATCATGGGTTGAGCTGAAACCAAGAATTGGAAACTTAACCAACTGAGCCACCCAGGTGCCTCTAGTATCCAGTTGTATATGTATATAAACTATGTATATGTATATACTATATATACAGAATCCAGTTTTACCTATACTTGAAATCTATGTATATATGTGTTTATATATGGAGAACTTATCCAAAAGATGCATATCATATCTTTTACATTAGAGTCAAAAGTATGCTAGAGTTGAAATCATAAGCCATGGATTTTATATCTAAATTAATATTTTGATATAGGCAAATCTTACACTTTTTGGACTTTAGCCACATTACTATTTGTTTAAAGCACTTTGTGTGAATTAACTCATTCATATAAATATTTATGTAATGATTGCCATTATCATTTTTATTTTACAAATGAGGAAAATGATATTAGAGAGTTTGTATGGCTTGGCCAAAATCATATGGCCTGTAAGAAGGCAAGGTGGAATTGCATACAAATGATTGTCTTCCCACACTAAACTCTTAATTACTATGTGGCATTGCATATCCATTAAAAAACCTAGCTAAGTTTTGGTTCCCTGTTTAATTTTCCAGTGTTCTCCCTCTATTTATATCCGTGTTAAGACTGGGACATGTAAGAACCAAGAACATTTTGCTTTATGTTTTTAAAAAGTCAGTATAATCTCAATTTTTTTAATTGAAATTAACTGTGTCACCAAAGTGTTATTACTGTATAACCAAATAACTGGCTACTTTTAATAAAAGTGGATTAATGAGGCTTCTAAACTCTGTCTTCTTGTTCTGATGGTTGATTTATCTCAATAAATAACTTTGTGAACACTCAGTTATTCATATTTAGATTATATTTTCGATAAAAAAATTACAACTTGTGAAAGTCATGTTTTTATTGAACTTTTGAGATTTTGAAACATTTTATGAGATTCTTCAAATTCACCTAGTAATGTGAACAAATCTGGTGTTTGATTGCCAAAATAAAAATTATTATGACCTCATAGATTTATATTCTAAAGCAGAGATGGCTAATTAAAATTTATGTCAACACACAATATATTTTTGTTTTTCAAAGGTTTTGTCTACATTTCAGTTAATTAAACTACAGCATTATATGAGTTTCATGTGTACAACATTGAATGATTCAACACTTCCATACAATACCCGGTGCTTATCACAAGTGCACTCCTTAATCCCCATCACCCATTTAATCCATCCCTCACCCACCTCTTCTCCGGTAACTATCACTTTGTTCTCTCTAGCTAAGTCTTCAAAACATAATATTTTAATAAGAAATAATAACAGATAATAAACAACTAAAATAATTCATATATCCACTAAATAAATAGAAGCTACAGTTCTTTATACTGAATAATTTTTTGTTTTCACTTTATTCAATTAAGCTAAAGATTACATTTAATTCAACAAATATCTATTAATACTCTATATTTTTTGGATTCTTACTTCTAATTAGTTCTATCTTTGTGCCATTAGAATTCACTTTTGTTTTGATTCAAGGCCAAAATTTGGCTATTATGAGAATGTAAATAGTAGCTCAGTATTTGCTACATCAACCACTGTGAATAGCTTTTCTCAGAACACTGTAAGATAATTTAGGAACAATCTCTAAATCAATATTAGGACTACTCTAGGAAAATGCTACTCCTTCAGAGCAGCTCTTGGACTGTCATATTGCTCTTTAGATTGCTTCTGCCACTTGGAAGATATGAAGATCCTTTGTGCATCTCCATTTACAATTCCGTATCTGAATCTCCATGTGAATATATATATACACACACAACTTGTGTATATGCATATCATACGTATATATGTTTATACATGACTATAGAGATAAATAATCATTTTCTATTTGTAAATACCAAATATTAGATGTATCTGGGATTTTTTACTTTGGCACTTTAGTCCCACATCACTTGTGCTGCCGGGTTTCAAAGTCATACTGTACCACTCTCAATTCATAGTGGAATAGACAGCAAGGAAATAAAGGTATTGAAATAGCAGGCTGGAGGGTATAGAATAGAACAGGGGATTGAAAAATCAGTGGGGGAACAAAACAAAACAAAGTAAATGAAAAAGAGAAACATGAAGTAGAGAAAGGTGTGGGAGGGCGGTAAATGCTAGAGGAAACAAAAATTGCCACAAGCAACATTTACCATAGTCTTTCAAGGAAGGTTTGCATGAGGATATTAATTCTGCCTGGGAGATCTAGACTCAAGGCATTTTTAGGAGTAAAGCAGTAGAGTGAGGATGATCTGGTAATACACGGATGGAGGACTTGGATCCAGTAAGATGTGACAAGATGTAACCCAAATAATGAAAGGTTAAACACAAACAACAATAACAACACCTCTCCCCAACCTCTGCTGGAATCAGGAAAGCTACATGCAAGTTTTTAGGTAGAAAAATAGCTTATGAAATGTACATGGTAGGGCTCTTTGTCTTTAGGGTAATTGCAGAATGTGTCTTATATTGTATCAACAATGAACAGGCATTAGATATTTTTACTGGCATTAGGATTTCATCACTAAAAAATACCAACTTTCACAAATTTCAAAGGGAAATCGATGGATTTCGTTTCCCCGAAGCAGTGATGCAGACAGGCCTTGTTGTTTAGTATTCTTTAAAAAAGTATGATTTATCAGGAGCCAGACAAGGGATAAGAGGTACCAGAGAAGGTGATACAGTTGAAAATTTGCTGGGTGTGGATATTATATCACATTCTGATTAAAATATGGCTTTACTTTTATCTGATTTCATAATAGCCGAATTCTTAAGTTTCAAATTTACGTATTCAGTTTATATGTTCTCTTTGTTTTTTTTTTTTTTTTTTTCATTGCTGAATTATGACTATGCATAAAGAACTTTTTTTACTTTGTTACTCTTTTCTCTGCCTATGCTGTGCTTGGTCAGGCAGGTGGTATAAAGTATCTCTTAAAGGGTACAGATTAGGTGTGTCTGGGTGGCTCAGTCAGTTAAGCATCTGACTTCAGCTCAGGTCATGGTCTCACGGTTCTGTGGGTGTGAGCCCCGCATCAGGCTCTCTGCTGTTGCAGAGCCCGCTTCAGATGCTCTGTATCCCCCTCCTTGCCCCTCCCCCACTATCTCTCTCAAAAGTAAATATTTAAAAACATACAGAAATTGGAGACAAGCTGTTTCTTTTAAATAATGTGCCCTCTGGGTGCCTGGGTGGCTTATTGGGAAAGCTTCCTACTTGGGCTCAGGTCGTGAGCTCACAGTTTGTGGGTTTGAGCCCCACATCAGGCTCTGTGCTGATAGCTCAGAGCTTGGAGCCTGCTTCGGATTCTGTGTCTCCCTCTCTCTCTGTCCTACGCCTGCTTGTGCTCTGTCTCTCAATAATAAATAAATGTTAAAAAAATTAAAAATTATCACCTTCAGGCCTTTGGATAAACAAAATCAAGACTACTGGTTGCTGACTTCGTTCTTCTAATTTCTTGTTTATGTCCATTTTTACAAATTTCTTGACATAGTTATGTTTAGGAGGTCCATCTGACTTAGTAATTCAATTGAGATAATCTTGAATAGAATTATTAACACAAATTATTCTTCAGTTGGGCAGCAGATCCCATTTTGCAGAAAATATGAGGCGTGAGAAACAAATTTCAAACAAATTTCATTACCATGGGTTATGAAATATTTAGAAGATCTTATCTGAGTGATTATCCATAGAATTTTTCTTTCAAATTTAGGACAAACATGAAAAAAAATGTCCTCCATTTTATCTCATGAGTAAAAGTGCCACTGCTAACAATTAATCTACCTGAAAATTAACTAATTAACAGCTGCCTTTAGTAACATAACCATCTTTATCATTCTGATTTTTGCAAATGTTTTTATCTTGGAAGTCTTCCAATTTTTTAAGCATGATTTAGTGCTAATTGATTTTACTCAGACATCTAGGAAAATGTGATATATGCTCTACCAGTATTTGGTGTGTGTGTGTGTGTGTGTGTGTGTGTGTGCAGGTGGGTGTGGGTATGGGTGTGGGTGTACATGTGTGTATGTGTGTGTGTGTGTGTGTGTGTGTGTGTGTGTGTGTTCTCTAGTATTTGAAAGGGAAAGAAGATATAAGAAAAAGTCGTTTTGTTGTTTGAAGATCTCTGGAGTCACTTGACATAAACAACCACTTTATAGTCTGAGATTCTATCTGGCCCTGAGATCCAAATAAGGCCATTCATCCTGTCATTCTTGAGGGAATACCAAGAACATTTCACTTTTCCTATATTTACAATGTTGCAATCCTCTTTTGAGAGTTCTGTGAGTGTAGCTTACTTTTGACACTCTTTTTCATTCTTTTTTTCACACATTTATGACTTTCTGTAAGAATAAATGAATCATGGGGCGCCTGGGTGGCGCAGTCGGTTAAGCGTCCGACTTCAGCCAGGTCACGATCTCGCGGTCCGTGAGTTCGAGCCCCGCGTCAGGCTCTGGGCTGATGGCTCGGAGCCTGGAGCCTGTTTCCGATTCTGTGTCTCCCTCTCTCTCTGCCCCTCCCCCGTTCATGCTCTGTCTCTCTCTGTCCCAAAAATAAATAAAAAACGTTGAAAAAAAAATTAAAAAAAAAAAAAGAATAAATGAATCATTAAATAGTTTATATAATATTCACACTATTTCTACCCAAATTCAACATTGGCAATAAGTTGTCTAAATGTTTCTTAAGCAGGTGATCTGGGGAAAATCCACTAAAGGTCCTACTCTGCATGGGACAGCCAGATCACCTAACCCAGAGAAAAGGGAGAAAACCTGACAATTAGGCATGCATGACTTTAATTGAACACAAACACTGGTATTCAGGTAGTAAGTTTCTGACCTTCTATGTGGACCTCAATTTTCTCTGATGAAATGTGAATGATCATGAATTGATAGTCCCAGAGTATTAGAATTATATTAAGATGTAGGGGTGCCTGTGCGGTTCAGTGGGTTAAGATTCCGACTCTTGGTTTGGCTCAAGTCATCATCTCATAGTTTGGTTCATGGGATGGAGTCCTGCATTGGGCTCCACTGTGATAGTGCTGAGTCTGCTTGGGATTCTCTCTCCTCCTTTCTCTCTGGCCCTCCCCCACTTGACGGTGCTCTTTTTCAAAATAAATACTAAAAAAAAAGTTATGAGATGCAAGAATATAAGATGATCATACTGTAAATATTAGTTTCCATCCTTCAAGAAGTTCCCAGCAGTCTTGATTCCTAGTTCTAAATCTGTGAAACAACAAGACATGTTCCTTATATAATAATAAATAATGCTAACAAAATTTTTAAAGGTTTTTGTTATCTTTTTTCACAAGTATCTATTATTGATAGAATAACACAATTTAATTTATTGATGAACATAATGATTACTTTTATAAAGCTGAAAATAAACTTAAATTCCATAGCAGCTAATTTGTATATTAATTAAGAATTAATGGAGCAGTTGGGTGGCTCAGTCCATTAAGCATTCAGCTCTGGTCATGATCTAAGGTTTATTAGTTTGAGCCCTGCATCCGGCTTGGCGATTCTCTCCCTGCTCCTCCCCCACTCTCACTCTCTCTCTATGTCAAAATAAATAACATTTTAAAAAAAAGGAATTAATGTGTATCTAATCTCTGACAGTTGGGGATAGATAAGAAATCAGAATGTATCTTTTTTTTACACATTTTTTTCATGGAAAATTTTCTTTAAAGCTCTGGAAGAAAAACTCATTTTCTCAATGGTTATCTAATCAGTGTCAAATTTGTTTATTTCAGCATCAGTTTATGACTAATGTTTATAACACTCTCTTTCCTTAATTAGTCATGATATCAAAGTAAGTAGAATATGTGTTATTTTCTCTGACAGAATCATATTTTACCAAAGAATTGGAGAAATACAATAAGTATTTATGGAGCTGCACCTGTAGCAATATTCCTCCTTTTCTCTGAAACACTAACTCCACATGAGTTAACATATTTCCAACTTCTCAATGCTTATGGATTTTCCTGATTATTCACTATAATTTAGAAGGTTGTTAATGCTATTTAAAGGGTTTAAAATCATGCCATCAAATATTTTCGATTGGTATAATCACTAATATTTTTTTCTCAATGATTATTTCATTGAGGCTTATCACTAACTTTCCACTTCCATTAAAAACATGTTTAGTTATCCATTAAAAAAAGTGTCCAGTTATTTATTTTGGGAGAGAGAGAGAGAGAGAGAGAGAGAGAGAGAGAAACCATATGTGCGTGAGGGGCAGAGAGAGAGGGAGATCAAGAATCTCACGCAGGTTCTGTGCTGTTAGGACAGAGTCCAACCTGGGGAGTGATACCAGCAGACTGTGAGATCATAACTTCAGCTGAAATTGGGAGGCAGACGCTCAACCAACTGAGCCACCCAAGTGCCCTTTTTCTGCCTTTCAACCCTTGTCTCCTTCAGATAATTATTCAGACTCTCCAAACTTAAAGCTAATGGTCATATAGGTTTTGTTGTTGTTGCTTTCAGATTATTGTTTTGGAAATACCATAGATCTGTATTAACTCTTATGTTCAAGTTGACCTTTTTAAATAAATTTCACAAACTCCAACAATAATTCCTACTATTTGTGTAAAGAGACATTCTAACTAGAATTGGCTTTTATGGATATCCTGTTTTATTACTTTAATATCTATCTAGAATAAAAAATGCTCATTTCAAGAAATCTGATTAACATGATGCCAGTTGCTAATCCTTACTGTATATATTTTTAAGTCGATATAAATCTAAGAACTACTGAAACATGTCATTAATCATTAAAGTAAAAAACCTTCAACAGATACCCCTAAATTGTTTCAAGCATTCATGTTTCTGCACTTGAAATGGCAGTTTTACTAAATACTTTCCTGAAGTGAATATTAGAATATTAGAATCTATGCCCATATTAATATTATGGGCAATAATGGCAATATGGCAATATTATGGCAATATGGGCAATATGGGCAATATTATGGCAATAATGGACAATATGACAATATTATGCCCGTAATATTAGAATATTAGAATCTATGCCCATAAATTGAATTTAGTGCCAAAGGAAAGTCTTATCCTCTGTATTTTATGTATAGAACTGTATGTGGCATTTTAAAGCTGTCAATAACTAGAATTTTCAAGGCAGTTAAAATTTATTTTAAAATATAAACTAATATTTAATATAAATATCCTTGAAAGTATACATGTAGAATGTATTACATGGGAAAATTAAAAAGCTAATGGTATATATGAGGTACAAAGACAGAATTCAGGTAAGCTATATTATGTGTATCATTATTAAAGTACAATATATTTATCTAAACCAGGCCTTGGCAAAATACAGTATATTCATTTAAACCAGGGGTTGGCAAGCTATTTTCTGTATGGGGTCAGGTAGCAAGGCTGTAAGGTTTCTGTGAGACTATTTAATGCTGATATTTTAGTGTAAAAACAGCCATAGAAAATACATAAACAAAGGAGTGTGAAGTGTGGCTATGTTCCAATAAAACTTTATTTACAAGGAAGCATAAATTTTACAGTTCACCAAATTGTAATTGGTTGATTGCCTTTGCCAATGTTATGTAACACTTTCAAGCTCACAATTTCTGAATGAAACACTTTTCTGGTTGGAAGCTTTGTGAACTGGACACTTGATCAACGTTTATCCACGTTCAGCTCAAATGTGATGAAATGGGCCATTCCTCACAGTTACAATATTAAAGGAACACAATTGTGAGCTTTTTTTGACAAATGGAGTTTTTAAATCTTGAGGAAACTTTTTTTTCTTTTTAAAGGAATACTTCTGGGGAGGGGGCAGTATAAAAATATGTCACAATCAGATTATGATTAATATATTCAAACAACCATTTCCTTAGACATTGATATTTTATTCTTGTATGACGTATCCATAAAAAATCAATCAACAGAAGTACTTTAAAAATACTTTAATGTACATGCATCTATGTATAAATATGTGTGTGTACACACACATTTATACATAAATACCTACATATGTAAGTGCATATATTTGTTTGCTAGTTAATTTGGTGCCAGTGATATATTTATACTTATACATACTTCTGTGTTTTTCTAAATTTAATTCTGTTTCTACTGAATGTCTGGGTACATAATCCATGCATGATATTTAAATTACTAGGATGGTGTTTTATTTGCCTAACACTCAAAATATAAGCAAGAAATGTGAATTTCTCACTGGATCTATAATTTTTAGGGGCATCACTAAGATATATGTAGTACTCTGGCTCCAATAGTACAAAGCTTGTATTGTATTTCAACATGTGGCTTTAAAACCCCAGGCATGGTGCAATTTTCTGAATTATTCACACATAATCACTCCAGGGGATTACATTTAAGTGTGATGGCAGAGAACCTTAAAGCAGGCAGCTCTGAAGAGTCCTGTCCTGAAGTCGATATTCAGAATACATTAAGGATGATGATAACATAATGCTCATGACCTCAATGTGTTAAATTTACCTATTCAGACATGATGGTAGAGATGATGATGATTTTGAATGTCTCAGATAAGCATTTAATCACCATTTTCTCCACTTATTTGTTATTAGAGAAATATACATTTAAAAGAAGGAAAAGAAGGCTAACTCACTAAGTGGTATTGATTTTACATAATACCTAGTTAGCAATGCCCATCAAAAGTATGGCTATCAGAAATAATGGAATAAGTAAATTGTGTCTCTTAAACTAATAACAGAAGAATGCTGTTATTACTGCTGTTAATAATCATGTTTTTTAATGAAAGTGTATGCTATTTCCAGAATATAAGTTAAAAGAGATAAAAACAAAATTACATGTCTCAGATCATCTAAAAATTTATACTTAATTTATTTGAGTATTACAAATGATTTAGTGCAAGATAGAATTTCGTTAAGTTTAAAAAAATGTAAAGCAACTTTTGGGTACCCAGGAATGGTACACAAAGGAACAAATACAGTCCAGTGATAAATAAAATTAGATTAACATTATAACATTTGTATAATTTTAGAACACTTGCTTTCACCAAGTTTGTTCTCATCCTGTCTTCTGGATCCATATGGTACCCAGCTTTTATTCTTCAAACATATAGCTGGATACAACTGGGTTGATGATTGAGACATGTGAAAAAGCCTAGATCCTGGAATGAGGTTACAGGGATGACACTTTGAAAAGAACTACTATACAATTCACTGAGCAAGAGGATGACTGCTAGAAGCTTAAGCTTACAGGGCTAGAACCTAGAAGAATCCATCTATAAGAACCTAGAAGAATCCATCTGTAAGAACCTAGAAGAATCCATCTATAAACCATGGTAAATTCCAGTTGCCATTGATGCCTATTAGAAGGCTTAAAGCAGTACAATGGCAGAACATTCAATATAAAAAATGTCACTGGGAACTCTCTGATGATAAATTGTTAAAAAGCAAAGTTGAAAGTTGATGATTGGGCAGATTCAAGCTATATTTTGAGCAATGAAAAAAAAAATCTGATGCAATGTGATGAGCAAGTGGGATGGAAATGAAATTGGCTGGAATAGAAACAGATTGTAGGCAGGTAGAAGCAGAGAAGCCAAGTTCGGTTTAATTTACCAGGAAGATGTCCAATGAGACTTCACAGCAGTGGACATCCCAATTTGGAGTTTAAAGTCTATGTTCCAGGTCAGGAAATGCATTTAAGAGTTATTTGCATGAAAATGGCACTTAAAGCAAAAAGGAAGATGAAATCAGAGATACGTCTACCAGTGAATACTCAGATTGTATTTGGAAAGCCAATATTAACTATTTTGGCAAATGCGCTCCAGTTCCTTTCTGCTAAATGTCATGTGAGAACTGGAGGAGGCGAGAAGAAAAGTTTTATTTATGCAAATACTTTTGTGCATCTTTTACTTTACTGTTTAATTGACACAAGTATAGCTAAAATGCTTATATGAATCAATTTAATAAAACAAAGTTGTTCCTTATTGATTTTAGCAAATATTATTTACTACTGATAAGAAAGCTGTTCTAGAGAAAAATAAATAATGTTATGAGAAGTATGATTTACAAGTAGAGTTAAGTAATTATTTAGTATCATTGACTTTATTATGAGTCTAGTATAGTGTTTTTAACAATTAGTTAAGAAATTAAACCAAGATTCAAAATTTCAAAAAATCAGATAAATAAATAAATATATAAATAAAATGCACACACACGTATATATATTTTATTTTTAATGTTTTTTAATTTATTTTTGAGACCAAGAGAGACAGAGCATGAGCAGAGGAGGGGCAGAGAGAGAGTGAGACACAAAATCTGAAGCAAGCTCCAGGCTCTGAGCTGTCAGCACAGAGCCCGATGCGGGGCTCAAACTCACAGACTGTGAGATCATGACCTGAGTCAAAGTCAGACGCTCAACCAACTGAGCCACCCAGGCGCCCCAATGCACACATACATTTAAAAGATTTTTTTCTTTAGGGTTACTTAACGGCTACTTTTCTCATAGGCTATTTTCTTCCACAGAAAATGGTATATTTGAGTAAATTTATTTTATAATCAGCAAAGAGTTCATTCAATACCTACTTGGCTTGGTATTGAAAGGTTGAAAGGTGTTTTTGAAGTTAATATGTAAAAAATAATAAAACAAAAGTAGGTAATTTAATCTGAGGGGGGACAAAATATTTCCCAGGATTTCCAGGATGAAACCACTTCTAAAGGGAAAACACCTATGACACTTGTCAAGTAGTTGTCCTACAACTTCCTGTCCTACAAGCCTCAGAACTTTGAAAACAGAAAAAAAATTGTATCAAAAAAATAATAGTGTCTTACATTGATAAGGTGTTCAAAAATATTTGTTGATAACGATTGCTACTTGGTAATAACGTTACACTAATTTGAATGACTGACTATACAAATATATTTCTGGGAATGTATTCCCTAATTCAAAATTATATTTGACATGCTTTTGCAGTGATTTTCATAGAAGGAAGATTTTATTACAGTCTTACCTGTGAAAGAAAATGTACATGAAAAGATGGCAAAAATTATCTCTAAAAATTTAATAGAGGACTGGCTAAGAGTAAGGGCACTCCCATATATTAATATGATTCTAAATTCAGATTGATAAGTATTAATTAAAAGATATTAAAACTTCAAGGAACTGAGGTAGTCTATAGAAAGTGTGTAGAAGAGTATCTAGCACCCAGAATAGCCAAGGGGCTCTTAAGAGTTAATAATAAGAGGGGCGCCTGGGTGGCTCAGTGGGTTAAGCGTCCGACTTCGGCTCAGGTCACGCGTCCGACTTCGGCTCAGGTCACGATCTCGCGGGTCCGCGGGTTCGAGCCCGCGTCGGGCTCTGGGCTGATGGCTCAGAGCCTGGAGCCTGCTTCAGATTCTGTGTTTCCCTCTCTCTCTGCCCCTCCCCCGTTCATGCTGTGTCTCTCTCTGTCTGAAAAATAAATAAACGTTAAAAAAAATTAAAGAAAAAAAAGTTAATAAGAAAACAAATGAACCAAATAAAATGTGGGCAAAGATCTGAACAGACACTTCACCAAAGAAGATATACAAATGGCAAATAAGCACATGGAAGAATATTCAACATCATATGCTGTTAGAGGATTCAAAATCAAAACTACGGCAAGACACCATTACCAACATATTTGAATGGCCAAAACCCCAAACACAGGAAACACCGAAAACTGGCAAGGATATGGATCAACAAGAACTCTCATTCATTGCTGGTGGAAATAAAAAATGATACAGCCACTTTGGAAGACAGTCTGGCAGTTTCTTACAAAGCTAAAAATACTCTTACCATATAATTCATATTCTTACCATACGATTCAGCAATCATGCTCTTTGATATTTACCCAAATAAGTAGAAAAGTTACATCTGCACAAAAACATGTATGTCATGAGTGTTCACAGAAGCTTTATTCATAATTGCCAAAAATTTGGAAGCAATCGAGATGTCCTTCAATGGAAGAATGGATAAACAGTGTACATCCATACATTGGTATATTATTCAGCACTGAAAAGAAGCCACTGAGCCTGAAGGGACATGGAGAAATCTTAAATACATATTGCTAAGTGAAAGAAGCCAGTCAAAAAATGCTGCATGTTATGTTACTCCAGCTTTACGACATTCGGGAAAAGGCAAAACTATGGAGACAGTAAAAAAGGTGACTAGTTACCAGGCATTCAAGGGGAGAGAGGATGGATGACTATGTCGAGCACAGGGGATATTTTAGGGCAGTAAAACTACTCTTTATGACACTTTAATGGGGGATATACATCATCACACATTTTTCAAAACCCATAAAATGTACAGCACAAAGAGTAAACCCTAATGCAAACTATAAACTTTACTTAATAATGATTCAGTATTGGTTCATCATTGTAACAGATGTACCAATCTTGTTACCACAAGATTTTAACGATCAGGGAAACTGGGGTAACAGGAAGGAGTAAGTGGGAACTCTCTGTACTTCCTGCTCAATTTTTCTCTGAACCCAAAAATGCACTAGAAATAAATCTACCAAAAACAAAACAAAGCAAAACAAACAAAAAAAGAAGAAAAAATAAATGTTAATTCTACATCTTTTACCTGCACAGCTCTGGGAAATTTATATAACATACTAATGTAGTTTCAATCTCATGAATATTAAATGAGATAATGCACTTAAAATGCTAAATATATACCAGGCATCTAATAACCATCAATAAAAAAATTGCTGTTTTTGTTGATGATTATGCTCCCATGAGGGTTGTTATCTGAAAAACCCATTGGAATTTAAATTCTATGGTATCATATTTAAGTAGCTTGAGAAAAATTGGAAAGAGTAAAATATGAATTGGGCATTTCTAACGAGACCATAGAAGCAAATGACTGGAATTGATAAAGCAATAAAAATTTTAAAATGGAGTAAATTTCCTAGAGCAAGCAAATAGATCCTATTTGAATAAAGAAACCATGAAGTATCCATTGCTGACCAAGAGCATACTCCTGCTTCTCTTTAATTTGTTTTTGTCATCTCCAGAAAGAATTGCAATCATATTATAAAAAATGGACAAAAAACATTTTAAAAAAGTTATGACGCTCAAATATTGATGCACAGGGAGGGGAATAAAACAATGCATGAAAAAATAAAATATTTATAAGACAGTTCTTGTCTACAAATCAAGTACAGAAGGTCTTGCACATGTACTTTCAGAACAATAGTCAACAAGAGAAATCACAGAGAACGGTTCAAGTCCAAAAGAATGAAGGCAAATATTATTGCAATTTTCCAAAATGGGAAATAAGGGGATTTAAAAGCTACATACCAATTAGCCAATAAACTTGACATGTGTCTTTGGCACAATTCTAAAACAGATTATGCAGCAGATGGTTTTTGAGCATTTCACAATTATAGTGTTGATCACTAGGCACCAACATGAATTCACATTGTGCAAATCGTACCAAAATAATTTCCTTTCCACTATCAGTGTGTCAGTTAGACCAGTGGATATAGAAATCATAACATCTTAAATCCCACAAAGCATCTTACAAGCTTTGTATCAAAATCTTATGTGTGATTTTTAAAAATGCTGCTGGCATGAAATGCTGTTACATGGAAATTTTGTCATGGAATAATTCTAGCTAATTCTTGGTATAAATTTGTTACAATGGTTCTGAATAAGTATTGTTTACCAGAAACACCTGTAGAGCATTTTCTAAAACATGTATTTAGATCCAGGCCCTACCCCAGATATCCTGACTCAGGAAGTCTGGTTACACCTAGGCTATTTCAGACAGTAACTTGTAAAATAATAGAATGCAAGTAGTTTTCCAATTTAATCTAAGGAAATGAAGATGATTTGTAATCATCCTTTTAGTTTTGGGGCTGCACTATTTATGTTTCATTAATGGCTTTATTCTACCTTTAACTGGTCTATAACTCTTCCACTTCTAATTCAAATCATCATAGTGACATTATTTTCAGTTTTTATATCAAACTTTATTTCCTAACATTAAATATATATTTGACACAGCATGCAAAAATAATAAGTAATAATATCATGGCATGAGTCCTCTCAAAAACCTTCAAGGACCTCACTTTTCACATGGACTAAAAGCTTTCCCCACATGGGTCCGTGTCACTGAGCTCTGTCATCTCTTAACACTCAACCCCTAATGACTTTCGTTCTCACTCACTCCACTTTGGCCAGACTGGCCTTTTTTATGGTTTTCAAACATGCCAGGGATGCCACCACCTTGGTGCATTTTGTGTTTGCGGTCCCTCTACCCGAGATATCCACATGGATCTCTCCATACCTTATTTCATTTATTATCTATCTCCCACACAAGGATTTTTGTCTGTTTTGTTCCATGTTAAATCCATAGACACTGGTGTTCATATATTAGGTAGAGCATATATTAATGAATGGATAAGTAAAATAAATCTGCCTTTACTCATTTTTCAAAAGTTTTATTTATTTATTTTGAGAGAGAGAGAGAGAGAGAGAGAAAGGGAGGGGCAGAGAGTGAGGGAGACACAGAGAATCCCAAGAAGGCTCCGCACTGTGAGTGCACAGAGCCCAGTGCGGGGCTCGAAAACTCACAAGTCGCAAGATCATTCCCTGAGCAGAAATCAGGAGCCGGATGCCTAACCAACTGAGCTACCCAGGCACACCACATGCATTTTAAAATATAATTACAGGCCTACCTCATTTGATCGCACTTCACTGTATTTTCCTTCCCAGAAAGCGTATTCTTTACAAAATGAACTTTTGTGGCCACCTTGCACTGAGCAAGTTTATTTATCAGTGCCGTTTTCCCAGCAGCATTTGTTCACTTCATGTTTCGGTGTCACTTTAGTAATTCTCAAATTAACTGTTTTGAAACAATTTTTGAAAACATTCTCAAATTTTTTATTATTATTATAGCTGTTACGATGATCTGTGATCAGTGATCTTTGATGTCTTGGTGTCTTGCAACCAGCACTCATATGAGACGGTGAACTTACTACCTGCATGTGTTCTGGTTGCCCCACTGACCAGCCATTCCCCCATCTCTGTCCCTCTCCTTAGGCCTCCCTGTCCCTGAGACCAACCACACAGAAATGAGACTTAATTAATAACCCTACAGTGGCCTCTAAGTGTTCAAGTGGAAGGAAGAGTAGTATGACTCTCTCTTTAAGTCAAGAGCCAGAAAGGATTAAGTTCAGTGAGGAAGGCATGTCGAAAGCTGAGATATGCTGAAAGCTAGGCCTCTTGTACCTAAAGGTTTCCCAAGTCATAAATGCCAAAGGAAATTTCTTGAAGGAAATGAAAAGTGCTACTTCACTGAACACACAAATAATAAGAAAGCCAAACAAGCTTACTGCTGATAGGGAGAAAATTTTAGTGGTCTGGAGAAACGATCAAACCAGACATAATATTCCATTGACCCAAATCCTACTCCAGAGCAGAGGCCTGATTCTTCTCAATTCTATAGAGGCTGAGAAAGTTCAGAAAGCCACAGGGGGGAAAAAAGTTTGAAGCTAGCACATGTTGGTTCATGAGGTTTAAGAAGACAGCCATGTCCATAACATAAAAGTGCAAGGTGAAATAGGCATGTGTTGGTGTTGAAGCTACAGCAATTCATGCAGAAGATCTGGCTAAGGAAACTAATGAAGATGGTCACAGTGAACAACAGACTTTCAATGTACACAGCCTTATATTGGAAGAAGATGCCATCTAAAACTTTCATGTAGAGAGAAGAAGTAAATGCCTGGCTTCAAAGTTTCAAAGGACAGGCTGACTCTCTCGTTAGGGGCTAGTGATGGTGGTGGCTTTCAGTTGAAGCCAATGACCATTTACCATTCTGAAAGTTGGGGTCCCTTAAGAATTACCCTAAATCTACTCTCCTTGTGCTCTATCAGTGGAATGATAAAGTCGGGATGACAGCACATCAGTTTATAACATGGTTTACCGAATAGTTTAATCTCACTGTTGAGACCTACTGCTCAGAATAAAAAGTTCCTTTCAAAATATTGTTACTCATTGACAATGCACCTGGTTACCTGAGAGAGCTCTGATGAAGACCTACAATGGGATGAATGTTGTTTTCATGGCTGCTTATGCAACATCCATTCTGTAGTCCTTGGACTAAGCAATAGCTTTGATTCTCAAATCTTATGATTTCAGAAATATACTTCATAAGCCTATAGCTGCCATTGATTGCAGTTCTTCTGATGGATCTAAGCAAAGTAAATTGAAAACCTTCTGGAAAGGACTCACTATTCTAGATGCCATTGAGGATATTCATGTCTCACGAAGAGGTCAAAATATCAACATTGACAGGAATTTGGAAGGAGTTGACTCCAACCTTCATGGATGACTTTGAGGGGTTCACGACTTCAGTGGAGGAAGTAAATGCAGATGTGGTGGAAACAGCAAGAGCACTAGAATTAGAGCATGAAAATCTGACTGAATTTCCGCAATCTCATAATAAAATTGGAATGGATGAGGAGTTGCTTTTTCTGGAGGAACTGCTTTTTCTGTTTTCTTGAGATGGAATCTACTCCTAGTGAAGATGCTGCAGGGAGGTTGAAATGACAATAAAGGATTTGGAATATAGGTAAACTTAGTTAATAAAGCAGCGGCAGGATTTCAGGGGATGTATTCCAATTTTGAAAGAAGTTTTACTGTGGGCAAAGCGCTGACAAACATGCTACAGAGCAATTGTTTATGAAAGGAAGAGTCAACTGATGCATGAAACTTCATTATAGTCTTGTTTTAAGAAATTGGTGCAGCCACCCAGTCTTCAGCACCCACCACCCTGATCAGTCAGCAGGCATCAACATTGAGACAAGACCCTCCGGCAGCAAAAATGGTATGACTCACTGAAAGCTCAGATGGTGCTTAGCAGATAATTTTTACACAATAAAGTGTCTTTAAATTAACGTGCATTGTTTTTATAGACATAATGATGTTGCAAACTCAATAGACTACAGTGTGCTGTAAACAAAACTTTATGTGGACTGGGAAACCAAAACATCCACTGAATTTACTTTATTGTGATGTTTGCTTTATTGCCATGGTTTGGACCCAAACCTGCAATTCCTGTACAAGAAGAGCAAAATTCTTTTTTTCATATATTAATCAAATATATTCTCCTAAAGTAACTTTGGAAGTGTACTTTTTACTCCAAAACCCCCAAATGCCATACATTGTTTTAAGTTTCTTATCATTTGGATATTTTCTGAGCTTATTCAAATCCTAAGATTTCATTTCAAATTTCACAACATATTTTATTTTTTTAAATATTATTTACGTTTATTTATTTTGAGAGAGACAGAAACAACATAAGCAGGGGTGGTCCAGAGATACAGGGAGAGAGAATCGCAAGCAGGCTCTGTCTCTGTCAGCACAGAGCCTGATGTGGGGCTTGAACTCACAAAACTGTGATATTATTACCTGAGCTGAAACCAAGAATCAGAAGCTTAGCCAACTGAGCCTTCCAGGTACCTCTACAACATATTTTTTTCTAAAGCCTTTCTTATAGGTAATTTATTTTATTATTATCAGAATCTCTAGCTACTCTAATAATATCTTTAATACCTTAGAAATGTCATCTGAGTAAGACCATTTCTATTTTTAATTTATGATCTCTGTTTTGGATCAAATGGAATTTCTGTTATGATGATGTTATTTATATAACTAGAATTATATTTTCATACTAACCCTTAAAGCAGAAAAATTTGCATTTCTTGTTTCATTATGATTTTCTTTCCACAAACTGACATAGTATCTGAAATGTTATGGGGAACTAAAATGATTTAATTTTTGCTTTTGACATATTAATTACGTATCAGATAATTTAGTTTGTATTTGTGTTTTCCTTCTAAGATTCTGTCATTGTTTGTGTGTGTGTACATAAAGTAAATTATCTGATTTATATATGATTTTTTAACGTTTACTTATTTTCGAGACAGAGAGGGACAGAGCATGAACAGGGGAGGGTCAGAGAGAGAGGGAGACACAGAATCTGAAACAGGCTCCAGGCTCTGAGCTGTCAGCACAGAGCCTGTTGCGGGGCTCAAACCCACGAACTGTGAGATCATGACCTGAGCTGAAGTCGGACGCTTAACCGACTGAGCCACCCAGGTGCCCCAAATACATGATTTTTAATCTTACATGATTTCTCATAGTCTTTTTTCCCCTGTTTTAATGCTTTAGCGATGAAATACTTTCAAATAAAATCTTATCCACATAACTGATATGTGAAATAAATTAATACTTGGTTGCTCTACCTATATTCCCTTCGGTCAGTCAGTGTTTCTTCTTTCCCAAAGTGGTTTCTCAGCATTTTCGAATTCCTTACATCACAAATTGAACCCATAGCTTTATAGTAAACTGGAAATCCTTCTATGCTTACTGTAGAGCAGCAACTCTCAAACAGGATAATTTTTGCCTCCACTCTGGGGATCCTTGATAATGTCTGGAGACAATTTTGATTGTCACAGCGTGGAAGAGTGTTCCTCTGGCATCTAGAAAGTAGGTGCTGCTAAACATCCAACAATGCATGGGACAGCTCCCCACAACATTAGTTATCCAGCTCAAAATGTCAAAAGTGCCACTGTTGAGGATTGCTGTTATGGAAATGTATCATGAATGAACATTTATTCAGCCAAGATATTGATAATATTGCTGTTGGTGAATATACTTCATACAATTCCCTGACTAAAGAATTTTAAACCAATAGAAATTATTTACATAAATTTTCATAAATTATTCTTTAATTCTCATTAATGATAAGCAAATACATCTATAACTTATGTTTCCCAATACACTTACCTTGAGGTAAAAATTAAGAATTGGGTTGAATGTCAAATAAATCATGTTGATTTTTATTCTTAAACCTGCTCCTATGACATTGCTTTACAACAAAGCAAATAGCACCAACGATTGCCAACTTGTGCACACCAAATTTTAGTCATCCGTTACCTTTTATTTCTTTCTTCCTCTCACCTAACACATCTTATCCAATAGGAGATCTATTTTGTGTATAAGAAATGGCTATAAGTAAACAGCTTTTATATGAAAAAAATATTTATATTTGTTTATAAGCTGGCCACTTTTCCTTATTTCCAGTTCTATTCTTTTAGAGCAAGCCATCTGGACTACAGTAATAGCCTCCAAATTGACAAACTAATTTCTGTACTTCTTCCCTTACTCCTTCTTAAATTGTTTTTTACATTTATTTATTTTTGAGAGACAGAGAGAGACAGCACGAGCAGGGGAGGGGCAGAGAGAGAGGGAGACACAGAATCAGAAACAGGCTCTAGGCTCTGAGCTGTCAGCACAGAGCCCGATGTGGAACTCGAACCCATGAATCGTGAGATCATGACCTGAGCTGAAGTCAGACGCTCAACCGAATGACCCACCCAGGCGCCCCTTCTCTTACTCCTTCTAAGTGCCCTTCTCTCCTCCTTAAGTCACTTTGACATACAATAGTCAAAATTACACTTTTAAGACAGAAATAAGATTATGTTTCTCTTTCCCTATACTTCTCCAATATATTCCAATAGTATATAACTAAAAATGCAAAGGTAGCATCCCACCAAAGATGGAAATGGCAAAGAAACATATGAAAATATGCTTACCATTAGATCCACTAGAGGATTACAAATCAAAACAACAATGAGATACTGCCACACTTCGATGACAATGACCAAAATCCCGAATACTGATGACAACCTAGTCAGGTGGTGGAATTCTCATTTGTTGTTGGTGGGAGTCCTAGAAGGCGCAGTCACTTTGGAATACAGTGGCAGTTTTTTTACAAACCTAAACATTTTTACTATGCAATTCAGCAACCACATCCCTCGGATGGGGATTTTAACTCTAAATGAGTTAAAATTTATGTTCACACAAAAGCCTGCACATGAGTCTTTGCAGCAGCTTTATTCATAAGTGTTAAAAGCTGGAAGCAACCAAAATGTCCTTCAGTCAGTGAATAGATAACTAAACTGTGGTACTTCCAGACAATGGAATGTTATTCAACTCTAAAAAGAAATGAGCTATCATGCAATGAAAAAACACGGAAGAACCTTAAATGCATACTATTAAGTGAAAATGCCAGTCTGTCAAGTCAAGGCTACATGGTATTTTCCTGCTAGGGCTGCCATAGCAAAATGCCACAGACTGGGTGGCTTAAATGTAAATTTATTTCACAGTGCTGGAGGTTGAAAGTCCAAGATCAAGGTACAAATAGGTTTGTTTCTCCTATACCCTCTCCCCTTGGCTTGGAGAGAGCCACCTTCTCACTGTCATCACATAGCTTTTTCTCTTTGAACACATATTTCTGGTCTCTCTCTTTTTATAACGACGCTAGTCACATTGGATTATTGACCTACCTTATGACCTAATTGAACCTTAATTACTTCCTATCTCCATGCAGTCACAATGGAGGTCATGTATTTGACTTCAATGAAGAAATTTGGGGCAGGGGACACAATTCAGACTGTAACTGCTACAATTATTTGTGATTCCAAAAATTTGACAATCCGAAAAAGGGAAAACTAAGGAGAGTATAAAAATCAGTGGTTTCCAGGGATTAGGGAGAAATAAAGAGTTTATAGGCAGAACACAAAGGATTTTTAGGCAGTGAAGCTATCCTGTAGGATACCACAATGTTAGATACGTGTCATTATACATTTATCAAATCCCATAGCATGTACGACACCAAGAGTGAAACATAAGGTAACCATGGACTTTGGATAAAAATGATGTGTCAATGTAGTTTTATTAATTTTAACAAATGTATCACTCTGGTAGACAATAATAGTGTAGGGGACTGTGGATGTGTGGGGCAGGGAATAGACAGGAACTCTCTGTACTTTCCAATATGCTGTGAACCTAAAACCTCTCTAAGATATAAAGTTATTAAAACTTAAAAAATGTACTCTATCAGTTTCCTAGGGATGCTGTAACAAAATATCTCAAACTGGGTAACTTAAAATAAGAGAATTCTGTTGTCTCAAGGGTCTGGAGGCTAGAAGGCTGAAATCAGGTGTCAGCAGGGCCATGCTCCCTCTGAGATCTACAGGTGAATCCTTTCTTGGCTCTTTTTAGCTTGAAGTTGTTTGCTGGAGATCTTTGGTGTTCTTTGACTTACAGGTGCATAACTCCAGTCTCTGCCTTTCTCATCACATGGTGTTCAGCAGTGTATCTCTCTGTCTTCACGTGGATGTCTTCTTCTAAGGGCACCGGTCATAATGGATTAAGGGCCCACCGTACTCCAGGATGGTATTGTCATAACCAGTCACACTCACTGGCAATGACCCTATTTTCAAATGAGGTCATATTTGTGGTACTGGGGGTGAGGGCTTCAACAGTATCTTTTCTTAGGGTTGTTGGGGGTTTGTGGGTGAGGGCTTCAACAGTATCTTTTCTTAGGGTCGTTGGGGGTTTGGGGGTAGGCAGACACAATTCAACTTCTAGCAGTGACAGTGATCACATGGTTGTTTACAGCCTGGCCTCTGACTCCCCGTGAATTCAGTTTCTGCCCATCTGCTCCTCATTCATTGTGCTAAGGCCAACACAGGTCTTATTGTTGTTCTGAGTTTGCTTTTGTGGCTTTTTCTGCTTAAAATATGTTTTTCTGGAGATAGTTATATGTCTGATTTCTTTACTTGATTCAGATACCTCAGATGCCATCTCCTGAGAAAGCTTTCTCTGGCCAATCAGGCTGTCTCACCATATCTCTTTTATTGTTCATCATAACACTTCTTGTTATTTGATGTTTGTTTTTGTTTATTTGATATATACTTTCATTCAAGAATGCAGGGGAGGGGTACCTGGGTAGCTCAGTCGGTTAAGTTTCCGATTTTGTCTCAGGTCATGATCTACAGATTCATGAGTTTGAGACCTGTGTCAGGCTCTGTGCTGACAGCTTGGAGCCTGGAGCCTTCTTTGTATTCTGTGTCTCCCTCCCTCTCTCTTACCCTCCCCCCACTCATGCTATGTCTCTCTTTCAAAAATACCTAAATAGTGACAAAAAATACAGAAAAAAAAAAAGAATGCAGAGGAACATTGTATTTTCAGCCACTGGAATGGCTTAGCACATGGTATGTTCTCCGTGGTTATATATGGAATGGGTGAATGATAAAAGTCTGACGAAATATTATTAGGTGGACCACGAGCCTAGACATTGTGACCTCAGCCCAAGAGACCCCCCCAAAAATCTAAATACTCTCATGCTTTTTGCGAGTATGTATGCCATTCTCTGTATCTTCCTTAATTATAGGCTGGGTTTCTCTCTTTCTTATTACATTGAAGTTCTTTCTTTTGCAAGTGTTGTTTCCTAAAATTACAGATTGGGGAAAAAAAAACCCTTATATCATAAATGCTTTCTTTAAAAATTCCTTAACCCCTCCCCCTCAGGAAAAAGGATTTGAATCATAATTTTAGAATATAAAACCCTGGGTAGTAAAATGTAAAATACATGCTGTAAGTCATGTATTCATAATAAAGCGTACATACTCAGAATAGGATTTTGCAGCATCCACAATTACATAAATGAAAGAGATAATGAGATTTTGTACAAATGAAATTGTGTAAATTAAATATGAAAATGATATGAGTATTTCTACTCCTGATAAGGTTCCAAGGCATAACCCCCAATTCAACAGCCATCTATGGTGGTTGTTTTTATGTTATTTCCCTGGACAGTGCTCATTATTGCTGTTCACAATGATGCACTATGCTGACATGAGAGCAAAGTGCTTCTCTCACTAAGGTTAACCTTATGTTATTATACTACAAATAAATATGCGCTCTTGGTTTATCATAATACCATTAGTCAAATAGCTAGTTCAGTTGACCAACCCTTTCATTTAATTGGCCCTTTGAGTGTAGCATTTCCCCAGGTAGACACAAAAAGTCCTTTCGCAAGGCCCTCTGGGGCAGTATACTCAGTGTCATACTCAGGCTGTCTGCTGATAGCCCCCTGATGTTGCTGAACAGAACGGAAGCACACCGTCTCTTGCCCTTTAGGATAAGTTACTTTTCCGTTGAATACACTAGCTCATAAGATAAAGAAAAACATCGGCCCCTTTTTTCCTTATTGTATAGTGACAGCTGTAGAGCCACTATAGGAAACTTGTTTCCTGTATCTCTCCTATTAGACTCCTATGATTATGTTAACACTGTCTAGACTTTTATAGTTTCTTTCAGTAACCACACTCATGAACAACCTCTGCAATGCTTAATCTGAAAGATGAAGTCTATAAAATGTCCTGTTTATATCATAGTTCTAAATCCCTTTCCCAAGGTCTTTCATGTACTTTTGCTTCTAATCTTCCAAGACATGTGACCTAACTGTGATCCACAACTCATCCTCTGAAATCGGCCCTCTTTCCTGTTTCTCTTGATGTGACCTTGTCCCCCTTCACAATGAACCTCCAAAACATCCCTGGTTATATAACTTCCACCTGCTTCGTGCAAATACTCGTCTTGTTTTTGCAGTTCTTAGGATATCTCTTCCCCAGCATCCCCATGTGCGGCTTGAAGTACCCACTGGTTTAAAGAATGAGACCTGGGCAGAACTCATAGGTGTTGTGGTTCACACACTGTTCATATAAAATAGTCCTTCTCTCCCCTTCCTTCTGCCTAAACCCACATACAAACAAACATCCCAGGCCATGTGCTATTCATAAATATTCTTGTGATGTCCTGCACAAACTAGACATTACTATCTATAGGCCATGTTCAAGTACTTGTTTTTTGAATAGTGAGAGGGTTTAGCTTATCTGTCCATATGGTCACAGCATTCTCCTGTGACTAGGGATAGACATTTATAAAACAGCTGCCCAGATTTAAGAGCTCCTGCTCTGAAATAGAACAAAATGCACAATCTGGAAACAAACCCCATGACTATGTCTGTATTAGGCAAGTTCTCTAGTAAACAAAAAATAAATATGCCAGAAGAAATCAACTGCACATAAAGCCAGGCTCCTTTTCCTTCCATATGCTTTGGAGTTTCATAAAAATGACTCAGGTTATATGATTTCCTTTGTAAACATTTTAGGTTTTCAGAGAAAAAAATAATGATTTCAGTGACAGTCCCCACAGAACCAAATAAATGATATTTATAAAAAATTAAAATTGACTCTTACTAATCCATAGGGTATACATAATGTCAAAGAAAATTCACATTTTGTAGCATTCTGTGTTTGATGAATTATTTTTCTCTAAAAAGAGCCACCAAAGAAAAAGAGTATTTGTGCATGGGGGAAAACAGGCATAGGTAATACCTATATGAACAGCAACACAAAAATTATACTCCTTAAAAATCAAAGTCTTTTACGTTTGGGCATAAGTTAATGTTTACCAGGTGATGATAAAATATAGATGCATGTTGATGAAAGTTTAGAAACCCTTAAACCAACACGGGATCAGCTAAAGATTGTGTAATTATTATTATTTTGTTTTGTTTTTATTTTTTTAGCACCATGAGTATCTCTCATGTTCCTTTTTGGTAGAAAATGAGCTTCAGTAGGTCCTCCTTCAGTCTATTTCATACATGTATGGTCAGTAGCTAGCAAAGACCAGAGAAGTTGCTCAATGTATTTTTTTTTGTGTTTATTTATTTTTGAGACAGAAACATACAGACAGAGCCCGAGCAGGGGAGGGGCAGAAAGAGGGAGATACAGAACCTAAACCAGGCTCTAGGCTCCAAGCTGTCAGCACAGAACCTGACGTGGGGCTCATACTCACAAACCATGGGATCATGCTCTGAGTCAAAGTTGAACGCTTAACCTACTGAGCCACCCAGGTACCCCAGCTCAATGTATTTTTATGGAATTAATAATAACTTTAAATCTTTGAGTATTTACCAGATGCAAACCCTCTGCTTATAGGCTCTATGTATCCTTTTATGTAATCATATTTTGGGGTACAATTTAAATAGAAGAAAAATGCTCCCGTTTTGAATATATTATTCAATGAGTTTTGGCAAATGTATAACTCTCCTCCGAAAATTTCCTTTTCCCTTTATGCAGCAAATGCTCATTTTTTCTCAATCTGTGGCTTCTGGTAACCACTTACCTATGTTTAATCACTATGTATTCGTCTCTTCTAGAGTTTAATATACATAGAATTATTTAGCAGGCATTTTTTTTGTGTGCTTGGATTATTTTTTTCAGCCTTAATTAAAAAAGAAGTTAATCCATGTTGTTGGATCAATCGGGAACTCGTTCATTTTTGTTGCTGGGTACATTGTTTGACAGTACCAAAACTTGTTTTACTATTGCTTCTTGTTGGGCTTCTGGGTGGTTGCCAGTTTGGAGAGGTTATGAAAACTGATTAAAATCCTTGCACAATTTGTTATGTGGACATATGTTTGCATTTCTCTTGGTTAAATATGTAAGAGTGGGTTTGCTAGGTTGTATGGTGAGCATATGATTAATTTGATGACAGGTACTGATGTATATCCTTACCACAGTGTATAAAAGTTCTGGTTGCTCCAGATTCTCATCAACATCTGCCATCTTTTTTTTTAAATTTTTTTTAACATTTATTTATTTTTGAGACACAGACAGGGCATGAACAGGGGAGGGGCAGAGAGAGAGGGAGACACAGAATCAGAAGCAGTCTCCAGGCTCTGAGCCACCAGCCCAGAGCCCGACGCGGGGCTCGATCTCACAGACTGCAAAATCGTGACCTGAGCTGAAGTCGGACGCTTAGCTGACTGAGCCACCCAGGCGCCCCTGCCATCTTTTTAATTGTATCCCCTCTCATGTTTATTGTGGAATCTGATTGTAGTTTTTCTTTGCAGTTTCTTAATGACCGATGAGAATAAATATATTTTAATGTGCTTATTGGCTATGTGTATATTTTGTTATGTAACATGTCTGTACAACTATTTTGCTATTTTTATTCGGACATTTGCTTTCCTATTGCTGTTTGTAAGGATTCTTTAAGTATCAGGATATAAGTCCTTTATCATGTACATGCATTGAAAATATTATTTTCCAGAGTGGTTAAAATTAACAACTCGGGAAACAACAGGTATTGATGAGGATGTGGAGAAATGGGAACTCTCTTGCACTTCTGGTGGGAATGCAAACTGGTGCAGCCACTCTGGAAAACAGTGTGGAGGTTTCTCAAAAAATTAAAAATAGAACTACTCTATGACCTAGCAAAAGCACTACTAGGAATTTATCCAAAGGATACAGGAGTGCTGATTCATAGGGGCACTGGTACCCCAATGTTTATAGCAGCACTTTCAACAATAGTCAAATCATGGAAAGAGACCAAACATCCATCAACTGATGAATGAATAAAGAAAAGTGGTTATTTATATGCAATGGAATACTACTCAGCAATGAAAAAGAATGAAACCTTGCCATTTGCATCAATGTGGATGGAACTGGAAGGTATTATGCCAAGTGAAATAAGTCAGTCAGAGAAAGACAGATACCATGTTTTCACTCATATGTGGAAATTGGGAGACGTCACAGAAGACCATAGGGAAAGAGAAAGAAAAAAAAATAGTTACAAAGAGAGGGAAGTAAACTCTTCCCTCTTGAATAAGAGACTCTTGAATACAGAAAACAAACTGAGGGTTGATGGGGGGGGGCAAGGGAGAGGGGAAAATGAGTGATGGGCACTGAGGAGGGCTCTTGTTGGGATGAGCACTGGGTATGTAAGCGATGAATCATGGAAATCTACCCCCAAAACCAATAGCACACTGTATGCACTGTATGATAGCTAACCTGACAATAAGTTATATTAATAAATAAGAAAATATTATTTTCTAGTGTTTGTCTCCTTCACCTATCTCTTTTTCTCTCCCTCCTTTGCTCTCTCTCTCCCTATCTTTCTCTTGCTTTCACAGCATCTTTTAAAGTGTAACCATTTTTTAATTTTGCTAAAGTAATATTCTCATTTTTTCTTTTAACTTAGTGATTTTGATTAAGATGATGTTTTATAATACATTTTGAAATAATGTAGTATAAATATTCACATTTTTTTATCAAAAAATTCTCAGCTCTCCTAAGTACTTTGGGTTTTCATATAAACTTCAGGATCAGTGTGTCTATTTCTATGAACAGCCTCTTATGATTTTGATTTGTATTAAGTTTTCTTTTAATACCTTAAATGTATTAATAATAGCTTTTTAAAGGTGTTGTGTGCTAATTTTTATTATCTCTGTCATTTATGGATGTGTTTCTATTGTATTGACAAATTTTCCCTGATTATCTGCAGGTCAATTAAATTTTACTGTACATTGTACATTATAGATGCTACACTTTTGACAGTCTAGTCTATTTTTTTAAGTCATTCTTTAAAGAATGTTGAGTTTTGTTCTGACAGGTGGTTAATTTAATTATAGTTCAGCTTGATCTTTTCAAGTCTTGTTTCTATGCTTTCATAGTGTGTCTATAGAATAACCTTTATTCTAGGAGTAGTTAGCCCTGCTCTCAAGATGGGGTCTTTATGCATTTTACTAAATGTCCCAGATGTTCAGTCAGATTACTTCACTTTTGTTACCTAGTTTTCATAGAGTAGATGACTATGCCACACCAAAATATGTCTCTTGGGCCCAAGATTATTCTGAGCTGATTATTTTGGGAAACTGCAGACACAGAGGAAACAGAATGGAAGTTACCTTTTTGTAAGGGAAATTTACATTAGAAAGGGGGCCTGTACCAGGAAGACAGCTGTTACCAGAGATAAACCATTCACCTGAGAGACCTCTCTACAGAGTAAGACAACATTTGTTTGCCAAACATTTCCTCTTCTTGCCTTCTGGTGAATTGTCCTCTCCTTTTTGAAGGTTCCTATCCCTTTCCCTAGCTGAGGATGGGTATATAACCTTCAATAGTCTGGCAGACTTTTGAATCTCTTATCTCCGTGGGGCTTTTGTATAGATGTATATATACGTGTGTGTGTGTGTGTGTGTGTGTGTGTGTGTGTGTGTGTGTAATACAAATCATTTTTTTTTGTCTTCTGTCTTTTGTTATAGAGAGGTCTCAGCCACAACCTAGAAGGGTAGAGAAAAAATGACTTTTCCTCTCCTATATTTAGTATGGGGTCGAAGATTTAAAGGGACCGTATGTAAATATCTGTGATTTTTCTCTGGTTCTTTCTCCATTCAGTCTTGCAAATTTCATCATTCTTTGCATCCCTGAATTCTGATATCTATCTCTTCCCCTATCTGTTAGTGAGGCTCAGATGCTCTATTGCATTCTATTCTGTCTCTAAGCCAGAGGAGGTGGGCGGTGTGCCTCCAGCCAAGCAAACAAGCAGCTCAGGCATGAGTGACTTTAGACTAAAGCAGTAGGCTTCATGTAGTTTTCATGTGTTTTTCACTGTGATCTCTCAGAGACCAGCAACTACCATTTATCCACTAAGCTGTGCATTCACAGTTAGGGGTTTCATGAGTCCAAGCAAAGAACAAGCTTCTGGAGAAATAACAATAACAAGGAAAGAGCAACCATGACATAGGGTTTTGGGACATCTTAGTACAGTGACCTCATTGAACACTTAGGACATTCAACAGAGACTCCAGAGAGGCCCTACTTTGAAGGCAGGGCTAACTACTGCCTGGATAAAGACTATGTATATCTACACTAAAGAAGCTTAGAAACCCATCCAATTAAAAACACTGGAAGCTGGAAGCAAAAGATTCTAGGTCTTAGGGTAAAATGAGAATAAATGCTTTGTTTCTTATTTCTGGAGTCCATAATGAATCAATTCAAACTTTGAAATGTGTTTGTAATCTACAGATTCTTTCCAAAAACATTCTTTCTGCCAGCTTATAGATGAATATATTTTCTTTCCCTCCTCTATTTTGATAATATATCTTCTATTCTCTTCCCATTAAGTTTTATTTTGATGAACTTAGCTTTCCTTTTAAAACCTTATAATGTTCATGTTCATGTTAATTTTCATTTGGGAGTTGATTCATTTCTTTTTTTTTATTTCTGTCTTTATATCCATTTAATTTTAGTCTTAATTTCTTAGCTATAAAGTATTTCAAAATATATATCATGTTTTAATCATTTTAAATAACACTTATTTTAGGCTTTTGAGTTTTGCATACCAGTACTTGAGTTTAGCTCTATTTCCACTGAAAACAAAAATTTTTTAATGTTTTATTTTATTTTGAGAGAGAGAGAGAGAGAGAAAGAGAGAGAGCGCACATGAGTTGGTGAGGGGCAGAGAGAGGGAGAGAGAGAGGGAATCCCAAGCAGGCACTTTGCTGTCAGCACGGAGTCTAACGTGGGGCTCAGTCTCAAGAGCCACAAGATCATGACCTGTGCCAAAATCAATAGTCAGACGCTTAATCAAATGAGCCACCCAGGCACCCCTGAAAAATTTTAAAATTTTCTTTAGATAGTTGGTTCAGTTAATATTAACTACCCTAATGGTTTAGTAATTATGTATCCATTTTAAGTTCCTGTCCCCATTTAAATTATAATATGTAATTATAATTCTATTGTTATATTATTATTAATCTTTTATTTTTCCTTTTTAAGTTGACCAATAGATTAGTGATTCTTTACTCAGTCATTCAAAAAATTACTAAAATACAAAAAAGTGCCTGAATTAGGCCTTCTCTAAACATTTTATGCAGCTCTCCAAAGGTGAACAGGACACTTTTATTAGAAGATTTAGTTCCTTCAGGAGTAATCAGTCCTTCCAGAAAATATAGCATTTTCCAAATAACCCAGTGATAATCTAATATCTTCTTGTCTGCAGGGTTCAGGTGCACTTTTGAACACTGAAGAATCAAAGATCCTCTTGCAATGTGCTGTAGCTCAAAAGAACTTACTGATTAAAGAATGTGATAAGATCTATTCTTTTGCAAATCTAGCATTACACTTGGGGTTCCAGCATTTTATCACCCATCCTGAGGAATTCAACTGCCTCTTATAGGAAATACAGGTTATCATGACGATGGTACATTCATCTATCTTATGTCCACTGATCTGTTCAGGGTCAAATTTCTGGAAAGAATATAAAGTGGAACAGCTCATTCCTTTATACCACTGAAAAGCCTCCAGATTTAAGAAGTACTATTACCAATAATCTGCTTGTTAGCTCAAAGGTTCAGCCCCTTCTCCAGGGCCCCATAAAGATTTAGAGGAAACTGTAAGCCATACTTCTACTCAACTGGGTCTGTAGTTAGAAGTCTGGGGGAAGAACAATATGCATATGAATGAAACCCAAGTCTTGGGGGAGGTGAAAAAGGAGATTGTTAATTCTTGTACAAGTTAGGTGTTCAAATTAGCACATCCCATTTTAGCTTTTCTTTTTCTTTGAAGTTTTTATTTGTATCCCAGTTACTTAACATATAGTGTAATATTACTTTTTTAGGTGTACAATATTGTGATTCACCACTTTCATACAACACCAGGTGCTCATCACATCAAGTGCACTCCTTAATCTCCATCATGTATTGAACTCATCCCCCCACCCACCTCCCCTCTGGTAACCATCAGTTTGTACTTTGTAGGTAAGAGTCTGTTTCTTGGTTTGCTTCTCTTTCTCTCTTTTACTTCCTTTGCTCCTTTGTTTTGTATTAAATTCCACATAGGAGTGAAATCATATGGTATTTGTTTTTCTATGACTGACTCATTTCTCTTAGCATAATACTCCCTAGCTCTATCCATGTCATTGCGAATGGCAAGATTTCATTCCTTTTCATGACTGTGTAATATTCCATTATATCTGTACCTGTATCTATATCTATATCTATACCTATATCATCTTCTTTATCATCAGTCTGTGGACACTTGTACTGTTTCCATAATTTGGCTATTGAATATAATGCTCCGTTGGGGTACATGTATCCCTTTGAATTCATATTTTTGTATTCTTTGGGTAAATGCTTTGTAGTGCAATTGTTGGATCCTAGGATAGTTCTATTTTTAACTTTTTGAGGAAAATTTATACTGTTCTCCAGAACAGTGGCTGCACCACTTTGCTTTCCCACCAGCAGTGTAAGACGGTTCTCCTTTATCCACATCATCACCAACACCTGTTGTTCCTTGAGTTGTTAATTTAAGCCACTCTGACAGGTGTGAGGTGGTATCTCTACGTGGTTTTGATTTGTATTTCCCTGATGATGAGTGATGCTAAGCATCTTTTCATGTGCCTGTTAGCCATTTGTATGTTTTCTTTGGAAAAGTGTCTACTCTTATCTTCTGCGCATTTCTTAACTGGATTATTTGTTTTTTGGGTGTTGAGTTTGATAAGTTCTTCATAGATTTTGGATACTATACCTTTCTCAGATATGTCATTGGTGAATATCTTTTCCCATTTCATCAGTTGTTTTTTACTTTTGTTGATTGTTTTCTTTGCTGTGTGGAAACTTCTTATTTTGATCAAGTCCCAATAGTTTATTTTTGCTTTTGTTTCCCTTGCCCCGGGAGACATAGCTAGTAAGAAATTGCTGTGACCAGTGTTGACGAAGTTACTGCCTGTGTACTCCTCTGGGATTTTTATTGTTTCTTATTTCACACTTAGGTCTTTTATTCTTTTTGAATTTATTTTTGTGTATAGTGTAAAAGAGTAGTCCAGTTTTTTTTCTTTTGCATGTTGCTGTCCAGTTTTCCCAACACCATCCATTGAAGAGACAGTCTTTTTCCCATTCGATATTCTTTATTGAAGATTATTTGACTGTATAAATGTGGATTCATTTTTGGGTTTTCTATTCTATTGTAATGATCTATGTGTCTATTTTTGTGCCTGTACCATACTGTCTTGATTACTACAGCTTTGTTGTATAATTTGAAGTCTGGAATTGTGATACCTCCAACTTTGCTTTTCGTTTGCAGTGTTGCTCTGGCTATTTGGGGTCTTTTGTGGTTCCATAAAAATTTTAGGGTTGTTTGTTCTATTTCTGTGAATTGCATTAAATGTGTAGATTGTTTTGGGTAGTATAGTCATTTTTTTAAATTTTTTTTAATGTTTATTTATTTTTGAGACAGAGAGAGACAGAACATGAATGGGGGAGGGTCAGAGAGAGAGGGAGACACAGAATCTGAAGCAGGCTCCAGGCTCTGAGCTGTCAGCACAGAGCCCGATGCGGGGCTCGAACTCACGGAACGTGAGATCATGACCTGAGCCGAAGTCGGACGCTTAACCGACTGAGCCACCGAGGCACCCCAGGTAGTATAGTCATTTTAATCATATTTATTCTTCCAATCCATGAGCATGGAATATTTTTCCATTTCTTTGTGTCATCTTCAGTTTCTTTCATCAGTGTTTTATAGTTTTCAGAGTAGAGGTCTTTCACCTCTTAGGTTTATTCCTAGATATCTTACTGTTTGGATGCAATTGTCAATAGGATTGATTCCTTCATTTCTCTTTCTGCTGTTTCATTATTAGTGTATAGAAATGCAACAGATTTCTGCACATTGATTTTGTGTCCTGTGACTTTACTGAATAAAACTGCTTAAAAATATAATCAGAGAGGCACCTGGGTGGCTCAGTTGGTGAAGCATCTGGACTCTTTATTTCAGCTCAAGTCATGATCTCACAGTTCATGGGTTCGAGCCCCACATTGGGCTCTGTGGAGGCAGTATAGAGCCTGCTTGGGATTCTCTCTCTCTCTCTCTCTCTCTCTGTCTGCCCCTCCCCTGCTTGTGCTCGCTCTCTCTCTCTCTCTCTCTCTCTCTCTCAAGACAAATAAATAAACTTAAAAGATGTAGTCAGAGTTTATAACTTACAGATTTTTGGAGTTCCTCAAAACCAGATGTTCTGTTGGTTCTTTGTATAGAATTTATTGGCAGAACTCTGGTGTCTCTTCCTCTTCTTATAAGGACACCAGTCCTATTGGATTAGGGCTGCACCCTTATGACCTCACTTAATCTAATTATCCCTTAAAAGGCTCTGTCTCCAAAATAGTTACCTTGGGAGTTAAGGCTTTACATATGAGCTTTAAGGAGACACAATTCAGTCAAGAGCAACTGCAGGTATAGGCATACACAGATAGAATTTAGATCCAGAGTATGAAGTAAAAATCATTGCAGAAATCCTGAAAACATTTCATAAAATTAAAAAACATGCAATACAAATGCTATATTTTTGAGATATGTACAGATACATATATTAAAATGATAAAAAAGTAGAAAAATAGAAATTCAATCCTAAGCTTATTAGTTAACTTTTCTTTTAAGAGAGAGAAGGAGACAACTGCCACTGGATGCACTAAGGGATCCCCAGTATGGATAATTCTCTATTGCTGAACATGGGCAGTAGGTATATGACAATTCATTTTATTATTCCTGGGAGCTTACGTTTCAAATTCCATACTTCTTATCCACGTATATATATCTTTAATTCAGATATGTTAAAATTTTAAAAAATATGCATATTTTTATTTAAGAAATATAATATATATCCTCTTACACTAATGACATATTTTACTATTCAAATTGTAAAGCAATCTTTCTATCCAATTGCTTCAATATCATTAATAACACTTTCTACAAATTTATTATAGTTCAAAATAAGTGATATACCTTTCCGTTGTTCAAAACAGTAGACTGTTTTCTTTCTCAAAGCTCAATTTTGGTTTTATATTACCCTTCAATCTGAACACAATAAAAAAACAAAACCAAAAACAGTATCTTGGTATAATTTCATTTGATATTTAATATTATATTGGTCTGTGTTCCCTATACTGTATTTTCCACAAAAGAGTATTTTAGTATGCCTTAGCTCTCTAGGTTCATATGTAAATTTTTTTCTACATTGAATTGGGAATTTGATTGTTGCCATTTCTAGTGGTCACCCACACCTCACTATCCCTAGTTTTTAAATTCCTTGAGGAAGTAGAGTGATGGCCTTTCAGTTTTCATAATTGGAAGTTGTATCACTTGTCTGTGTCAGGGTCTCTGATTGATTGCAAAAAGCATTATACATATGTTGTTAATTAACTTTAATCCCTATGCAGTCAGTTAAAATATAACTCTTGGTAATCTACTGAAATGTAAGAAATTTAAATGTCTGTCTCTATCCTAAACTGTTAAAATCACTTCAGCAGAAAAGGTTGTCAAATTTCCAAGTAAACATATTATTATCTAGCATTCATGCATTATTGATTTTTTCTTTTTTTTCTTTTTAGTTTTACATCTCCTGCATTTCATTATCCATTATCCAACTAGAGAACATGTGCATTGTAAAAGTTCTATACAGTACTGTATGCCTATGTGAGAACACACGTTTGAATTAAACGTGCAATGTCGAAGCCAGGAATTTGTGGTTAGGTATTTTACAATTAATTTAGTGTAACAATGCTAATTTAAGTCTGCATTAATATTCCTTTTCCAACATGCTGTAAATGTAATTTCAGTGTACATAGGACAAATAATAGGAATGGCTTGCCCAATTTATTACGCTATAGAAATAATTAGTGTGATGGCCAATTAAAGGATGCTTTTAAATATAGTTATTATATTGTTTATCAAACAAAACTAACTCGAGGGAGGTTAAAGGTGTTATTAAAAACATTAATTTAGTTCCTTCTATAAATGACATAAAATTATCATAAAGCATAATATATGGTTATGGAAGAGTACTTTAATGAAGTCTTGGCATAATTAGGGGGGTGATCATGATAATTTGCCACTAATAAAATGAGAAGTCTAACAACACACTTTTTTCTTATTTTCAAAGTAATAAGTCTGATGAAATTGGTTCTTTCTATTATATTTTATGTAATACGTATTACAGATACACATGTATTCTATTGGCAGTAGTAATATTTTTGTTTCTTTTGTTAAAGATGTCTGCTTTTATTCCAAATATATAATATAAACAAATTTTATCAGCTCTGATGATAACACTGACTGCTTTTTGTTGTCTTTCTATGCAAAGGGGAGTTAAAACCAACATAGGCAAGGAAGGGGAGGAGACTGAAAATCAGAATGAATGAAGGAAGAGAAAAACACACTGTTTCTGCTTTCCACAAAGCTGTGCTTCAACTCAATTTACAATCTTTTGTTGATATCTCAAGGGGCAGGGAAAATCTGTACTTGGATGCTTCCATCAGTGCTCCTCAGAACCTTTGTGCTTTTTAAGATAGTAATTGGCATTCTGTAGAAAAAGACTGTTATTATTGTTGTTATTGTTAATTGTTTGCTGTACTAAACAAATTCGATTCAACCTCTAACAACAAAATTCCTGAGGTTTTTAAAAATAAGCGCTAATAATCTATATGGCTTTCTAAGAATGGGAAATCGATTTCATTATTTCTCCAAAACAATTCTTTATTAAAGGAGTAAAATGCATATTAATATCTATAAGAATACCGTATATCATAAAAGAGCCACACAATTTAGTTAATTTAGATAGAAAAAAAATGCTGCTTCTTAAATATCTAACTATTTCAACCCTCAGGGGGAGTCTACCATATATTGTTTAAATATCTTAAAATGCCATTCTCAAAATCTCCAGTTACTAAGCTAGCAACTGACATATAAGAAGGCCATGGATTTAGGGATAAAACCTGGTATTTGAATTATATCCTTATCTCTTCACTCTTGAGAACCATCTTGCAATGATGCATATAAACATTTCCAAGTACTTCATCTTTAATTTTTTAGATAATTCACAAATCCACTGACTCAGGAAAAAAAAATGATGTATGCTAACAGAACATTTATTTTGTATTTTGGAATGATGAGCCAAATAATACTGCAGGTTTTATATTCATATTTATAACCAACTAACAAGTGCAGAGCCATTGGTGATTATGATTAGTGATGCTTGAACAAAATCGGAATTAGCAATAGGTTAGGGTGAGCTTCATCTGTAACATCTGGGAGAAAAATGTAAAGAATCTATCTTTCTAAGTGCCAACTTGAGAAAATTCAAATCCAGATGGGGGTGGTGTTTATCACAAGATGCTACAAAGAGGAAGAAATCACCCCCTGTTGAAACTCCGAAGAAATGTATCAAAGCTTACCCTTTCCCCTTCTTTTACACTGATCTCTACTTTTTAAAAAAATATGGGTTGTTTTAGCAATCATGGACTTGAATGGTGTTATGAGAGCTGTTTTAATTTAGACATGCACTGATACTATTCAAACTTTAAAGGATTGTTTGACTTATCGCATGAGATCAATAACACCTTAAACTTAACTAAATTTAGTTAAACTTAGCTAAACTTAAACACCTTACCACTTAAACATTTTTAATGTTTTTATTTTTTTTTGAGAGAGAGAGAGAGAGAGACCTAGCACAAGTAGGGATATGGGGCAGAGAGAAAGGGAGACCACAGAATCTGAAGCAGGCTCCAGATCTGTCAGCACAGAGCCCTATGTGGGGCTCGAATTCACAAGCTGTGAGACCATGCTTAATGGACTGAGCCACCCAGGTGCCCAGCAGTTTACCACTTTAAACAGTTGAGTCTAGGGAGACCAAAAGTAATGTGGGTAATGATGTAGAGAAAAAAGGCAAAAGAAAAACATTAAATTTTCTTACAATTTACAGCCCATTGACAAATCGTTGGGACAGGCAGAAAGACCTTCCTGTAGGAATTCAACTGCCTTGATGTTAATACTTTACTAAGGGGGAAAAGGCAAACTTAACATTAGCCCAACCTCCAGAATCCTGTAAGTCTCCTTTAACATATAAAAATTACTTTGGAAACTTCCTTTATCTCTACCCCCCCAAGATATATGTTAGCAATCATCCTCCAAGCATATAGCCTATTAATATACATCCAAAGAGTCTCATGACTAAAAAGTTTTACTAGATAGTAATAAATGTCCTTTACCTAGAGCTAGCTCATCAAGGTATTGAGAATCTTGCTTTTCAATTCCTTAGAGACTTAAGCTAACCCTAATCTCCTCCAAACTTAAAACTATATAATCAGCCATTTCCCACAACCCCAGTGCAGCTCTTTCTGACCACTGGTCCTGTCCCCATGCTTTAATAAGACCACCCTTTTTGCACTGAAGACACATCAATAATTCTTTCTTGACTGTTTGCTCTGAACCCCACATTTCACATCAGGTAAAAAGGGCTATTTTCTTAAGGCCCATACTTATTGCCTTAAAATATCATGCCATTATTCATTATAGACATATGAATAATAATGATTAATGCTTATTTATTTTGTCTTTTATTTGCTAATAAAATAACTTCTCAATATTATTTTCTAAGTCTGTTTTGTAAACTTGAACTATAAAATGTGTACTCACTGAAATATCTTTTCCACTGGAATATTTTATTTTACCCCTTCACAAAATTACAAAAAGTGATCTCATACCAAATTCATAGTCTATGTTTTCATCTCCTATAACCTTGGTCATTCTTAATCTATATTTCTTCACTGCAGTGACATCAATGCATCTCTGACCTTTTGTATCACACTTTGGTCTTTACCTACAATATTTTATTTTTATTCATTTATGACTCACTTCAAAACCTATGAGTTAGTCTAAATGCTAAATTCTAAATTATATATTATGCTATTTGGAGGAAAAAACATAGAAATTTAAGAAACATTATGCCTACTTTCTTTTCCTTTGGTATGATCTCTTTCTGGATTGAATTAAGATAAATTATTTTATATTTATCACTACCATGCATTTATCTGGAGTCTTAGGAAGTGGAATTTGGGAAACACAGGTTGGAGAGGAATCCAATGAGTCTTTCTATCTCGGATCAAAATTAAGGGTTTATAAAGGCAAAACCTGTGAGGTTATACAAGGTTGTTTTGAAAGAATTATGATTGGTGCTGAGAGAATTTAAGCTAATACATGTTTGGCTATTTGGCTAACAGGTGTTATATTATCTTAATTTCTGCCCCAGGTGCACAGAAATGTTTCAGGATGTGGTTATGTGGTTACAGCTCATGTGTGAGAATTCATTTTTCACCTGAGTATGGACACACATAAACTTCAATTGCCTAATGGCCTCCCAGCTCCATTTTAGACCTTCTAGCAATTATAACTCCATTGTGTAACTCTCTGTCCACAGTATATTTAACTTTATTTAGTAATAACGCCAAGTGAACTCAACCGCTCAAAACTGGATACTGAAATCGGAAGAGTGTTATTTCAGCCAATCACAGGGAAGCTGCCTTTCCTGGAAAGTATGTTGGCAGAGGAGTGCTCCTTTTCTAAAGCAACACCCTTCCTTACAGCCAGTCTCCAGTATCATACTTGGTGGTAGGCAGGCAGCACTGAGATTGGGTTTCTACTGGAAAAGCCTCCTGGCACTTGGACGTCTTTCTATAGGCTTTATGATTGCTGACTATTTTGAATACAGGTCACATTTCTGTTGGGTTTGCCATCGACTGCTGTGTCATAAGGGACATGCAGCTTCAACTTTGGGGGCTACGAATGAAATTTAGCCCATTTAATGCTTGTTTCTGTCCTGTGCCCACTTTTCTCCAGAGTCATCTTTTAATTATAAATATGCTTGAATTATTTGTATAATCTGGATGTTACAATTACAGTATCTTCTCCTAATGTGTGGCTTGTCTGTGCATTCCATCTACAATGCTTTTTTTTTTTTTTTTAACTAGGAATATTCTTTTTATTTTAGTTTGTCAATGTATCAAATTTATTTCTTTACATTTGCATTTTGCATCTCATTTTAAGAAATGTTTACTACCCAAGATCTGAAGATAAACTTCTGCATGTTCTAGAATATTTTTAATTTTGCCTTATGTGATTGTGTCCTTGATCCACATATATAAGTGACTTTTTTCTCTTTGGGTGTGGTATGTTACTAATCATGAGGAGATCTAAGAAGAGGTTTTAAAAAGTTTGGAGTTTATTGTAATAAAGGCCGAGGGCATATTATTAAGAAAGTATTTTTAGAGTTATTAGCCTCATGATACAAAGCCCAGAAGGGTGGGAGAATGGAAACTTATTTTCTATAGCTATGGATATGGATAAACACTTTTTCCACCACCCTTTATTGAATTTTCTATCCTCTCTCCACTGACTAACAATGACAGCTCTAGCAGATGTCAGGATTTGACACCTGCTACATTTGTGGGTCCCTTTCTGGACTCTCTATTCAGCTTCTTGGTATATTTTTATGTCCTGGTACTAATATCAAACAGTGGCAAAACATAAAGCCTTCCTTGTGCTACAGCTCCATCTCCTTGGTGAGGACTGAATTCCAATTTCCAGGCTTTTCCATGGAATTCTAATATCGGTCATATGATTCTGTTGAAAGCCTTTCGCTGTTTTTAGAAAAGGCAAATGCCTTGCAGGTGGGAGGAGTATCACGTGCTCGGCTCTTCTATGACCTGATTGTGTGCATCCTCCAAAGTTAGTATGTTGAAATCCTAATTCACAGAGAGGATGGCGTTAGGAGGTGGGGCCTTTAGAGTTGGTTAGGTCAATGAGGGCTTTGCCTTCAAAAATGAAATTATCACCTTTATAAAAGGGGCTCCAGAGAGATCCCTACGGCCCTTCCGCCATGCAAGGACTCAAGAACAAGTTGGCAGTTTGCAACCATGAAAAACCCAGTTCCCAGCTCCCTGGATTGTGAGAATTAAATTGTTGTTTACAACTCACTCAGTCTGAAGTCTTTTATTGTAGCAGCCAAAAGGGGCTAAACAACCTTTTCTTGGATTTCTGCCCCTCCAGGGTCATGGCCTCTCAAAGATTTGTTGCTTGAGTAGCTCTCCAATACCTAGAACCAGTTATTATTTATGTTCTGTTTCTGTTCATCTTTCGTATTTGTTCTCAGTAGAAGGAACAGGGTCCAAAACGAATTAGTCCTCCATTGTCATAGAAAGAACTAACCTGCCTAATGGATTGTTTCTTATGTTTTCATTTTACTTATAACTTTTAATTTTTTCTCACATCAGCCCTCTATATTTTATGGATTGTTTCTCATACCTTTGTAAAAATTTATTCTGAATTACTTTAACTATATTAACCATTTATTTTAGATTCTGTATGTCATTATTCTGCATTACATACAGGTCTTACTCTGTTTGCTTTTCTTTTCAGTTCATTGTGGCTTGCTTCCTCAAGTATTTTGAATTTATCATTACTATTATTATTATTATTATTAGCATTATTATAAGCTCATTTTCCTTGAAATTTTATTTATAGATATTCTTGATGGTTTGAAATTAAGTCCTTTCCTTCAGAGGGAATTTTTTGTTTACTCTTGGCACACACCTGTAGGCACTGTGAGTGAAGAATTACCCTTACACGTGTTGCTTGAGTATGTTCAAACCAAAAATTATTGTGAATTATGGACTCAAATATAAATGATTATTTGCTTGAGGATAAGAGTTACTATGAAATAATTTTTATTATTTTTAAACACTTTCTCCTCACATTCCTCTAGAACTAAGACCAAGCCTGGAAAGCTTCCTCACCGTCTTTCTGTATTGAGTGACTTCTTTCCCCACCCCCCACCCCCATACTTAATTTGTCTTATTTTAAGGGTTCTGTCTTTCTTTAGGATTTTAAAATCCTATTTCTCACCCTTCAAGGGCATCAGGACTTGCCTCCTGTTTCTGACATGTGGCCCATTAAAATCCAGGCGATGAGCCAGCAAAACTGGCAGTTAACCCAGGGCAAACTCCATCATTAGCCTTCCCTTAATTCTGTAGTTTCACACTCTGATGTTACTATTTTCTATTCTTTATTGAATTTTCATACTTTTTTGTCAGTAGGCTATCTTTACTATGATTTAAAACATATTTTAACAAGCATTTTTGATGTGCTATACATACTTTTCACAGAACATTAAGAAACAGTTCCAAGGCTTTCATTCTTGCCCTTGAATACAACTCTATTCCAACAGTAATATGTAAATTATTTTTAAACATTTAATTAAATGAACTTTCTTTAGCGGAATGTGAGACTACTTTTGAAAGAAAGGTATTACACAAACCCAAGATAATGTCATAATTTTTTTTTTTACATAGAAATACAATCAAAATAACTTTCAAGGAAAAAAAATCGACAAATTGTGTTTACAGATTCATTTTTTTAGTTCTAAAACAAAAATATGGGGGCGCCAGGGTGGCTCAATTGGTTGAGCCTCCGACTTCAGTTCAGGTCATGATCTTGCACTCCATGAGTTCGAGCCCCGCGTCGGGTCCTGTGCAGACAGCTTGGACCCTGGAGCTTGCTTCCGATTCTGTGTCTCCCTCTCTCTCTCCCCCTCCCTTGCTCATGCTCTGTCTCTCTCATTCTCAAAAAAAAAAAGAATAAATGTTAAAAAAAATTAAAACAAAAATATGAAACTATCAAGCTATCAAGCACACAATAGCATGAAGATACAATCATTTATCATTACAGAATAATTATCATCAGCACTATAATATTTCAGAGTTAACAATGTTTCTTATTTTAGCAATTAGGATACGTGAGTTGAGTTTCTAAATGGAAGAATAGGGTAAGAAGCTGATTTTACAGGCTTTCCCTGTAGCCTCCAATAAGTCAGATGCTTCGAATCTTGTTTCAGTCTTTCTTGCAACATTAACCCAAGCAATTGTTAAGAAGATACCTGTATCAGATCCAAATAGAATACAATTTCATCAAGGACTCTGACTGGACCAATCATTTGTATCTAATTACTGAATTTGTGTGTCCAGTCCCATATAACTAGCACTGATGAGAACCAGATGCATTTGAGAATGGGAACAAGTCCTGTTCCAAGGGTGAGAGGTAATGGCTAGCTGTGTAGAAAAGATGCAGGGATCCAAGAGCGAATGGTTTCCCTGAACTGGAGTGGCATGTGTCAGCTTAGCTTCATATTTTTTGACTGGACATGACCCAAGAGCGGAGGGACTTGGACATCACAATTTGTGTCTGGCAGCCATGAGATCATTGCTATGCTGTTGATCTATAGGTTGTGTTGGCTCTTGCTGTGTGGCATTACTTAGAACTAAGTCAATTTGGTGGTGAGTGAAGGCAATAGTGTCTCACGGGTATGGCATCAACTTGAATGTAAGACCACTGTTCCTACCAAACAAAGTGGACAATTATCTACTTCAGAAACCGTTATATTAAAAAATGGGAAATATTATAAATTGAAGATTTCCCTCAGAAACTTCCTGAAACAATCTACAGATGAAAGGTAAGTGTAATGTATTACATTTTTAAGAAAATGTGTGATTAAAAGGTTTAGTTTAATATTTCAGGTTTATATAAAACATACTAGATAAAAATGTCTTTTTAGGACATGAGTGGAATGAGAATGTATTTATCGAACTCTACAGCTTAAATATTTATATGTTCTCAACAAATAAAATGGATTTGATAGCCCTTTCCTCCATTGAGATTTTAATTTTCTAAAATTATTTTATAGAGGATTTTATTATAAAGATTTACATCTAGGTAATTTATCTAAAAAAAGACAATTTTTTGTTTAGGGGTTAGTTGCAGGAAGGCAGAAAAATGCGTTTGAAAACGTTTATCTTTGGGGCACCTGGGTGGCTCAGTTGGTTGAGTGTCTGACTGTCTCAGGTCATGGTCTCACAGTTGGTGAGTTCCAGCCCCACATTGGGCTGGCTGCTGTCAGAGCAGAGCCCATTTCAGATCCTCTGTACCCTTTTCCATCTGCCCCTCCCCTGCTCATGCTCTCTCTCTCTCAAAAATGAATAAACATTATTAAAAAAAGTTACATTAACATCAACATAATGTACAAATGAAAGGGAAATACAAAAAAAAATGCTTCTGAAAATTAAAAATAAATAATTAAAAGGGTAATTAAATAATTAGGTAATAATAAATAAATATTAAATTTTCATCCTGTGTTATATCTTATTTTCCTTTAATGAAAAATACCAGCATACTAAGTGACATTACAGAAGTAAGCAAGAGTAGACCAGTCTTCATTGAAAAATAAAGATGTTGGGGCGCCTGGGTGGCTCAGTTGGTTGAGCGTCCGACTTCGGCTCAGGTCATGATCTCATGGTCCGAGATTTCGAGCCCCGCGTCGGGCTCTGTGCTGACAGCTCGGAGCCTGGAACCTGCTTCGGACTCTGTGTCTCCCGCTCTCTCTGCCCCTTAACCCACTCGCATTCTGTCTCTGTCTCCCTCAAAAATAAATAAACATAAAAAAATAATAATAATCATGAAATTTAAGACCCCAAATATTTAAGGCACATGAGAGAAGGGAGATAGTCGTAAAATCTATGTGTCAGTATATTTATGATGGCATATTTATTCATGCATTTTAATTCTATACCATACACTTTGGGATGATCTCAATATTGCATATGGAAAACGTAGAGACACATGTGGTGATCAGATTGTAAAATAGTATATATGAGCCCTTGGCTGAGTCCAATGAGTCCAATCCCCATGTTAAGTGTGCATATTTGTGTGTGTGTCTGTGTGTGTGTGTGTTTTCTGTGTGTATGTTTTATATACGTCATATTAGATATAATTGATTCCGGAGAAATGCAGATCTTACTAAAATGGATTCTCTCCTATTCATTAATTGTGTGTAACCTTTTGAATAAAATTTATTAATTTAGCAGTATTTTGGCCATATCTGAGAAAATTCAAGGCAATTTACTGAGAAAAGTTTGAGGGGAAAAACACATATTGATCAGTACTAAGTAGTAAAAATTTATTGCAATGTTGTCAGTTGCTTTATTCCAGATCAATACAAATCTCACCAAAAGCTTCTTAAATGCAATAAGAGTCTGACAAGACCTTTTTGTCACAGATTAGTGTTAAAGCAATGAAAGAGCCCCCAAGGAAAATTGTCTTTCTGGCTGAAATGCCAGCTGTATTCTGTATCTGAGGCGTTGCATGCATGTACGACATCTTTATTGATATTGTGACTGTCTAAATTCTTTTAAAAAAAGATTAAATATTTTGTGTGCAGATTAATGCAAATAAGGATAACCTGAGACTTTAAATTTAGATTCATTGTTCCTCTCAAAAATCCCCTATTTGATGCATATTAGATTGCTGAGCAGAATTAGATTATAGAAGCCCAAGCCCAATTAACTTCTGCAATATTTTTAGACTCTTCTATCACATTGATTTTAAATTAATAAAGAAGGTAATGTAATATTTTCAATAATATGTAAAAACAAGTTAGCAAAACATTTTTTTAAAGAGAAAAGGGTTATAAATTGGATACAATTTAAATTTAGATTTCACCCAATAAAGCAACTACATAAAATAGTAGAATCTAATTTGGGACTGCAGAACGAGTTCTTAGGAGCTGGAGACAAGCTGTGTTTCATGAATTCTGGTAACACTAGAATGTAGTCATCTGGGCAGTATTGTAATGTCAGTTTGTGCAAGCGAACCCATTGAGACTTGCTTACCTTGGTACATGTTTCTCCGGGCACTTTCAATTGTTTGGACAGAGAAATACATCTTCTACATGCATCTTCCATGATATTTATGTGAATTTAATTTTAGGAAAGATATCAGTTTGTGTAGGGATTTATCCTTTTCAAATAAAAGAAAAAGATCTGATTTTGGAACTTTAACTTTTGCTTAAATTTGTTATTTTTAGAATCCCTTTCTCCAGGCAGATCAACGCATACATGCTTTGTATGCAAGTCTTGCTTTTTGTTCCATCTCTTCTCTAGAATTTTGCCTTTGTCATGTCAAATATTTCTTATTAGTGTGCCTGTGTGGCCTTATTTACCATAATTTCTATAAGCTGTCAGAATTAGTCTGATTTTAAGTATCGCATGAATACATAAAAATATCATGCCATTATATAATATTGGTTTGCAAATATAATATATAATTATATGACAAAACCAGAATGATTATGAATATTATTAATGATATATATATATATGGGATAAGTGCATATCATATATGTATACACAAATAAATTATATTATACTATTATACTGTATTATAGTATAGTGTATGTTATATATTAAATTATATTCAACTATGCTATTCTATTAATTCTATCCTATTTTACTAGTGCCAGTCTAAGCACTGATATTTGTCTGATAACTACTGCCATGATTTCAAGTTAATTTTCCAACCTGACTTATAATGGATGCTGCTACCTCACAAGAAATTCCCACATTAAAATTGACAAGGCAGAAGAAGGAAATATATTTTGCAAAGGATTTAGAATAGTTATTTTTTCTTAGCCTGGTCACAATTCTGAGCCTCAAGGAAAGTTGCCCAAAGGGATACCCTGAATAGTATTTATGGATGTAGGACAACACAGTGAGGTATAGTGTGTGTGGGGGGGGGTGGTAGATTGTTAGTAATATCACGGTGGGCCTACTTTTATAATCTGATAGTGTCACTTTCTGCATTAGTGGGCTTTAAGGTAAATGTATATGAGCAATGGGTTAATTACACAGTGGACCCTGTCTGCGTGAGGCGGTCATCCGCGTCACAGCTTTGGAACCCACCTTTATTTTTATTTTTATTTTTTTACATTTTTTTTAACGTTTATTTATTTTTGAGACAGAGAGAGACAGAGCATGAACAGGGGAGGGGCAGAGAGAGAGGAAGACACAGAATCTGAAACAGGCTCCAGGCTCTGAGCCATCAACCCAGAGCCCGACGCGGGGCTCGAACTCACAGACCGCGAGATCGTGACCTGAGCTGAAGTCGGATGCCCAACCGACTGAGCCACCCAGGCGCCCCAAGGAACCCACCTTTATGTAAAGTTTTGAGAAATGCGGAAGGACAACTAGTCACATAAAAGAAACCTATTTTGAGAAAAAAAGTATATCTGGCTTTAATCACAGGCTCCGAGTTTGACTAGTTCTGTGACCTTATGAAATTTGCTTCAACAATATGGCCTCTGGTCCCTGGTTGTTAAAAATGGGAATAGTCATGATATACCTTTCTGGGGAGTGTTTCTGCCTTAAAGCCTTTCTGAGGTACTATTTCCCAGTCACTAGGCTTTGCTATTGGATCTTCTCGAGCTGGTCTCCTGGATGTGTGTGCCTTCCACAGTAGAATCTGGTAATTTCCAGAAACCTCCAGAATGGAGATGAAATTACAACCTTTTGGAACACCACCATGCCTGCTCATTTACCTGTTGTCTGTGTTGCCCTCACTACAAAGGCTGAGGGTGGCGATTTATGACCCTCAGAGCCTAAAATCTTTGCTATTTGGCCCTTCACAGAAAAATTTTGTGGACTTCTGATCTAGACAGTGAGGTGATAGTCTAGTTTTATGATGAGTTATTTCAAGTGAAGCATATCTTTATGGTGTAAAGAGGAAGGATCTAATCACCCCATTGCGTCCTGTAACTATAGTGCCTTCCTTTGCTTTCATAACAGTCATTAAATATCATTAGGTAAGGATAAGTCAGAAGACAATATGCTGAAAAAAAAAAAGAGGAAAAATTAAAAAAAGCTTTCAATTCTTTCAGTTGATCAAATCAAGCACACCATTTCTGGGTTTTCTGACATCAACTCTGGTGTCCCTTCCTTACTCCAAAACAGCCTTTAAGTGGTGACTATTCTAACAAGAACAGGCACAGCAAAGACTGAATCAATTTTATTTCCCATGGAGAATTTTGTCTGCTTCTAAAATCATTCACAGATGGTGTCTACCCTTCATCCAAATTCCCGAAGACCTGAATTCCCACGTGGGTGGAGGAATCTTTAGCTAATAGCCCTAGATCTTACAGTTTTTATGTTTCTTGTACTTAATTCTGAAAAGGGGGAGAAAAGAACTGCAGTTTCTATTCTTGTAAATATAGCACCTTTTGTGCCTACTAAAACCAGTGTAAGAATCATTAAATAGATGCATTTATTCATTGAGATATTATGCTCCCGTGGCTACGCACATGGAATAAATCAGGCTGAGCAGTCATGCGCTCCCTAAGGGCCTCCAATTGGGTTGAAATATCTTTCTGCCTGAAGTCATATGGTTTAGAACCTAATCAAAATGTGTGGATTAGAATTCCTGAGCATTTTTGACAGTCTGGGGAACAAATAGGAGTGAAAAAAAGGAGTCTCTGGGTAATTTTTATGTCAATGCTATTTTCAGATACTGACAATGTGAAAGGGGGGGTGTAGCTCATTTTCGTTTCTACTAAATCAAGTATGGCTTCTGTATATCATGTGTACGTCTCAGTATGTATGTTTTGTAACTGCTTTTCAAAAGATAACCTGAGAGATGGAAATGACAAGAGAGCAAATTGAATTTTATAAAAAAAAAAATAAAAATCATTTCTTTGGAGGGGACTAGGGTGACTTCACCCTTACAAATACAGTCTTTAAAATTTTACATCCTGCCTCCCCTTAGGTGGATACATACTGTTTCTGTAGTCCTTGCTGAGCATGTGAAGAGCATGTTTTTCAAAAAGAACTAATAGGTTTTTTTGTTTTATTGAGAAATAGTTGACATACATTAATGTATAAGTTTAAAGCATACAACATGGTGGTTTGATTTAATTAATTAATTTATTTATTTATTTAAAAAAATTTTAATGTTTATTATTTATGTTTGAGACAGAGAGACAGGGTGTGAACGGGGGAGGGGCAGACCCACGCGCGCGCGTGCGCGCACACACACACACACACACACACACACAGAATCTGAAGCAGGCTCCAGGCTCTGAGCTATCAGCACAGAGCATGAAGCAGAACTCAAACTCATGAACCACGAGATCATGCCCTGAGCTGAAGTCAAATGCTTAAACGACTCAGCCACCCCGGCACCCCTATTTATTTATTTATTTATTTAGAAAGACAGAGAGTGAGTGAGAAAGGGACAGACAGAGAGGGAGAGAGAGAATCCAAGCAGGCTTCCTGCTGTCAGCTCAGAGCCTTATGTGGGGCTCAATCCCAAGAACCCTGGTATCACGACCTGAGCCGAAATCAAGAGTCAGATGCTCAACTGACTGACCCACCCAGGTGCCCCTAAAATTAAAAAAAAAAATACTAGATATAAAAAAGATTTTGAGAATCTGTAGATGGTAAATATGGCTCCTTGCACAATAAGCATTCTTTCTCAAAACACCACTATTTTGGTTATCTATTGCAGGGTATAGCAAACAATCAAAATGTCAAAATCTTTGCAATATATAGAATTTTATGGGTCAGGAATTTGGGCAGAATACAGTAAGGATGCTTTTCATGACTCCAGGATACCTTTCATCAGTTTTTAGCTAAGGTGGTTCATATGGTCACAGATAGCTAAGATGGCTTGTCGGTATCCCTACATCTAGGGTTTCAGTTTGTGAAAATAAATAAGGGAAACTTTATTCCAAATAGAAGCCCTGAAGGGGGAGCTCTCATGCAAGTACCACTCTTTACAACCTGCACAACCAGCAGGAAAAAGGAAGATAAGAAATACCTTGAAAGGGAGGATATTTTTCACATAGGAGTTTTGTCTCCTGCTTTCTAGAAAAGGAAGGATGATCCCTCTCGGACCCAGCAAATAGGCACTAACCACTGGTACTGCTTGTATACCAGAAACTGCCACAACCATACACTCTTGTCTTTTCCAAAGAGCTTTTGTTCACAACAGCCCTCTCCAATTTCCTCCTAAAACCTAATGGAAGCTGGCCTTTCCTTGTTCTGTTTGGACTTGCCTATGATTTGTTATAACTTGTTTGTCCTGAACTACAATTCCTCTGCTATTTCCAAATGAATTTGTTTTGCTGGTAAAGTAACTGGCCATTTTATTTTTAAGGTTGATAAGTTTTACCCGTCACCGAGGGCCTTTGGTTTTTCTCTTTGTTCTGTCTGCCGATTCAAGAATATTCAAGATTGTTTTTTCATTCATATTATGGTGGCTGGGCTGGACTTTATGAAACAGCTAGTGACTGGTTAGGCATTTCTCTTATAATTCAGGCCTTTCCACACAGCTAACTTGGGCTTCCTCACAGCATGGCGTTCTCAAGATAATCAACCTTTTCCCATGACAGCTGTCTCTTTCTGAGTCTTGTAAGAAGCATTGGAAGGGCATGACATGGAGTTTCCATCCAGTTTCTGAAGTCACTTTCACCATGTTCTACTGGTCAAGCAATGCATCATGACCAGGGAACTCAAGCGGGTGGGAGAATATATTGGTTTGAACATAAATAATATTCATGCATGGTGGAAAGGAACTGGTGATGGCTGATAGTGGCCATACTTTGTTTTTATTCTCATCATTGTCACTCCTCTGAATGACAATAATATGAATCCGATGATATGAAGGAGGGGAAAGAATATGAGATTTAGCAGCAGGGAGCCATAGAGTGCATTTACTAGATGAGTGGTTTGACAAGCCTTGACTCCTCTCTTTGATCTTTACTTCCTTCCTTAGAAATGCAAAACAATGTGGTACCTGGTTGATACTAAAAAAACACAAAACGAAAAAACGAAAAAAACAAAAAACATAACCCAAAAACTGATATTGTACCCTCCTCACAAAAACAAAATTAAGATGAACCATGTTATTATTGCCTTCCTCACACAATATTATTTTGCCTTCCTATTCTTCAAGCCCAAGTAGTAATACTTTGAGAAACTCATTGGAAGCATGGGTTCTTTATTCTTAAATCAAGTGTTGTAAATATGCTCTTCCTTATGCGCTTGTAACAAAAAGAAGTCTTTCTGTATATGGCTTAGAGGTGTTAAGACTAGATTATTGAAGAATCCTTATGTTACTTGATGAGTTAAAGGAAGATTTGCAGCCTAGGTCAACAAAAAGGCATGTAGTTCAATGGTAAGGAACATCTGCTATGCATTGTTATGCCACTTGTACAAAATAAAACACATAGTGGGGATCAGTCACACTAAAAAGAGCTTTCAGAATCCAGAACAAAACAGGTAACAGATGTTCCAGTCAGATGGTAAAACTAAAATATGTATTATAACTGGCATCTAAGGCAGAAAATAAACAAGATTTATGCCCTACATAGGGTTTTAATTACTCTGCATTCAGAAAAGTTCTGTTGTTAAATTTAGTACCCTCATTCAAAGGAAATAGTATCATTTCTGAGGGTTTTGGTGTTATATGGTGAATTGTGACAATGTTGTTTACCACTACTGATTTTAGTATATTTGACACAGAAAAAGCCTTGCTATGATTTAACACAGAATTTTACATTGTTATGCCTAACTTGTAGACTATTTAATGCAGTCGAGAGTGTATTATTTTAATAATTAATATTTTGGGGGCACCTGGGTGGCTTAGTCAGTCCAACTTCAGCTCAGGTCATGATCTCGTGGCCTGTGGGTTCGATCCCCACGTTGAACTCTGTGCTGACAGCTTGGAGCCTGGAACCTGCTCAGGATTCTGTCTCCCACTCTCTCTGCCCATCCCCCATTCAAGGTCTGCTTCTCTCTCTCTCAAAAATAAATAGACATTAAAAATTTTTCAAATAATATTTTTTATTTTTATCATTTGATTTTTATACATTCTTATTGAGATGCAATTGACGTATAACACATTTGTTTCAGGTGTACAACACAATGATTTGATATATATATATGTTGTGAAATGATCATCACAATAAGCCTATTTAATGATCATCACAATAAGCCTCTGTGTATCACCACACAGAGTTATAATTTTTTCTTGTGATGAGAGATTTAAGATCTACTTTCTTAAACTTAAGTGTGAGGCCTGAAACCATAAAACTCCTAGAAGAAAACACAGGCAGTAATCTCTGACATCAACCTTAGCAACATTTTTCTTGACACGTCTCCTCAGGTAAGAAAAACAAATAAAAAAATAAACTATTGGGACTACATCAAAATAAAAAGTTTTTAGACAGTGAAGGAAACCATCAACAAAATGGGAAGGCAACCTAGTGAATGGGGGACTATATTTGCCAAAGATTTCCCTCATAAAGGTTTAATATTCAAAATATATAAAGAACGTTTATAACACAACACAAATATATAAAGAACTCCTATAACACAACACCAAAACCCCCAAATAATCCAATTAAACATGGACAGGGGACTTGAATACACATTTTTCAAAGAAGATATGTAGATGGCCGAGAGGTACATGAAAAGATGCCTAACATCACCAATCATCAGGTAAATGAGAATCAAAACCACCTTGAGATGTTATCTTCCACCTGCCAGAGTGGCTGGTATTAAAAAGACATGAGATAACTTTTGTGGAGGATATGGAGAAAAAGCAACTCTCGTGCACCGTTGGTGGGAATGTAAATTGGTGCAGCCACTATGGAAAACAGTATAAAGTTTCCTGAAAAAAATTAAACATAGAGGGGCCCCTGAGTGGCTCAGTTAATTAAGTGTCTGGCTCTTGGTTTTGGCTCAGATCATGATTTCTCAGTTTATGAGTTCAAGCCCTTTGTGCTGACAGTGTGGAGCCTGCTTGGGATTCCCTGTCGCCCTCTCTCCCTGCCTCTCTCTCTCTCTCTTTCTCAAAAATAAATAAACAAACGTTAAAAATTTAAACATAGAAATATCATATGATTCAGTAATTTCACTACTGGTATTTACCCAACGAAAGCAAAAACACTAATTTGAAAACATATATACCTACCATGTTTTTTTGTAGTATTATTCACAACAGACAAGATATGGGAGCAGCCTAAGTACCCAATGATACATGCATGGATAAAGAAGAAGTTATATATATGTCTAATGCACATACTTTGCTGAGTGAAGTCAGTCAGAGAAAGGCAAGTACCACACAACTTCACCTGTATGTGAAACCTGAAAAACGAGACAAATGAACGAACAAAAAAAAGCAGTAACAGACCCATAAGTACAGACAAAAAAAACCTGGTGGTTGCCTGAGGGGAGGTAGGAATGTGGATGAGAAAAAATAAGAGTGGAGAGTGGGAGGTAGAGGCTTCTAGTTATGGAATAAATAAGCCATGAGGTTTGAAGGTGCAGCATAGGGAATATAGTTGATGGTATTGTAATAGCATTATATGGGGACAGATGGTAGCTACACTTGAACCTATAGAATTGTGGAATCCTTATGCTGTACACTTGAAACTAATTAATGTCTCATTCTGTTGCATTTCATCCCTAGGACTTGCTTATTTTATAACTGGAAGTTTGTACCTCTTGGCCACTATTACTAACTTTGCCTACCCTCCCGCCCACTGCCTTTGTCAATCAGCAACCTGTTCTCTTTATCTATGAGGTTTTTTTTTTCCTTTTTTAGATCCCACATATTAAATGTTGCAAATTTATATGTTACGTATTGGCACCTTATTCATTTACTAGTGGATGACATTTGATTGCTACTTGCTGTGTTTTAGAAACCTGAGCTCTCCATTTATAAAAATATGCACATGTAAACCTGTATTCAGAAAGGGCTGAATACAGGGTGCCTGGGTGGCTCAGTTGGTTGAGTGTCAGACTTCAGCTCAGGTCATGATTTCCTGGTTAGTGAATTCAAGCCCCGCATCACGCTCTGGGCTGACAGCTCAGAGCCTAGATCTTGCTTTGGATTCTGTGTCTCCCTCTCTCTCTGCCCCTCTCCCGCTCATGCTTTTTCTCTCTCTCTCTCTCTCCCTCTCTCTTTCTCTCTCAAAAATAAGCGTAAAAAGAGAGAGAAAGGGCTAGATAAATTTTAGAAAAGAAATAACAATTAAAAGTCCTGAGTATATTAGTCCTTTTTGTGCTGAACCAAATTATAAAACACAACATGTCCTAGGTACTGCAAGATTTAACAGTACAACTAAGCACTAATTTTCAAAAGCGTGAGGAAAGGACAGTGAAAATTGATTAATACACAGACATGAAAGAGCCCAGAAATTCTATTTATTTCACTGACCTGAAGAATAAAAAATAACATTAAGAGGCTTATTTAAGCTCCATGGCAAAAGTGCCATATCCAAGCTGCCTCATTAGGTAACCTAGCAGCATCCTTTGTAAATCTGGTTAACTCTCAGGATTACTTTTACTCCTCCTGACTTGGGAACTCATTTTGAATGCTATTGCTGTGGCTGTAGCTGTCTTTTCCCATCTAAAAACTAGCATTGACAATAATTGCCTAGTTTTTACACCACTTAGTTTTTCAAGGAGTCTTTCACATGCCACCTCTGTAAACGTTCCTACCAGTCGTCATTTACAGAGACCACCTCACAATTCACAAGTAATTGGACTTAATTGCAGGTGCACTAGGACCTTTATGATAACAAAACAAGAGGCCAGAAACCAATTGTGGCTTAATTATTACAGAATATCATGGCCACATTATTGCACCAAGAAAAGAAATGAACTGACAAAAGGGAATGTGCCCTTAAAATATATTTGTCTCACTGAGTTCCTTGTAATAAGTTTCTCTCCTTTGTTCCTAGTAATGAAGCCTTATCTTCTCAGACTTAGCTGCTTGCTAACTGCTACTCTCTGTGTCCTTTATTATAAAAACATTGCATCGGATCTTTCACAATTGGATAAAGTATTTCATCCTTTATTAGCTTCTTCCCTCTATAGACAAAGTACAGCCGGTAAAGATGTCATTCTTGTTCTTTGAAACAAGTAGATTAGTCCATTTTCTCATGGGGTTTGGCAAAGTCCTCCACAGACGTGACTGGCAGAGGAAGAGGCTGAAGATGCTGGCCCCGGGGAATAGATTGCTGACTTGATAAATCTTTGGGTCAGAAAGGTCACCTCTTGATGTCTGGAAGAAAGATTGACTTGCTAACAAATACCAGCAAGAGATCGTTCTGTAGTGGAAAATATAAAGAAAACAAACAAATATTGAAGGAGCATTTGCATGCGAGCAACACCAATGCCCGAATGCAGAGGTGAAATATACTGTTTTAAATATACTGTGAGTGATTTTTAAAATTTTAAAGTCATTGCTGCAGGAGAGCACGTGTTTTTTCCTCGTTGTTTAGATTTCCATCCAGTGTGCTGTGTAGAAAATGCATAGTGAACCTCTAAATAGGCAATTTTGAGCAGAGCCAATGATGGCCACATCCTGGAAATGACACTTTGAAATCTAGGAGTTAAAAAAGAAGATTTAAAATTATAAGGTGTTTCATAAAAGAGACTAGGAATTAAAAATCACACGGATAGTTGAGGTTGAACTACTTATTATTAATGAATTCATAAACCTTACTGTAATATCTGGCTGCAGTGTTTTCAGCTTGAAAGAGAGCAGTAATAACTGAGATGTAAAAACAGAAACAGAAACAAAACAAGGTGATCCAGTCAGTTAGTCCCACAAAATCACTCCCCCACATCAACTGTTCCTAAATTTAGGAAACAAATCCTGTTTCTTCCCTCAATTACTTTTCTTTTCTTTTCTTTTCTTTTCTTTTCTTTTCTTTTCTTTGCTTTGCTTTGCTTTGCTTTGCTTTGCTTTGCTTTGCTTTTCACTTTCTTTCTTTTCTTTTTTAAATCAGAACATTGAAATATTCTGAGTCTATGCTTACAAAGCTTTGACCTGCTATTAAGAAAAAATGGCACCAATATTGTCAGTGAGCCATTTGTTTATTTGTTTACACAAACATTTTTTTTTAACCACAGGGCATCTCACCTCCCTTTAGCATTGGAACCATTTCCTTTATCCCTAGTGAATTAATCTGGCATGTTAAGTCCTCAATACAGCAATACTCTGGTTTCTCTTCAGATCACATAAATCTTTCGCCTTTTAAGTCCTCAATACGGGATCTGTGCACTAGGAAATTTCTCCATTGGTATAATTCTTTGCTTGGAAGAGTGTAAGAGGAACCTGAGTTGATACCCTAAAAGAAGAGATCCATGGCTAAATGGAAGCAAATCCAGGCTGTTGACCAAGGTGATTCTCTACTACAGTGGGCCGAATGCTATTTCACCTTTTGTAAAGTTTGAAGTCTAATTTTAATGTTATGTGTCTACATACATATACATGCATGCACACACACACACACACACACACACACACACACACAGATTGCTAGATTGCCGTGCCTGGCAACAACTTCAAAATTAGACTGTTTTTAGTATTTTATAAATGCAGTATTTGGATGTGCCCCTAGGATCCAACTGGAGTTAAATATATATACGTTATATATACACACACACACACGCACACACACACATATATATATAATGTGCATATATATATCTGCATATAATGTTTGTGCATATGTGTGTGTGTGTGCGTGTGTGTGTGTGTAGACTGTCCTGTGTAATTTATGCAAGGCAAATATTTTAGCCATACATATATTAGGGGCTGTAAATCATCCTAAAATTTTGGCAATACAGGATTTGTATAGAGAACCAAATGCAGGGCTAGAAACTCATGGAGGACTTGTGAGATTATGTATTGATAATAGAAGGTCTAGCTATAATTTTTCTTAGGCCCTTTAAATGCATCATCTCTAGTCCTTACACAGCCCTGAGCACATATTACTACTTGTGTTTCATAGATGACATCCAGAACTGTTCCATTATTTGTTCTGGGTCACAGATATTTTCACTGGAATAATTGGGCTTTCACCACATTTCTGTCTGACTTCAATACCAAATGTTTGACCAATCGAAGGATAATGGAGTCACATATTCTTGAAATAATATAGGAAATTGCTAATAAGAGAATATGATTGTGAAGAAAGAGGCTGGAGTTTTCCTGGCTTAGAGATGTGTGTGGGTCAGAGTCTTTGACAGGGTGCAAGGATTGAGGCATATGGGAGAAAACACAGTTCTTTAGCAAAACTCTTTATTTATAAATTGCTGCTGGCAGGAGTGGGGGAGTCCCAGAGGATGATTGCTCCTGTTAGGTTGAGTCCTTGAAGGTGAACTGACAACAACTCCTGATGCTCTATTCTTTTTGGGATGATGAGAAGCTGGATCTGGACAGTGAAAGTCTTCCATTCAAGGATGACACAAAATGGCTCAGTGAGGCTCACTTCGAAACAGCAAGTCTCAGGAAACAACTCACCCAAGCATCTCATTTTACACAAAGGATAATGTAGTCCCAGAGACTTAACACCATCATTGCCTATCATTCCATATAGGCTCTCCCTAGGAAATCTCATACGGTCCCTGTCACTGCACATTACTCATGCCTGAGCCAAACAGAACTTCTTAGCCTTCCTCCAAAGGCACACATGCTGTCCCATTTGATCATAACCCCCTTTCTGCTTTTTTGCTGCCTGGAAAATACCATGTCACTCTTTTGGGCACAGGGCCAAAGGTCCAATGTAACTTCGCAGTAGAATCAAGGAAAAAGGAAATAAATAATTTAAAAAATGAGGCATTTCTCCATATGATTGGTCATTCCTAGATAGTAACTGGAAATAGGTGTCTATTGTTTGGAAAAATCACTGGAACCAGGGAAGGTGATTCAAGGGTACTTTGCAGAAAAACGCTTGAGCATTCAGTGAATCCCTTGCCTACAGTCTCTTTCCTCATAAAGCTTTCCAGAAGCAACCGAAGAATAGATCATTGAGTGTGGTACACAATGTCTTCACCAGGCTGCCCACAGTGGAAGGAAGCAAGTATCAGTGTTTGGCACTAGACTGTGAGGCAGTTTCCAAGAAAAGCACCGGTTAACCAGGCAAGGTGTGGTTTGGATTGTGATTTGCTGGCTCACTTAGTGCCTCCTCTGGGAGTTTGAACGTGAGTAAATGAGGGGAATGGAAGTCATCTTTAAAGTGGTACTGGGAATCTGTGGTGAAAATAAAAAAGCAGTAGCGTAGTTACATAGAGGAATGCTGGCACCAAAATGGCAGAGAACTGGGAAGGACAAAAACTCTTGGTTGTGACATAAGGAAAAAAAAAAGATAAGAGATGGCCAGAAAAGCCTGTCTTTGGAATTCCTAGCTGCACAGCCAAGAAAGTTTTCTGCTTTTCCTTAGTTCTCATATGTCCATAGGTAAATCTTACATTACACGAGATGATCTGGTCATATCTCTGCCTCTTGAGTTTTGTTGTGGACAGTTGTACACGATTTGTGAGAGAATAAAGTTAATCCACACAGTGTACCTTGAGGGAAACAGCAAAGCAGTAACATCCTAGAAAACACCAGTATTTATTATTAGTGTTGTTGTTGTTATATTTTTGTTTTTCATGGCTACACTAAAAAATTTTGTTTGAAAAAAGTCGAGTATAAAAACACGTTCAAGCCAACAATAGAGTTAAAATGTGTTTTTCATTTTCAAGTGGAAATTTGAAATGAAATCCAATTGTATTTATGATTCGTAAACATTTAGCAGCTGAAGGGAAAAAGTAGGGTTTCCTAGGGTAGAACTATAAAATGAACAAAAACACTAGTGTCAAAAATTGTCACTAGTACCAATGACCTCCGTGTTCCCATTTCCGATAGATGGTTTTCATCTTCATTTTACTCTACATGTAATCAGCATGTTGCCACCTGTTTATCCACAAAATAAAAATCCAGAACTTCTACTTTTCTAAGCTATTTTGGGAATTAGATGAGGCAACACTTACTAAGCCATATGCAGATCTTGATAATTTTTTTTTTGCTTTCCCCATGCTAATGTAGCAAAAAAATTGCAACTGAGGAAGGTAAAATATATTGTTACATTATTTTTTTTAAATAAGAATTTAATATCTCTTAAAATTATATAAGGAAAACTTTGTATGCCTATAAATGAAATGTATTTTATAAGAGACTCTAATTTTCTATTGATGACTTAATGAGGCTTAGTATAAATAGTAAATTGATTGCAAAATAAAATATTTATGTGTTTCATTTTGACAAGTCATACAAAAAAACCAATGTATTTTACACAATAGGATGTGATTTATAAAGTCATATATGTATATTACTTAATACCATAATAAATTAGGAAAGCAACACCTTAAATTTATTTCACAACAAATTATAATTAGAAATGTAAATATCCCAATTAATAATAGAAGGCACAGGCATTTTGTTACTTCATAAATAGGAACTAATTTAAATATATTCATGCGCTGTAAACTGTTGCTTGGTTTCCACTCAGAGTAATTAGGCAACCATGAAATTAAAGGGAATAATTTGATTACATTTCCTATCACATTATAATTTTTATAGGGTTGGAACAGGAGGAGTAACAGATAATGGAGTCTTATATTTTCTCTTTCCACTGATTTAGGATGATTTTTTAAAACACATTTTATTTTTATAGCTAAACATACATGCCTAACTCCATACACCTGTTACAATTTTATTTTAAATACAACTTGTAAAATAAACAGATCTCCTGTTAACTCTAGATTCCTGTGAATTATATGTTTAAAGCATAATTTTTAAAGGGTGAAAAAAAGTTTAGTTAACTCCTTCACCTCCTTTAAGTCTGTGCATAATTCTTACCTTTCTAATGATGCCTACCGAGTCCAACATTGTGAATACTGCAAACTGGCCCGCACCCCCCCAATAGCAGCGCTCTGATCCCCCACCCCTCACTTGGTTTTCTTCCTATAGTGTTTATAACTTAAAACATGCTATATAACTTACTTAGTAATTATTATTTGCTCTTCTCATGTTAAGTTACTGGACAGCGAGGAACTTTGTCTTTTCATGAATGTGTCCCAGCCTCCTTTAACAGTGCTTATTTCACGAATGAACGTATTTGATAACACAATGTTTCATTGGGTCATATTTTTGTTCATTTATTTTTTAGGGCAATCAAATATATCGCATTCAGAACATCATTTTGAACATGATATGCATTTTAATCTTGTTTAGAAAAATGGCTGGTTAGTAATCTTACAATCTGTCAGTCAATCCTGCTCAAACTGAGTGGGAAAAGTCATCATAAATGTTAATTTAGAAGCAGCATATTTTGAATAGGATCTCTTTATTAATATTGCAAATTTGTGGTATGTTTCAATGAGGAAAAAGTAAGATGGAATGCTTAGAAAATGCAGCCTCATTTATTGGCTGATAATTTTGATGGAAGTGTAGTTATCAGTAGAAAAAGTATATCATGAGGGGAAGTCCACAAAATAGCTGTGAGTTATGTCTTCAGGTGCTAAGGACATAAATGGTGCATTTGGAAAGCAAAGTAATAAATTTTCCTTACACTTGCTCAGCTAGCTGGAATTTTATCTCATCAATGAGAGGAGTATTTATATCAAAATGAACTGTAGTTGATTACTATACAGTAATAATAAGAGAAAGTTCATTCTGTGTGTTGGGGTGGGGGAGGGTGTGTGTGTGTGTGTGTGTGTGTGTGTGTGTGTGTGTGTATACATACGTGCTTGCATACTGTATCCTAGTACTGGGTGAAGAGCTTATAACCTGCCTGTGACTTAATTTGAATGCTTTAAGGTAAAAATTTCCAGTTTTAGCTGAGGGAAAATCTCTGCCTTTTTCAACCTGTTTGAATTACAAGCATAGCCACAGAACCAGTAGGGATGGGTGGAGGGCTGCAGACTTGTATACTCACGTATGGTGTTTGTAGTGAGGTCCGTTTGCCATTTGGTAAGAAATTCAAAAGTACTAAATAACACACCTTACTCTAAGTATCTGTAATTGTATGGTTTCTCTATTTCTGTAATTTCTTTTTTAATCTCCTATCATGTTTCCCCTAATTATGAGAAACAGCAGCCTTAAATTGAAATGTCCTGTGTGTTTGTCTTCGATAACTCTAAAAATGAAATACTGTAGAGAATAATCTTTCCAGTTTCCAGCCAGACTTGGGAGGAATAAAACTTTCCCAATGGTAAATTACATGGGGGTAGCTGCCAAAAGGGAAGAACATTGGAAGTAGTCCCTATGGCCAGCAGTACCAAAGGAAACACTGAATTGAGCCCAAAAGTCTCAACTGAGCCTGAAAGAACCCTGCACTTAAATATTTTAAACAGCTATTTGTTTGTCACATCTCTATCACTCCATGTTCCTAATGGTGGTCCAAGCATACATTTCTTTTATTTGCCTGGGATTTGCCCTCGTGGACTTTGTTTTACACGCTATGAACCCATTATGGGACATACAAAAGAAGATTTTAAGGAGGTAAAAAAACTAAGGTTCAGATGACATTTCGGGCCTAGAAAGGAATAAATGATTGTCTTGTACTTCTCTAGAATTATTACCATCATCTGTTACCAGAACTTTAGTAACTGTATTTGGCACCATACATTTTAAAGGAGAAAAATAAACCTGACTCACACAGAAAGCCACACCTGAGTTTTTAAATGCTTCAAAGAAATGCAAATTCTCTTCTCTGATAAAGTGTGGAATTTTAGCAAATTCTGAATGCTGCTTTCATGTCGGCATAGTTAGCCTTCCCCCAGCGCACAGCAGAGTGCTAAAACACGTATGAGTAACAGTCCTACTGGTAAGGAAAATAAGCTTTGGCCTTGGGCCTTATTGAAAGTCAACTGACATTCAAGCCCTGACATTCCACCATTTTCTTGGAAACATTGTGGACAGCAGGGCTATTTTCCTTGAGAGCCACTTAGAATGTTCTGCTGTGACCTTCTGGGATTGCTCTTTATTCCCCCACCTGGAACTCTCTACTACCACTGCCTTTGCCCCTCTGACCCTGAGTTGCCTCTGAAGTTTCACCTTTTGGTCTCTACCAATCTGGATCTCATTTTCTTCCTGTAGCCACCAGAGCTGGTGGCTTGTGCTGAGATAAGAAGGGATTTAATTAGCCAGATTGGAGAATTTGCCCTCTTAGTTCCTTGGTCAGAAATCATAAAACAAATCACAACAGGTTTGGGTCAGCCCAGTGTAACACCTGATGCTCCCACAAAGCACAACTGCCCAGCAGCCAATAACCACACAGCGTCAGACGCATATGCATGTGCTCCTGAAGTCTTTTCTGATGGAAATTTCTTTTACTCCATAGCACAAGATCTGATCCAAGGGTAAGTTAGAGAGTAATAGTATGAGAGCAGAATATTGTATACAAATATTGGTTTTATCTTAAAAGCAATCATGTATTTCTTAAAATTTGTATTTAAAGTAAGCTCAATTAATGAGATGTTTTAGGACCTTAGAAAGGCAAGAATTAAAAAAAAAACACGTCAATATTGGCTTTAGGGTCAAACTGGCTTTTATAACCTGCCTCCAGTGTTTTCTAGGTAAACATAATTAGTATCACACAAGCACAATGCACAAAATACTGAGTTCTGTAACGTTCGCATTACAATTTCAAGATTTCCTTGAAGACAAACTTAAGAGACTGTTGCCTTTGGAGGTTGATGGCTGTGTTCACCTCTGCTCCTGGGCAGGTCAGAGCTGCCAGCTTGTGCCCATGTGGTTGAGCAGATTGACGTTTGCCCATCTGCTCTATTTGTTGTCATACAGGTCCAATAGCATCGACCTACTATGATTTCGTCTGCATTCTAGGTTTTTCTCTTCTCCTGGGATATGAAATTTTCATTTTCCTACAGAAGACATTCAGCTTGACTAATTATCTGACACAGGTAAATAAATATGGAAAGCCTGTGCTCTAAAAGATATTCACACACTTCCCTATCTATGGCAGGGAGCTGTAGATGACATTGTTTTAAGTTTGAGAGTTACCACAGATGTAGACAGGGAGAAAACTTATTAAATTCAATTGATTGTTCCATGTCATGAATTTATAGGGCAAGGAGAAATTATAGATTGTTCTTTAATTGCTAATTGTGTGATTGATGCATTTCAAATTTTCCTTTCTATGACCTGATAAGAATTTCTACTGCATCAAGGCTACGTGTTAAAGGATGCTAAAGGCTCATAGAATGCTTTTCCTCAATTTTACTTTAATTTCTCTTCTCTAACATTTCTGCATTTTATCACTTAGCAAATAAAAACATATATTTAAATTTATGCTAGCATTTTTTACTAGTTTATTACCTGTCAACCTACATTTTTATTTCTATATTTATCTCTACCTTTCAACTGCATTCTCTTTCAAGATCTCTCCCTTCGATGTTTATTGCTCTCCATTTTATTAAATGGTGAAGTGTTGGGTACAGTTTCCTAATTCTAAAGTTGATTTCTATTTTTTTTTTCTCCACGAGAAAATAAATAAGTAAATCTTGAATTTATTTATTTATTTGTCTTTTTTTTTGGATTGAAAATATTAATTGAGGTTAAGTGACTGAAGCATATTGCGTTGATCATGGACTGTCTTGATAAGTTATGAGCAATATGTGCAGATAGACTTTCATTTTTAAGTCACCCAGTAAGGAAAGATTAGGTTCTTTAATTTTATAAATGATTACTAATGCTATCCCTCACCCTCATTCATAAAATAAAAATGCAAATAGCAACGACACTAGATTATTATGCTACACCTGTCATGTAGAAAACATCCAAAATTTGATAATATATTCTGTTGGCAAGGCTGGGGGAAAAAGAAGTATGTTCATCTATTCCTGGTGGCATGATAAGTTGGCTCATTCCCTAAGGAGAAATATTTGGCAATATCTATCCATATAACAAATTCATATACCCTATGACCAGCAATTTCGCTTCTGGGACTTCACCCTTCGGATACTCTCGGCACACATGCAAGACACAAATGCTCAAAGTCACTCAATGGAGCACTGTTTGTAATAGCAAAGAATTGGAAACGACCCAAATGTCTATCAGCAGAAGACTGTTTAAATACATTACACCACATCAATATGAAATAATATTGGGCAGCTCTAAAGAAGAATAAGAAAGGATTCTATTCACTTAGAGGGGAAATACATACATATATATATGTATGTATGTATATATATATATATACACAATATATATAATTGTGTATTATATGTATGTATGTGTATATATACATACAATATATATAATTGTATATTATATATATATACACAATTGACATTGAGAAATGAAAAACAAGGCATAGAAAAGCGTATACAATATGTTAATTTTACATAAAAAACTAAGAATGTATATTTACATCTGCTTGTATTTGCATAAAGATAACCATAAAAACACACATATACGTGCAAAAGCTGTTATCTAACAGAGGTTGAATGGGATCCAGAAAAATGAAGGACAAAATGAGGATTGAGATTTCCTTTCTATTCCATTTGTTCTAACATATTAAATATATTATTTTACACACACACATACACACACACACACACACACACACATAACTGGACAGGTCAGAATGGAGAAGAAAATTGATTAGAAAACTCCCGGTAACTTTTGTTATTAAAATTGAGCAAAGAGCTTGATTCCACAAAAATTTCTGCCCTGATAGAAATATTTGTATTTTGGTCATGGTGGTGGTTTCACAGGTTTGTATATCTGTCAAAGTTCATTGATTGGTATACTTTAAATTGATGTAGGCTATTAAATGCAAATTACATTTCAATAAAGTTGGTTAAAATAGCTTCATTCTGGACCTCTAAAATTAAATAATAATAATAATAACAAAAATTATCATTATGAAAAATTATTCTATAGAGACAACTCTACCATATAGACACTGCCTTTAGTAGCTATTTACATAAAATCAGATATTTTTCTACATGTGTAATATTGAATCACATATGAAAACATTTCCAAAGGTTGCTAAGGCAGTCTGATTTGATCTATGCTTTATCAGCTTTTAGAAAAGAGTGTCCATATGATTCATTTTCTTCAAGTAATTTGTTCCCACTCAACATACCACATAGTAACTATCTGTATTCTCTCTTTGTAATGTAAACTCCCTGAAGACAGGGACTTTGTGTAATTCATTGCTCTAACCTTGGCATCCTATGTTCCCAGTAAGTGGTAGGTATTCTATAAATACTTCTTTAATTGCTTCTTAGTAAATAGATTAAAATATGTTATAAACAAAACTCTTACATTTGCCATGCTGGAAAGTCAAATATTCTCTCTCATTAGCTCTAGACAACCAACATTTCTTCCAGCATTGGAATTAATCATCTTATCTTTAATTGGGTTCCAAAGGAAGTGATTGGCTAGCGTTTACCAAGGAAACAAGGGCAAAAAAAAATCATTGAAATTACCCATAGCAAAATGAGATGTGCCTTCTAATATATGAAAGCTGAGTCTGGCAATGATAGAAACACATTAACTTGTTCCTTTTCGGCTCACTTCTGGGCATACACTTATTAAACACTAGGTTTTCTGGACACCGTCAATTAACTTGCTTTATTGTATACTCTGTTTTTATTTTTGTTTTTGGTTTTTTTGCTTGTTTTGCAGTGTGTATGTATGTCTGTTTATGTCCATCTCAAAAGTTGAATTTATGTTTGTTAAATATGTATTATAAAGGATCTTAACTACCAAAGATTTCATGATCATTGTGTACTTTGGTTCATTCATTCAATCACCTGTGTATTTATTTTTATCAAGACCTACTAGGAGCCAGGAGCTGGTGTAGGCATTGCTAATCAATAGGGGATTGGACAAGCAAAGTCTTGTCATCCAGAGTTCACACGCTTTTGAGGGAGACAGAAAACACTCTTATAAATACATAAAATCGGGCAATGTTATGCACAAGATGATATATAAAGTATGTTAAAAATTGAAATTTTGCTTAGCGCTATGACAAAATCAACACTTTAAGTGAACAATTTGAGATGATATTACTTTCAGTAGTATGGACATAGGAAAGCTCTCTGTGGAGGAAAGTTTTCGATGAAGACATGTGAAATGGAAGAGTGATCACTGTGAAGTGCACCTCATTGTAGATATTTTGGGAATAGTTTACAGCGATGAAAGACTAAAGCATAAAGTCCCTGTGCTGAAAAGATGTGCATAGTTTTTTGAAGGACATTGTGATTGTGATTCCATGTAGAAAGAAAGAGATGGGTGAGATCCTAGAAGCAAGCAACGTCACTTAGGTCTGGATTTACCATGGCAAAGAATTTCATCTTATTCTAAATATACTAGGAAGCTATTTTAAGTGAGAATCAGAGTGATGTAATCTGTTTGTATTTATAAAATACCACCCTAGTTATTATGTTGAATATAGAATTTAAAAGGAAAGAGTGAAATCCATGGATCCCTAATAGATTACAGGAATACTTAGGTGAGAAACGGAAGTGACTTGGTCTGTATGCAGTAGGGTGTTAGAAATGGTAAGAAGTAGTTGAACTCAGTGTATGTATTGAAGTTTATTTTCTAACTGATGGGATATGGGATTTGGGGTGCGAGGGGATGATGAGAATCAAGAATGCCTCTTTTATTTTGCCCAAATATAAAAGCTTAAAGATGGGGAAGATAGCTTCTGAGTCTATTTTGGTTATAAGTTTGATATGCCTAATGGGCAATAAAACAGAGTGTTAAATGGAAAATTGGGGGGAAAAAGATTCCAAGAGAAAGTTAATACTGGAGATATTAATGTGGAGTTTATTTATTAATTAATACTAATTAATGGTTTAATAATATTAATATAATGGTTTCAGGAGTAGAATTTAGTGATTCATTACTTACATATAATCTAAATAATCTAAATAATTGAGATTAGTTTCCATATTCAATCTTTAATTTGCTGTTGTCTGGTCACTTTCTTTATAGGTTTCACAGAGTATATTTTTTTATTGTTTAATAGTAATAAAGTAATATTTTCAATGCTGACTCTTAGATACATAAGATTTGTTACAAGGGTCATATAGTATGAAATGATATTAAAACTATCAAAATACATTTCAAATATGAGAAAAAATATTGAAAACAATGATTCAATGGTATATACTCATACAGAAATGCTAATAAATGTTTCATCACACAGCTAAAAGAACTTATACATGTCTATATGAGAATAAAATTGATTCTAGATTATTTTTAATTTTAATTTGTTTTCTTAGGCTAAACAGTTTTCAAAAAGGAAATGTAATATGCAAATTAATCCTCAGGTAGATACATAACTATGGAATTCACTGGTCTGACACATACTGTATCAGTCAATGATCGCCAGCCTGATAGAATGTGGACTTACCTCTATGATTGCAGATGTGGTATCAATTTGGATTTAATACCAACCAAGTTTGGGTTGCTGGTTTTCCAGATTTTGTGGACATCTTAACTCAGTACCCATTATATGATCTTCCATAGGTAGATTATGTGAGTGTGGGCATAAACAAGTGGAAATAGGAGTAGCCTGTTCACCATTGCTCCTAAACACTCACTTGAGAAATTCTGGTTCCGCTATAGCATTTTTTTAAAAAGTTAGTTATGTTTCTTTCTTCTTCTTTTTTAAGTTTATTTATTTAAGTAATCTCTATACCCAATGTGGAGGTCTAACTCATTACCCCAAATCAAGAGCCACCATGCTCTTGTGACTGAGCCAGCCAGGTTCTTTCCCACCCACCATTCTTGTAACTTTTGTTTTTCTGGGTCCAGATATCCTGGTTCACAGTGGGGTGATTCTCTCACTAACAGATAGGGTTAGAGTCCTGCTAGATTTACACATTTGGATACCACCCAATCCTTTTAGGATCCTCATGATGGTAGCGTAGTAAGCAGAAAATGTTAAAATATTGGCAAATTAACTGAACCAATTATCAAAAGAAGATATAATTGCTGTATCATAATGGGTTAAAAGAAGAAATTTGATACTCACATAATTTGCTGTGGTATCAGGTGGTATCTCCATGCCTAGTTTTAGCTGTGAATGAGCAATTGCATCAACCTGGACCTAAAAAGACAAGGTATCCAAAGGCTCAGGTTGCTTAAAGTTGAAATTCTAATTCATCCCACCAGGCAAACCACTTAGACCAGCAGATCTAATAGCCAAGGATGAGGTCCTCACTATGGAAGGTAGATGAGGAAGATAATAAGTATAAATAATGACCTTAGAAACACCTGCAGTAACAGAAACTAGAGGGTCATCCGAATATTCCTCCTCTCTTCTGTTTTCCCCAGAAATTGTAACCATTCCAAATACACTGTTGGAAGGCTGAGTAAGCTCAATGTGGAAAGGAAGAAGGTCTGAGCAAGTATTGAAATCGTAAGGGGATACCGAAGTTGTTCCATTCACATCACTCAGATTCCTTCCACCATGTTTGCGTACCCATTCTGCTAGTTTTGCTATTCATAGTTTACACCAATGACTTCAGATTCACCTGACCCACATGAAGTGATTTTGTATATTTAATATACTCTCCAGTCCAGCCCTCAGGTCACACATAGCTAATAACTGACTGGTATGAGAAGGCAAACAGCCAGCTCTTTTAAGTGAAGGCAGTACAAACTCTGAGAGGTAATTTGGCTTCCAGAACTCCTGGAGCAGCAGTTGGCATCAGAGTGAGTCTGGGACACCCTTGGCTGTCTTTCCTTCCCACTCCTGCCTCCCAACCCTCTGACCACCTTCTTCTGGAGCACTTTCTAAATATATCATTTGTGCCTAAATTCTTGGCACAGGCTCTTCTTGGAGAACCGAATACAAACTCCATTGCTTCATTTCAGTAATATTTCATATATTAGAATGCAAATTCAGCATTATAGAAATGAATAGGTTCTGTAATATAATACTGTTAATTTTTCACAAAATGTATCAGAAAATTATTTCATATAGCATGTTCTAAGCATAATTCACTTGCTTAATGTGCTAGAAATACAGATTTATTACAAGACACACTCAAGAAAGGGAAGAAAATACTCACTTTAAATGTCAGTGGATTAATACAAAGTTGATTCTTTTTACTCGTTTTTCCACATCCAGGAAAAGACCTCATACCTGAGAAACTATTATGGAAAATAACATGGTAGCTAAACCATTGATCTATATAATATCAAAAAGAATGTGTTTTCTCTCTCCCAATATTTCCCCAGTGATGTTAATTGTGAAACTGGCTAACCACACACACACACACACACACACACACACACACACACAGAATGTCAAGTGTTCTGAAAAGAAAAATTAGTAAAAACAAGGAGATATGAAAATGTATATAGTTAAACTCTTACAATGTTTTAGCATTTAAAATTTTACTGCCACAAAGATTGATTATTTAGTTTATCTGCATTGACATCTGTTAAAATTGAAATTCCATAAAATTTTTGTGTCAATTTTTCAGAATTATAGGACTGCAAAAGAATTTCTTGACTGGGATTTTTTTTTTTAATGGATCTTCTTGCAAAACTATTTTGTGTATTCCCCTTATCTTGAAATTCCAACTTTGCTGTACAAATCTAACTGCATTCCTATTCCTGGCTTATATCTTTCTTGATTATTAAAAAAAAAAAAAAAAACCTCTCATGTATTCTGTGAATTTTCTTCTCCATAATGATGTTCAAAAATAAATCATCCTTCATCTGAAAAATTTATTCCCTAAATGAGAACAAATATTTGTAAATGTCACATATAGAGTCTTGGAGGAAGAATGAGAAACCTTCGTCTATAGGTAGTATGTGAACCAATCCTCAGGGACAGGCAGTTATTGATGTCACAACTAGGTTATACTTGGACTGAATAATATTTTGTGTATTTTCCACATGAATAATACTATACACAAAGCACAATATATTTAAAAATAGCATGCTGCCTGAAGTAAACACTGAAGTTTAAATTTTTTTTCTTTCATTTTTAAGATAAAATGCAAGTACTATGAATAGAGCCAGTATTTAATAAATATTTGTTGAATGAATAAATGAATAAATACATAAATCACATTTCTGCAAATAAAACATAAAATTCTTTGCCAACTCTGGTAAAAGATCTATGCAGTAAGGTCTTAGATATCACATTAGTATTTTGTAGTGAAGAGAAAACAATGATAATTGAGGCCAGAGGAGGGCCAACTGATAAAATCAGTTTAAGGTAATAATTAAACAGGTGAAAATTGGATTATGTAAGGTGACTTCTGTTGGGAAAATGCACTTTGACTAGTGTGGAATATATCTATATATAAAAATACAGTGATTGAGTCAATTACAAAAGTGTATTCTAAAATCTGATCCGTTTAAAATGTGAGAATTGCATTGGAGTTATAATGATTTTTACAGTTGTGTCTGCTAAGTTGCTGTTGGCATCCATGGAAAACATGTGCATGAACCAAATGCTAAGTTTCTTAGAAAAGATTCTCATTTCAGGGTAATCTTGTTGTTAACTTGAGGGGGAAAGGAGTATGGAAGATCACTTTCTATATCATATATCAAAGACAAAATATACCATAACCTACATACATTATTGTGACAATGTTTCGTTTTATTCTTGGCTTGTTCACTGTGTGCTCTGCCCGTGTAGGGGAAGGGCTATCTATGAGAACCTGAGCGGTTTAAGGATTATTGTCAATATGCCTCAAGATGTAAGATGAGTGATAATGAAAAAATAATATTCTGTTGGAAATCTCTGGAGGTTCTGCTGCATGTGGTATAATTGGAAAGGCCTAGCCACCCAGTACACGAATTTCCAAATCAAGATTATTAGTCATAAAAAAACATGGATACTCCATATCCATCTTGGGAGTCAAATCAATAACAACAGGAGGTAAGGCTTAATTTTAAAAGTTCCACTAGTAATAAATGTTTCTGAGAGAGAAAGAATGCCTCATAGTATTCATTATTTAACGACTTTGGTTTGTAGATTTCACTTTTTCAAAGCAAAACATAGATTTCTACTAACTTGAGGTATTTTCTTGCATTTCTTTTTATTGTTGAATCTCTTCAACTTCCAGATGTAAACTTTTTGGAGGCAATCTGAAACTTTACTTATGAAAAGATGCAATTCAGAACTTTTTGAGGCAGATACGTTCTCTGTAAAATATGTAATGAAATACAATAAATAAATATGTAGCGCAATTTTTATTCTAAATACTAAAGTATCATTTTGGCCAAAAAGGACATCGATATAAAATTTTTTAACTTACATTTATATCAAGTTTGTATTATAAAGTCCTCTTTAAAATATTTTCTCATAAGATATACAAAATATTTCTTCTACCGAGGATGTAATTTCATAAAAATGTAATTCATCTAATTTTTATATACACATGAATTGCTTGGTTCATGATTAGAAAATACAATGAATTTTTAAAAAACCATGTAACTTTAGCCAATATGAAATTAAAAAAAACATAAACATGTAAAAACAAACTCAAAATTTCTATGAAATGATGCAACTATTAACACAAATAGGTATTTTCTATTTTCAGAATGGGACTCCAGGATCAAATATTCCTAACTTAAAATACACCTATAAAAGCTCTGACCTTTTTCTCAATATTGCCCATCCTTGTGGTAGAGTGTGAAGTGGTTAAAAAAGAAATGACAATACCAATTCACATCTTTGGAACCCAACTGGGATGAGTTGCTAAAGATATTTCTGATCAGAAATAAAGAAATAACCTGCATCTGCAGGGATTTTCAACTTTAACAGCAGGAAATCTATTCAACTCTGAAATAAGAGATATCCACCAAAATAATTGTTCTGCAATACTCTGACTCAAAATGTGGCTTTAGCAATAAAACATTGCATCATGATTTTGTCTTCTTAGAATACAAAGTCAGCCTATATGCTAATTTATTTCTGTGTATGCTTATTGAATTTTAAGTAACAAAAAATGGGAACCATGGTGGTGCTCCCTTAGTAGTATTGCTCCTCTAAGAAATTTAGTTCTAAACATTATCTAACATAGATTATTATTTGCTCTCATTTTAAACATATGATTTTTTCCTGTTTTCCGCAACACTCATTTTTTTTAGATTTTTGTTTTCTTGAGAAGCAAAAGAAGAGGATACATTTATGTTAATCTCCAAATTTTCATAACTATGCATTACTTCTTGGCTAGAAAATGGTCTGGCAATTCTGAGAAATTATCTGGCAACACCAAACCGATTGGATTAGAGTGCAATGCAAATATTATTATAATTGCTCCCAAATTTTCTGTCATCTACATGAATTCTCACAGGAAGTTTCTTCTGTAAAGAACTAACCAGGGGAGCCTGGGTGCCTCAGTCAGTTAAGGATGCAACTCTTGATTTCGGTCAGGTCATAATCTCGCAGCTGTGGGATCCAGCCCCACATGAGGCTTTGTGCTGACAGAGTGAAGCCTGCTTGGAATTCTCTCTTTCCCTCTCTCTTTGCCCCTCCCCTGCTCAAACTCTCTCTCTCTCAAAATAAATAAATAAACTCAAAAAAGAAAAAAAAAAAAAAGAACTTACCAGACATTAAGACACTTTCTATTACCCAACTATCCTTGGAGTAATGTTTGCAACACTAGAAGAAAAATAGAAATTTTTATTTTTTATATTTATTTATTTATTTTGAGAGAGAGAGAGAGAGAAAATGGGGGAATTCCAAAGAGAAGGAGAGACAGAATGTCAAGCAAGCTCTGAACCATCAGCGCAGAGCCTTATGTGCGGCTCGAACTCATGAACTGTGAGATCATGACCTGAGCCAAGATCAAGGGTTGGAAGCTTAACCAACTGAGTCACCCAGGCACCCCTCTCCCCTCTTTATTCTATCATTCCCCTTCCTTTTTCACTTCCTTTTGTAAATAAACAAAACAAACCAAAACAACAAGAAACAAAACAAGAAAAATCCTTTTAGGGTTTTAGCCCTGTGGATGGTCTTCTTAACTCTTCCCTGAATGGGCCTTGGTAGCAGTATTTACTCAGAACCTAGACTTCTTATGCCACAGTTGATTAGAGTGATACATAAATTGATTCAAGTTGTGCTTATCAAATTCTTTTTTCTGGAAATTGAACTGTCTCCAGAATCAGAAGATCTATGATCTGAGCTGTGGCAAGTTGGGAAATCTTCTACTTTGTGGCCAGAGAAGCTATGTAAGCCGAACTTTACAGAAAAAAAAAAAATCGAAGAGATGCCATGTGAGCTGAACTTTACAGAAAAAAAATGTATATATACATATGTCAAAGAGATGCCATAGAAAAGCAGCAGGAAACAAGATAAACAAAAAGTGAAACAGAGAATATACCTTTTTTTCTTTCAGCATCCCATTTCCAAGTTCTTGTTTCTTCTCAAGGGCTCACTATATCCTTATCTTCAGCTTCAAGAAATATTCTTGTAACATGATAAATGTTTTTTTTTTTTTATTTGCAATTTGAATCCTCAAACTGCAAATCCTCACCATTTTAATATCTTTTCATGGAGATCAAGAGAAAGAGGAAGTCTGAGTTGATCCTTGACTCCAGAAATTATTAAATTGTGACCATAAAAGGTAATCTGTTTCCTGAGGCTCAATTTCCTCCAACGTAACAGAAACCTCATAATACAGGTAGCACAGGATTGCCGTGGGGAATACATTTTATAGTTTAGGTAAAGCACCTTGAACAGCACCTGACATGCATAACATATGTCCCTGTCCCTCCACAATCCCTTGACAAGTCCTTGTATATCCAATAAACAAGTGTATGCACAAATAACATATACATAGATATTTAAATCCCATTTTGCACAGATGTATACATAGTCCTATTATGGTCATAGAAATACTAAGATAATATGGTAATGTAGTAAATACAAATGCGCCACTTATATAGATGTTCCTATACAGGTAAAACATTGGCAATAGTAATAAACATTCACTAACACATGAAGACACGCCCACTAATGATCTCTATTAAAAATACCTGTGCAGGGGTGCTGGGTGGCTCAGTCGGTTGAGGCTCCGACTTCAGCTCAGGTCACGATCTCACGGTTTGTTGAGTTCAAGCCCAGCTCTGTGCTGACAGTTCAGAGCCTGGAGCGTGCTTCGGATTCTGTGTCTCCCTCTCTCTCTGCCCCTAACCCACTCGCATTCTGTCTCTGTCTCGCTCAAAAATAAACAAACATTAAAAAAAAAAAAAACACCTTTGCAGAGTTGTTTTTAAATTCTGAATCTCTTTTCATACTTTCAAATAAACCTGTTTTCCTTACTGTTCTGGTTTAAAATGATAAGGATATAAAGATGAAGAGATTTACTGTGTAACTTATTTGCCTTTGTTTTTAGACTTTATATAAAAGCAGGGAGATGAAAATGATTCTAGCGATAACATCAAGAATATAGAAAATCTTTAGAAATCAGAGGTTAGAAGTAAAATGTTTGATAGTTTCTGAATTGACCAATTCTTTCCTCGTATGCTTATGAATTTATAAATAATTTCTGAGTTATCATGCAGTGCCAGTCAAAGTTGAAAATAGCATGACACACACTAATTAGAGTCTCATTTGGCTATTGTCATGTTAAGCTTTCATCCCTTTGTGATTCCATAAAAACTCAGTTTTTGATATTACTCTTGAAAAAATAGCCTACTTCAGATTATCTGAACAATGCTTCCTTGTAACATCAAGCTATTAATTTTTATCATTCATTTCTGCATTCAAAAATTTAAAAATCATTTACAGAACATGACCACACAAAAGTAATAATGGGGAATGGATATGCAGAAATATATGAAATATTGACTCTGCCCTTGTACTCACTCTAGGATGAAAGTAGGAACTCAAAAAAATAAAAGGAAGAAGAAAACTAAAAATACACCATTGTTTAACAAAAAATAAGTAAAGGCATACGATTTTCAGGGTTGGGAGAGATATTAACATATTCAGAGAGTAGGAAGTACTCCTGAATGAAGGGAACTGTATCAGGACCTGATGGGCATTGTTTAATCGTAGACTCCAAGCCTGGATGAGAATTTTTGAGAATCTTGCAACAGAATGGATGTAATTTTTATGTGAAAACAATGTAAATGATTACTGCCAGAAAAAAGAGTATGAGCCACTGAAAACATGATGGCGATTTTCCTCTTTTATCAAGGAGTGGTGTCTTTCTCTTTGCCTCGCATCTCCAGTAGCCATGTCATTGACCTTAGCCAATGGGAGACTGGTAATCGCGAAGCATGCCTCAATTTGAAGAGCATTTGTACTTGCTGATTTTGGAACATTTTGGCATCATGTAAATGAAACTAGATTAGGCTGCTGTCTGAGAAAGGGCATGTGACCCAGTGGCCCCTATTATCTGTCATCTAGTCAACCTCTGAAACAGATCTGTTGAGTTGACCAGAAACTGAATATAGATGAATGAGTGAGGCCAGCTTTGAGCAGCAGAGAATTTCCTAGCGGAAACCAACCTAAGTTTACTTCAGAATCAAGAGCTCAATAAATGATTGCTAATGTCCTTCCTTTTGTTTTGTCCTCCTCCTTTTACCTGCATTCACTCATACCACTCAGTAAAACGGCAACTTTCTCCCTATCGTATCCTGTGCCTTATGATTTTGGTGCTAGAACTGACATGAGAAAGAAAGATAACGTATCATTTTTAAAATCTAAAATATGAAGTTGGTAACTTTTGGCAACATTTTAAAAGTTATCTGTGCCCATTAATGAAGCTGATTTTGCTTCTGGCATCTCTGTTACTCATTCTCTCCCCTTCTTGGGAATTTCAGAGGCCCCTCTCTGTTATTTATTCATGTCTATTTTTGTCAATTAAATCACACTTCTCTAAAACATGTTGCCCTAAAGAATACTACCTTTTTTTGTTACAGAAAATAAAGGAATTAAATTTTTATTTATGTATTTCTATTTATTGGCTAAATATTTCATGATACTTTGTTCAATAGGAACAACGGAAGACCTTACAAAAATACATCCAATGTAAGGTAAAGTAGCAATGAAAAATCGAAACGTGGAATTAGGAAAATATCAATCAGAATTGAATAAAAGATCAAGAAAAATATATGTAGCAGATATCTAGCGTGAGAGACATAGTTGACTGAGTTGAGACCTAAGTTTGATTCTGAGTGTCTTAGTAAAACAAAAACAAAACAAAAACAAAGCAAACCCACAAAGTAATAGACAAATCATTAGGTAAATTAATTATACCATATAGTTAAAAGATATGATTCATGTTAAGAAATGCCAGTCAAAATTAAATATTAACTTAGAAGAGATGATACTAAATTACTTTTCCAACAATAGTTATTTTGAAAGATCGATTTCCTATTAATGAGCTTTGTAGTTTATGTTATATCAACATATGGAATATCGATATCTCCAATTACCCTTTTATATACTTTGTATGACTCATGACATTGGAAGTCACAGTGGAAAATATTGACAGCACCCCTTTCAGGATATTTGGTTGCTTTCCACAGAGTTTTTATTGGGGACAGATTTTCTCATTCCATTTGTCTATTTCAACTCCATATGTTCTATTCTCTTCCTTTTATTGCAGCTACAGCTTCCTAAATGATCTCCCTTTTTACCACTTTCTTCCCTCAATGGCGAGCAGAATCATATTTTTAAAAATCTGGTCATTCCACCGCATAAACCACTCTGTTGTGTAAAGCACAAAGTCTAAAATCCTTAGAAATTCTTGCGAATGTCCTTCCATATTTGCCTTCAAAGCTCATTTCTAATAATACAATGTATTATTTTCGGCATAAACATATCAATAGATGATGCATTTATAAGCATTTTAGCTTTGGGTTTGTTTCTTTACTGCATGTCTCTAGTGCCCCTTCTCCTACCTGCACAAACCCAGAGGGGAGTGAACAACACCTGGACCTGCATCCAGGCAGCTCTTTGAATTTACTTCCTGATGCTCAGTCTGTAACCCTCTTCTCATTAACAGGCAAAAGACTGGAGGAGTATTTATCGCCTGGGAGACCATGCGGTTTGGTCAACAAGCCCACTACATATTCCTGAGAACTTCCTGAGGACTTCCCATTAATCTGCCTGCAGGGAGGTCTTTATCTTTCTTTTCCAGAAAGACATGTCTCCGTCACTATCACATCCTTGTAATCAGAACTGCTAACAGCTGTGAAGGGTCTAAGACTTTCCCCTGCCTGCAAGCTAACGAGTTAGCCTGCCATAGTTCCACAGATATTGGTAGGAAGAAAAAGAAGAAAAAACCTCTTGGCTGCAAGATAGAGAGCAGTTTATTACTCACAACAAAAACAGCAGCCAGAGTAACATCACTTGTTCTGATTTCCCACAGTGTGACACAGGAGAGCCAGATGATGCCTGAATGCGCTTTGGGGTGCATTGCAGGAGAGGTACTGTGTTTAGGAAACCCTAATCTTTTATAAGGGACCACTAGCAAAGCTGTTCAACCTTTTCTTAAGGGACCTTGAACTGTCTTGGACAGCATTCAGATTTGTTCTCTGCTCCAGAGGGAATCACTCTCTCTATCTTTCAAGGATATTTACTATCCAAACATCCTTGAAAAAAAAAAAAAAAAAAAGGCAGTCAAAACAAAAGCTGTTAATGGCTTTTCTCAGGAGATGTGAGAGACTCATGGATAAATATCTCCCAACATTATGAACACATTATTCAAATCAGTTTGTAATCTCACCGATAATATGTATGTTCTTCTTTCCCCCACACTAGACACACTGGACGCTTTGAATTTCTTTTTTTTCCCCCAAGTTTTTTATTTAAATTCCAGTTAGTTAACATACAGTGTAACATTAGTTTCACATGTAGGATTTAGTGATTCATCGCTTACATACAACACCCAGTGCTCATCACAAGTGCCCTCCTTGATACCCATCACTTATTTAGCCCATCTCCCCACCCACTTCCCCTCCAGCAGCCCTCGGCTTGTTCTCTATAGTTAAAGAGTTGGCTTTATGGTTTGCCTCCCTCTCTATTTCCCCCCTATGTTCATCTGTTTCTGACAATATATCAGTGAAATAATAATGTACTTCTCTTTCTCTGGCTTATTTCACTTAGCATAATACACTCTAGTTCCATCCACATCATTGTAAATGACAGGATTTCATTCCTTTTGATGGCTGAGTAATATTCCATTGTGTATGGAATTTTGTAATTTTACAAATTTGGAGAGTATAAAATACTACTTTATTGTGGTCTTAATTTTCATTTACCTAATTGTTAGTTAGCTTGATCATCTTTTCATACGTTTCTGAGTCATTCTGAATTTGTTCAATTTGTGAAATGCCTTCTTCTATATTTTGGAATTTTTTTTGCAGCACTGACTGTCTTTCTGGTCAATGTACATAATGATTTGTATAAAAATGTCCTCCTGGTCCTTGCATTCCTTTTTCATTTTTTAAAAGTGGCTTTTGATAAACAAGTGGTTTTAACTTAATGTCATAATTGTCAACATTTTTTTTTTATATTTAATGTCTTTGTGTCTAATAACAGCCATCCCTTCATCTTTTCTTACTCTGTGTTGCCAATGTGTGCTCCTGAAAAGTTGAAATTTCTGCTTTTGAAATTTAAGTCTTTAACTCATCCAGTATTTCATTTTCCTCTTTTGTATGGGCTATTTGTTTTATTTATTTTTGACATCTTATTTACTATCCTCATTTATTTCTTTATATATTTTCCTCATCTGGATGCATAACGGTCCCCCTACCACTCATTTAACAGTTCATTCTTTTCCCAAATTGCTTCAAAACCAGCTGTTTTTTAATGTTCTGTATATTTTAGGTTGTGTTTCTGGGCTCATTATTTGGTTCCACAGGTTAAGTTTTTCTGTCCCTGGGCCAATCTTTCACTGTCTTCATTATTAAACCACAATTCTTTATAATTCTTGATCTGCTGCGACTTTCCCTCTCTTCCACTTTGACCATTTCCTTACCTGCTCTTCCTCACATTTTTCATCCTTAAGGATATCTTGGCTATTTGACTTTCACTACTAAATTTACATGTTAGAGACAACGTGTCAATTTCCTTGGGGAAACATGGTAATTACTTTAAAACTATAGACTGATATGTGAGAGATTGGCATTTTTCCCATACATCGTTTTCCTTATAATACACATAGTTTATGCCTCCCTTTATTTAGGACAACTTTAATTTCTTTCAATTGCTTCAAAAATAACTTCCCCATATGTATTTTAATCTTTTTAATATCTATTTTTTTTTGAGAGAGAGAGAGAGAGAGAGAGAAAGTGGGGGAAGGGCAGAGAGAGAGGGAGACCTAGAATCCAAAGCAGGCTCCAGGCTCTGAGCTGTCAGCACAGAGCCTGATGTTAGGCTTCAACTCATGAACCGTGAGATCATGACCTGAGCCGAAGTTGGACGCTTAACCTACTGAGCCACCCAGGCGCCTCAGTCCCATATGTATTTTAAATATCTTTTGTCTGATATGTTGCTATTTTGGTTGATGCCACAAAAGAAACATTTTGAAGTAAATTTTTAACTTCTTATTGCTGGTTTATAGAGACATTTTGTTTTCTCATATTTATTTCAGATTGGAAAAATTTTTTAAAAACTTTTATTTTTTTCTAATGGGTTGTATGTAGATTATTTTATATTTTTACAGACTTTTTGTCTAATTTGCTCTTTTTTTTTTTTTTGGTACAACCTACTTGTGTAAGCATCCAGTAAGACAGCTTCAAAATAAACAATGTAAAAGTTGACAGGCTGAACAGAAAAATAGACAAATTAAAATTTTACTTGGAGATTCCAATACCACTGTTACATTATTATATGGAACAAATAGAATTTCAGTAAAGACTTAGAAGCATTAAGTAACATTATCTACCAATCTGACCTAATTAATGTATACTGTATAATGCATACAACACTACCAAAACATGCATTTCTGTTAAGTGCCCATGCAATATTCACCAAAACAATGTATGCCGAGCACGAAAAAAAATGTTTCAATTAATTTGGAAAAGTTATATTCACAAAGAGTGTATTGTTTGATTACAGGGAATTACATTACAAATCAATAACATGTAGCCATCTGGAAAATCCTCAAATGTCCTGGATTTAAATGACCTACTCTGCCCATTTGTATCAGTCTGCTAGGATTTCTATTAGTCTTCTAGGGTTTCCATGATAAAGTACCACAAACTGGGTGGCTTAAACAATAGAAATATATTTTCCCCAGGTTATAGATGCTGGAAATTCAAAAACAGGATACAAGCAGTGTCAGTTTCTGTTTAGAACTCTCCTTGGCTTAAAGATCACTGTCTTTTCACTGTGTCCTCACATGACCTTTTCTCTATGTGTGTGCCCTCCTGGTGTTTCTTCTTCTTCTTATAAGGATACTGGTCTTACTGTATCCTTATAAGGGCGCCATAATTATGGCCTCATTTTACCTCCATTACTCCCTTAAAAGTCCCATCTCCAACTACAGTCACATTTTGGTTTTAGAGCTCAACTCCGGTTTTGAGAGGACACAATTCAGTCCATATACCATTTTACTTCTAATCATTGAACTTTTTGAGTGTATTGGTAATAATTTTTAAAGCTATTGTTTTTCAATCCTTACATCTATATAAATGTTTGTTCTATTTATTTTTGACAGATTTTGCTCTGGACTTTGGGTCACACTTTCTTACTTCTAGGCATGCTGAGTAATTTTTTATTGGAGGCTGGGTACTCTAATACGGAGAATCTGGACTTTGTTTTCTACCTTAAAGGGAGCTGTACTTTGTTCTAGCAAATAGTTAACTTAATTGGATATCAACTTGATTTTGTTTTTAATTACTAATGAGCGCTACAGTTTAGTATGGAGTATCCTTGAATCTAGGGAAAGTTTAGATGTATTGCTAAGGTAAGGCCTTTTTGAGGTCTCTAGTGAATTATCCTTATCATTAAAGAGATCTCTCCACTCTTGCCAATCACAGCAATTATCTCCTATTTTATCTGGACTCTCACAATTGTTTAGTTTGGAGCTAACATTGGTGATCTGTTATCTAGCCTCATGGAGTTTCGCAGTACATATGGGGATCTTCAGCAAGCTGTTTTCAGCAAAGACTGAAGATAACCTCAATGCAGATTTCTGGAGCTCTTTTTCTGTAATATCCCTTCTCTCTAGAACTCTACCCTGTAATTTCCAGTTGCCTAGCCTACTTAATCTCTGATTTCTATGTTCTCAATTCAGAAAGACTCTATAGAAACATTTTCACTGTGGTCTGGAATATTCCTCCAGATAAAAACTCAGGAAAATTACAGAATTCACCTCGTATGTGACCCTTTCACAGAAATCACTGATCTTCAGTGTTTTCCAAAATTTGAAAACAATTATTTTGTATTACGTCTCCAGTTTTCGAGTTGATTACTATGTGAGTGTCATTTAGGTCCTTGAGTCTGCAGCATGATCAGAAGTAAAAGTTGTAACAACTGAATTAAAATAAAAAATAGATATAAAATTCTAATAAAAGAGGAGTTTATATAATATGAATCTAACAACATAAAAGATAAAAGAAGTTTATTTTTCTTCCATAGATAGTAAAAGTGAATTAGACGACTTTAAAATTTTTTTTTTTTAACGTTTATTTTTGCGACAGAGAGAGACAAAGCATGAACAGGGGAGGATCAGAGAGAGGGAGACACAGAATCTGAAACAGGCTCCAGGCTCTGAGCTGTCAGCACAGAGCCCGACACGGGGCTCGAACTCACGGACCGCGAGATCATGACCTGAGCCGAAGTCCGCCGCTTAACCGACTGAGCCACCCAGACACCCCAACAACTTTTAAAGAAATAAAGTTGTGGGTATTTGGAAAGTTACGTGAGGTAAGCAATCCAATTTCAAACTTTGTGGACAGCAGAACTCAGTTTCCGGCAGATTTGCCTTGTGTCAGCATTCACTCGGAATCTTCCCTTGTCCATCTGTCATTCTCTTTAATACTCTCCATTTTGATTCACTCTTTTACTTTGAGAACCCTGAAAATGTTCATTATCTTTGAATCTCTGCCTTATTGCGATCATTCTTTAAAGTGTAGCCTCAAATTTGTATTTCAAAAGTATTACATATGTCTAGCAAAAAGATATTTTCAAAATATCTTTCTTGCTTAAAATTTGACTTACAAAACATATTTACAAGTGGAATTTAGTAATGAAGCTCGATGCTACATTTCTGAAACATACTGACATTTAACTTACTTTTCCCTTTAATTGTAAATTCTACTTTTGTCAGCAGGGAAGTCATGAAATAAAATATCATATCAAAACTCTTTCTTAATTACATCAGAATTTTCTCACATAGTTACATTATTTGGAAAAAAGAAGTGGTTTTCAAAAAATCAACATTATTTTGTTTACTCCAGTGATTCTTCTTCCATTATATTTGGGTTCTTAAATAAATACTTAGAAATTATGTTCATTATAATTTTGATTATATCAGTTATTTTTCAAAATGTATTCTAAGCTGATTTTGATACTTTTTGTGTATTTAAAAACTGTATTTTCTGAATTAAAAAAATATTTATTTAGAGAGAGAGATCGAGAGTGGGAAAGAGGCAGAGAGAGAGGGAAAGCGAGAGAATCCCAAACAGGCTCTGGGCTGTCAGCTCAGAGCTTGATGCTGGGCTTGAACTCACAAAATGATATCATGACCTGAGCCAAAATCAAGAGTCAGACACTTAACTGACTGAGACACTCAGGCAACCCTGAATATTTGTGGGATTTTTAAGTGTTTTGACTCAGGCATATGCATATATATATATATATATATATATTTGACATTGTGCACAATAACTTTCCCTTATTAATATGTTAATATACAAAAGAAATGGATTTCAAACTGCTTTAAAATGGAACTAGTAATTTTATTTAGATCTTAATACTGACTGTAGTTGAAATCTTAATACTAACTGTAGTTAAAATGCAGCCATATTCCACTAAGTAAGATTAAATCAAGTGACAATAGATATTTCAGATTCTAATATAGACAATAATATTTTTTTTTCAGCTAACTTTTTGAAAAGCAGCATCCAAAGTGAGTGTTTTTAGACGAGTTCTGGAATATTTTAAGTCTCCAGATAGTAAGGAGTGGATGACATTCAAGCAAATATTTCAGGGAAGTGTAACATTTCTTATAATTTTTGTTTTTGTTGAGCCCTTGTTTCTTATCCACCATGACTGAAGATATGGACCGAAGACAATACTGTCTAACTTTAAAGAAATTGAAGCCTGCCTGTTGCACCATATAGTATAATTGAGACTTGCAAGAAGGAAATGGCAACACATCACTTATTAAATTAAATACATACATACATACATACATAAATGTGTAACTGGGTTTTTAAAAATTTTTTTAAGTTTGTTTATTTTTGAGAGACAGAGGGAGACAGAGCACAAGTAGGGGAGGGGCAGAGAGAGAGAGGGAGACACAGAATCCGAAGCAATCTCCAGGCTCTGAGCTGTCAGCACAGAACCCAACGCGGGCTGGAACTCACAAACTACGAGATCATGACCTGAGCCGAAGTTGGACACTCAACGGACTGAGCCACCTAGGCGCTCCTGAGTTTGTTTTTAAATTGAACACCACAAAGTAATTCTACAAAGAAACTAAAATGGAAAATTAATTTAACCACAGGTTTATCTAATTAGATTTGAAATACATATATATTTGTTCAGGAAAAATAATTCTAATATTTATCTCCAATACACCAAGTATTTACTTTATGTTTTGCTTTGTTTTAAGTAGTTTTCTTGGGGTTGATAAAGGCATTTGTTAAATAGGGAAACATTTAATTTTTTCTCAGGAAATATTTATTGTTTACTTATATGATAGGTATTTTACAAATCATTATTTATAGAGGTCTTGATGACAAAAATATTTAAATGATAGAATTATCAAAGAAAATATAAAACCAGGTAAAATTTTCTATTCTATAAATTAGAATATTTTCAATGAGTTAGGCTAATTAATACTTAATTCTTATAAATGGTGTATATTTTAGATATTCTTTCTTAAAATCTCACATTTGCTTTTCTGACTTTAACTCTTATCTTCCTTTACTATATATCTGTCTATATGAATTTTAGAGACTAAATATTAGATACTTTTTCTACTCTTATTGCTATTTAACATGATCTTTAAGATTTTTGCTAAAGAGTGAAAAAATTCAGTTTAGTTTCACAGGTCTGTTTTGCATTTCTTTATATACTCTGGGAATAACCAAAAGTTATCCCCTTACATACTGGCAAGGACCAATTTTATTTCAATCCCGTGTGCCTTTTCACATCATCATTATGTGTGTGAGTTGCTAGAGCTACCCTAACACAACAACAGAGGCTGGATGGCTTGAACCAAAGAAATTTATTTTTTTACAGTTCTGGAGGCTAGAAGTCCAAGATCAAAGTGTCTGAAGGTTTTGTTTCCCCTGAGGCCTTTCACCTGGCTTGTAGATGTTTGTCTTCTCTCTTGGATCTTACATAGTCTTTCTTCTTTCCACTCGCATCTCTGGTGTTTCTTTGTGTGTCCAAATTTCCTCTTCTTTTATTTAAAATTTTCTTTTAATGTTTATTTATTTTTGAGAGAGAGAGAGACAGAGAGTAAGAGCGAGGAGGTGCAGAGAGCGAGGGAGACACAATCTGAAGCAGGCTCCAGTCTCTGAGCTGTCAGCACAGAGCCCAATGTGGGGCTTGAACTCATGAACCTTGAGATCATGACCTGAGCTGAAGTCGGATGCTTACTGAGCCACCCAGGCACCCCCAAATTTCTTCTTCTTCTAAAGACACAAATCAGATTGGATAGGGCCAACCCCAATACTTCATTTGCACGTAATCACTTCTTTAAAGGTCTTATTTTCAAATACAACCATATTCTGAGGTACTGGGGGGCTCATAATTCAGATATAAAAATATTGTACAATACTTAAAAACATGGGAATTTATTTTGGGAAAGGTTCCATAGCTTTTTTTCTAAATAATATATTTTTTTTTTTAATTTTTTTTTTTCAACGTTTTTTATTTATTTTTGGGACAGAGAGAGACAGAGCATGAACGGGGGAGGGGCAGAGAGAGAGGGAGACACAGAATCGGAAACAGGCTCCAGGCTCCGAGCCATCAGCCCAGAGCCTGACGCGGGGCTCGAACTCACGGACCGCGAGATCGTGACCTGGCTGAAGTCGGACGCTTAACCGACTGCGCCATCCAGGCGCCCCTAAATAATATTTTTTTAGTTAGCTTTGGAGAAAACTACCTGTCATTTAGTCCTCTACACTTTTATCATTCATAAGTTTTCCTGATTTGTACCTTCAAAAGTTTTCTCTTTCTTGAACTTTTTTTGTTTAAAAGTGTTTCATTGCAGGGGCTCCTGGGTGGCTCAGTTGGTTAAGCAGCTAACTTGGGCTTAGGTCATGATGTTGTGGTTCACGAGTTCGAGCCCTGCTTCGGGCTCTGTGCTCTTGGCTCAGGACCTGGAGCCTGCTTCAGATCCTGTATCTCCCTCTCTCTCTGCCCCTCCCCTGCTTGCACTCTGTCTCTCTCTCCCTCAAAATAAATAAACATTAAAAAAATAATAAAAGTATTTCATTGCAACTGGATGCTATAGAATTTCCCTAAAACAACATTTTTTTTATATCTCTAGGTTCATACACACACACATTATATATGTATGTATATATATATATGTAATATATAAGTATAATAAATATACATGTATTTAAATGTTAGATACCATTACATTACCTCCATAAAATTAAAACTAAATATTCTATTAATATGTATATACTTGTAAAAATGACTGCTTTAGAAGTCATTGTATAGTTTATGGAAAAATCGGAAAATTGTAACTCAACTTATTACAACAAGAAATGAAGTTGTGACCAATTCAGAATTGTTACTGATTTTTTTTTTCTCGTGTGACTGTTTTAATTGTTCTAATTGCCTATGCTATTTAAGTATTTACTCTCTTACTCTATTTTGCTACAAAATGGTGTGCAATAAAACGATATGTCAAACTTTGTTTTTGCATTTATATGAAGACAACTCTGGACAAAGTGTGACTGCTCTTGAAACAGCTGATTGCCTAGAATCAGAAGGTGAGTTAAAAAAGCAAAAAACAAAGCAAAACAAAAAAATCCAAGAACTTGGAATTGTAGAAACAATGTGACAAAGCATGAGGTAGATGACATAGTGTAAAAAGGAATGAATATCTAATTTTTTCCAGAGATTAGGGAAAAAGCTACTGAATGATAAAATTTGAGATGTAACTTGAAAAGGTGGAAAACTGGCAGGAGGTACACAGATGATGCTGAGTGGGTGACGACAAAGAGAGGACTCTGCAGAAAAATGGGATCCCAAGTATAGAGGTCAAGGCTGAATTCCCCTATTAAGTTTGAAGACTGCAAGTAGTTTAAGAGACTGGGACATAGAGGAGATGAATATGGGTGAGTCTGGCTGGTAGGCAGAGATCTGGTGTTAACACCAGAAGTAAAAGCTGGGGAATCATTTATGTAATAGGAACCATGGATAGTTTGAAAAAGAGAGTCCTCAACATCATAACCATACGTTAAAGATCAGTCTGATGGCAAAATGGTAGATGGACAAGGGCGTGAAACAGGAGACCAGTGGGCAGGTAATTTAGTAAGCCAGGGAAGAGCAATCAAATGCCAAGATGAGGTGGTGACAGAAGAAATTAAAATTTTGTCTTACTTTTATTATTCTTTTATTTAACCTGGAAAATATTTTTTATTTTATGTTATTTGACGTTAATTAATTAATTAATTAATTAATATTTTTTTTGAGAGAGAGAGAGCGGGAAGGGGCAAAGAGGGAGAAAGACAGAGAATCCCAAGCAGGCTCCGCACTGTTGGTGCAGAGGTGACTCGGACTCCCAAACGGTGAGATCATGACCTGAGCCAAAATCAAGAGTCGGACACTTAACTGACTTAGCCACCCATGTGCTTCAAACCCAGAAAATATTTTTAATATTCGTATAAATAGCCTTTAATTAGACATTGAGAAGTCCTAGATATCTTAGTATAATCAGGTGAAATTATTTATTAACAACTATGAATGCATTTATTTATGTTCTGTTTATTTAAAAAAATGGAATTTGGGGTCGCTTACATTGAAAACCTTAAATACAATGAAGCTCACACAGAAATAAAGTTTTAAAAATTAATAAGGAAAATAATACATATGTAGCCAACAAAAAACGTTGTTTGAGTAGAACACTATGCTTTTTAATTTAATTTTTAGCGTTTATTTATTTTGAAATAGAGAGAGAGAGCACAAGCAGGAGGAACAGAGAGAGAGGGAGAGAGAAAGAATCTTAAGCAGGTTCCACACTCAGCACAGAGCACAGGGGCTCAAACTCACAAACCATGAGATAATGACCTGAGCCAAAATAAAGAGTTGGACACTTAACCGACTGAACCACCCAGGCACCTGGAACACTATGCTCTCTCTCTCTCTCTCTCTCTCTCTCTCTCTCTATATATATATATATATGTATATATGTGTGTGTGTATGTGTGTGTGTATATGTGTGTGTGTGTGTGTGTGTGCATATATATATATATATATATATATATATATATAATTGTATTTAGCTTCACACAGTTCCTAAGTGAAGTGTCATTATGCCATTTTACAGATAAGGATATTCCCAAAGTGTTTTGGGACTCTTCATCTAGGGGGAGGAAAGTAGAATGAATTTTCTCAGGAAAAAAAAATGCTCCCCCCCCCAAAAAAAAGAGAAAAAATCCATCTTTTATTTGCCTTTATACCACAAATATCTAGCAAAAAAGGTGACTAACACTTTTAGGTAAACAATAGCTAAAAGTAACTCTAAATTTCTCAGGATCCATGTTAAGGAAAAAATATTATGGGATTTATCACCTTTTTCTCCTCTTTTGTTCTTTTCTTATGTAAGGGAGCATGGCAGTTTATCAGGATTAGTATGAAATGCTTCTTAATTTGGAAGAAATATAAACATTTTACAAGGATTTTAGGCATGTTCCACATAAGGTCGTATCTCACCTCAACCTTTGACAAAGAATGAAGTCATAATTTTCATTCATTTTGTCAATCGATTGACCAATTCATTTATTTAGCTACCAATCTTAGAGAACCTCTGCTCAGAACTGAGAAAAAACGATAATGAGAAAAGAGTCGCTGGCTTCAGAAAGGTGAAGTATAGCACACTTTTCCATTATAATGACATCTGTTGTGTGCTAAAAGCATCAAAGCAAAGGGGACCTTGATATCACAGAGAAGAATCCAGGGATGGCTTTCCAGAAGTGATAACATATCAACAAATTTGTCATGTTTTTAAGAAAAAAAAAAAGATATGATTTATGTCAAGAGGAAATAAAGGCTAATTTTTTGGCCAAAATCAATCAATCAATCAATCAATCAATAAAAACAGACTTCTGCAAATGCAGAGAATAGGGAAACCCTATTTCCTTTGGAGACTTTTAAGTAGTTGTTATGACTGGATCTGCAGAGGCATAGTTTGATGGGTTAATAGGGGGGCTGAGAGCAAATCGCAAAAAGATGGAGTGTACAAGTGTCCTTGCATGGTGTGCAAGGAGTTGAAATTTAATTCAGTATGCAGTGGGGTTTCGTTCAAGAATATATCATAGATTTGGATTTTGGAAAGATGAGTTTGGCCACAGAATAGAATCTGGGATCATGCAGTTTGAAACAGGGGAAAGAGATAGTCTTGCAATACAGAAACAATGAACTAATAAAATGGTAACAGGATAGAAAGGCCAGAACTTGAACTGGAGTAGAAGAAAAGGAAAACAATAGAAAAGCACATTTCTAAGCAGTCATTTTTGGGAGATGTTTAAAAGAATACATTTAGAGAGAGATCAGAGTAAAATAGAACGGCGTTAGAGAACTCAGAGTGGAAATCAATCTCTTTGACACCTATGAAGTTTAAAAAGGTAGTTTAAGGATGAAATGTTATGAAGTAAATTCCATGGTACGTACCTGGAATTTACATGGAATTTATCCCACCAAACCCTGCTCGGTTTGACCCATTGTGATCTCGTCAATGTTAGAATCTACCTTAGGTTCTGGGAGATACAGGGCAATTTAGCTGCCTCTGTTACTCAATATTATACAGAAAAATAAAGAGATGGGAAAAGTTCTAATTAATCTCAAAAGACACAAATTGGAGTAAACCTTCGTGTTTGACCTTTTGTGCATCTTTGACTTGCCAATCCCAAACAAACCATATCCAGTGGTTTTGTGTCACAAATTGATTTATACTAAAGAGGAAAAAATGAATTGCAGTCCCTGTGGTGCCTAGAAATTACTGTGGTTTTCATTTATTAGCCTACATTCATGATTTTCAAGATTAAGTCTTGTAACCCATCCTCAAATTACCTTAGAATGATCATATGCATAATAGTATTAACAAAAAACAGCAGAGTGCTGGCCAGAAAAGCTGTATTTCTAGTGAACCACCAAACACTTCTGAAAGATACAGAAATCTTATCAAAGATCTCACTGGTCTTAGGTAATAATTATAAAATTTGTTGTTTTGAAATTTCAATTTCTCATTTTGCTCTGATGCAAACATCCTGTGTCACCCACGATACCAGGGCAACATGAATTACAAAGAAACACATTGTTGGGAGTAGAAGTTTTGTGGGAGTTTGAATATAGAACCAAACAAGTTCCCTCTTCATCATCTTTCTGCCGAGCAAGAAAACTAAACGCGAGCGTGTCATTGCGTAGGAATCTTTTCTTCATACATGCCACTAGATTTTTAATGTTTATGTACAGTGTCAGCCTCTTGACCTTTGTAGTGCATTATGCTTTACCTGTGACATTTTGTTGTCTTTACGCTTACACCACTTAGTGAATATTTGTGATCCCAACCAAACTACATAACCAGAAGCTGAACAGAATTTGCTTTATTCTCTTCTCCTTGTGAGGGGAAAAAAGACCAAAGGGCGCTACCATGCAACAGAACGATTCCAGCACCAGGAAACAATTTGCATTCAGTAGCTCTGTACCATGCCATTCGGTCATCCCCCATGCTCACATCATGGATTAGTTTTCTACTGCTGCTTCAGAAACCACTATAAATTTATTGCCTCAGAACAACAGTCTGTTACAGTTCCGTATGTCAGAAGTCCTGGACTATTCTAAGCAGGCTAAAACCATGGTGTCAGCAAATGCATTCGTTTCTAGATTCTCTGAGGCAAAATTCAGTTCCTTGTGGTTGTAGGATTGTGGCCCCCATTTTCTTGCTGGCTATGAAGTGAGAGTTGTTTCCAGCTTATAGAAGCTTCGTGCATTCTTTGGCTCATGGCCCCCTTCTTCCATTTTTAAAGCCAGTAATGGTAGGTAAAGTGCTTCTAACAAGGACCTCTGTGAGGAGCTCTTCTGCCTTTCTCTTCCTTGTCATGTAAAATATCATTTGCAAAGCCTTAACGCCAGTGGGAAAAGATCACAGAGCACAAACCCTGCCTGCCTCCCACACATCAGAAATCTCAATTTTAGCTACAATACCCTACTTTCTCTTTTATGAACACTTCTCCACTTAAGGACATTTTTACATATATTATTAAATTCCCTTGTAATTATATTAGGTCCCCTCTCCATTAAAGCCATATCTAGAATTACTTTTACACACTTTTGTTTCAAGGCCCTTTTCCAAGCTGTTTTTTTTTTTTCACAAAACTTTTTGACTTTTAATTGGAATCAATGCCTCTGTCTCCTAGAGTCCTTATTAGAGAGTAGGATGGATAGGACAATTAGGAAAGGAGACTAAGATTCATTCCATGTCTATGATATGCCAGGTGCTTTAAACACATTTGTTGCACACACCTAGTCAATGAATTTGGTATTATTAATCTTATTTAATAGGTGAAAAACATGTCCCAGAAAGGGTCATTCACTTCCCTGATACCACATGGCTTACAAATGGAGAAGGTATAGGATGTAACTGCTGATCTGGTTAGATCCTCCTCCATTTATAAAGATCTGGGTAAAACATCTGCATTCTTTCTGCTGTCTCAGTACACTTTGTATCTCTGTTGTAGCCCTTATCAGAGTATATATATATATACACACACACACACACACACACACACACTCTTATATGTATATATTTATTATATATAATATATAGATTTAACATATATATTTTAGTGGTTATTTTTGAGAGAGAAACAGAGTACAAGTGGGGAGGGGCAGAGAGAGGGGGGGAGATACAGAATCCGAAGCAGGCTCCAGGCTCTGAGCCGTCAGCACAGAGCCCTACATGGGGCTTGAACTTGCGAACTATGAGATCATGACTTGAGCCAAAGTTGGATGCTGCACCGACTGAGCCACCCAGGAGCCACAGAGAACATATATTTAATATCCTAGATGTCAAAAATAGTTTATATTAAGCTAATTTATGTCCTCATTCTGCATATTGTAAGAGATTGAGTGACTTCTCTGGAATTTTTGTCTAGCTTCTCTCCACATAGTAGCTCACTTTGTTACCAGATCTTTAACAACCTTCATCCACGTATAGACTATTGGTGTTTTTAGGGAGTATCTCATATCTTCTCCTGAGTCTGCATGTAGAAGTGCTTTCTTCTCCATTGTTGTCTTATCTTACTTTTTGTCCTCAGATCTCCAGCTCCTGTTTTCCCTCTTTACTACTTCAGCATACACCAGGTGCTTTCTCCCAAATTTTGCAAAACACCACTGAGACATGACTATTGCGTCCCTAAAGCTGTGAGAAATAGGGATGTATTCCAGAAGAGCACAGGCAATAATTGAAAAATAAGTCTGAGACATCGTCATTCTTGTTTTTTTGTTTTTTGTTTTTTTGTTTTTGTTTTTTTTTTTTGAGAGAGAGTGCAAGCAGGGGAGGGGCAGGGAGAGAGGGTGAATCTCAAGCAGGTTCTGCCCTGATGTAGGAGTCATGAACACTATGAGATTAGGACCTGAGCCAAAATAAAGAGTCAGATGCTTGACTGACTCAGCCACCCAGGTGCCCCGAGACACTGTCATTCTTAAAAGTTCTTATGTTGCCTCTGCCACAAGACATTTCTTACTCACTGTGTACCTCCTTGAGCCCAGAATGCTGCCAAACAGCCGAGGCACCAGCTGTCTCCCCCAGATTCTCCATCCCAACTCTGCCTCTGCCCCTACTCCAGATCACCCGTAAAGCCTTGTATCTCAGTCATGGAGAAAATACAATGTCTAGTTAATTTGTTATTCAAGCACTGCAATTTGGAAGTGTGTGGAAAATACTCCCATACTATTCCCAGTAGACAGATGGGCAAGGGGGAGGATATTTCACTCATTAAAAAAGGCCTAGAAAAATGTTTTCCAAAATAAAAGAGCTAGTTATTTCTGAGTTGTGCAACACCTCCCCTGCAGTTAGAAGAGTGTTTTTTTTTTTTAATGTACTCTTTTCATGTTCTTGTCCTGAATGTAGCGTGTGGGGATGGGGTGGGGGATGGAGGACATACGTGCTTTCCACCAACGGCACACAAGCTCTTAACTTTTCTTACTCTTAGTGGTCTTTGTACACTTCAGTTGCCTTGCCGCTGCTTTGCATGTTGTAATTTTGAATGTTCTGCATGTGAAAATTCCCTTAATGGCTTGCTCCCTAAACCACCTGGGAAACTACCGTGTTGAGCGTTTTGTAGTTTTTCTAAATGACTCTAAGATTGATAACTTCTATAACCATGCCCCTTTTACCCAATTGCTTACTTTAACTGTAATGATTCTTGTTTTATCTGTTCATTTTGCTAATACTTAAGATGCCATTATATTACAAAATTAAACATTTTCCTGAAAAATAAATTAGTCACAATAGGCATTTTCCTTTCAAATGGATTTTGCCTATGGGCTATTTTTCTCCAAATAAAAGTGGCATGTGCTGAAATATATATGTTCTTGAAAAGAGATGCCAGCTTTCATTAGAGTCCCTGGACATAATCACAGTCCTTGAATTGAAAAAAAACAAACAAACAAACAAAAAAAAGCCAAGTTAAATCTTTAAGGTTGCTGTTTGTTCACTCTATTTCCTAACATGTTCTTAAATGATATTGGGGATCTAACAAAAGAATAAAATTACAAACTTACAGAAAATCCATTCTCTCTCTGTTTCCATATGTTGTGGCTCCCAGAATTATGGAACACCCTGATGGTAAGTTATTTTTTTTATGTTTGGTGAATATGCAGTTGATATGAGGTATTTTTTTAAAATCATATGTAATTCCTTTTAAAATCCTTGGATTAATAGGTTTTAGGTAGAATTATTTTGGCCTATGCAATTTGCCATGGTTATAATGCCACTTTAATGCTTACAGAGATGGTGAGTAACTTAACCGAGTTGGGAAAGCATTGCACATAGAAATTGTAAAGTGCACTGTGCTTACTCCTCCTTGGAAAACTGCCAAAGCAGTGGGCAAGCAAACTGCCAAATATGAACATGGGGCATCCGTGAATGACAGACTAAAGTGCATATGAGTATGTGAAAACAGGTGGTCTGGGATGCCTGGTATCAGCAAAGCATCTGGGCCCTGAAGTGTGACTGAATTATATTTTCTACTCCCAAAGGAGAACAATGCTAATCGTGAAAATGCAGAGGCTGGCATTGTTTAGAATCCCTTTGTTTTGTAATCCTTACAAGGTATTAGAATAGAAATGGAACCAAGCTTTTAATATTTGAAAACTCTAGGTCTCATCTATGATTGCTCTGAGATATATCTATTCTTACTGTGCTGTTACTAATACCAGATGCACATATGTTAATCTGGATGCTCAATTTGGCTCTTTTTCAGTTTTGAGGATGCACATATGCTAAATGAATGAGATGGCTTTCTGTCTTCATTGTTCAGTTACAGACTTGACCCTTAATAAATGTTACCAAATAAATGATAATTATAGACATAACACTTCATTCTTGATTCCCTGTTTTCAGCTCTTCTTTCAAGAAGTGCCTTCCCAAAGTGTATTTCCTCGATATTGTAAACAATTGCTATGCGCTTTGGAGAAACAATAAAACGCCCTTTTAATTTATGTTAGAAGAATATTTAAATGCAAGTTTGGACAGAACCAGAACCAAAATTAATTATGCTCTGAACAAAGAATGATCAACAATAAAATCAACTGGAATAGGTATTATTATTTGCTTCATATGTAGGGCAAACCACCTTTACACTGTATTAGAGTTCAGTGATTCTCAGCACTGAGCAAACTTTACAATTATGGAGGGAAGGCTTAAAAGTACTGATGTTTAGTATCCACATGTCCGCGAACAGTTTGATTTAATTGTTCTGGGGGCCAAGGTCCACAGTTCAGTATTTTTTAAAGCTCCCCCAGGCGATTCTAATGTCCACTCAGTATTGAAAACTACTGCTGTACCTAAAACTACTTTAGTATTCAATCCCCCAACCTCATATTGTGTTTGTAACATGCTTCTCTTATTGTATCTCTGGACTTTGTAAAAATGTCTTTTGTTTACCTCTTTTCTTATGCAATGTTCTGTGGAATAGAAGGGAGATTTCATTTTTAAAAAAAACACTGGTTCCAAAACACCATGATCACTAACTGATTGGTTTAATGTCCCAGTTGGTGAAAAGTGACGGGGGTGGGACTCTGTTAGCCTAACTCCTTTCCGCTGTTTTTGCTAAATGATAAACCAGATAGCAATGCATAACAATCTTTCCCTTTAGTTCTAATTGCCAATTGATCAGAAATTTGTCACTTATTAGCATGACACATCACAATCAGAAAACTGGTTAGAAATTCAGAAAGAGCTTTTGGTGTAAGAAGCCTCCGAGTCCCTTCCGTAAACAAACAAGGTGAGTAATTGTCAACATTGTTCCCTGGCTGATATTACTGCTAAATACTTACCTTGCATTATTGTAATTCATATCAAGTAATGATAAGTGGCTTTATGGAGTAGAGTCTAGGGAGCATAAAGTCAGCAAAAATTAGAATAGTGATATAGCAATATTAGCTATATGTTTTACTAACTATGTATAATGGTCTGCGGTTCTATTTTTTTAATTTGATCTCCATGTGAATACACACTCTGATATGTGATATGTCTGCTTTATCTAAATAATCTATGACATGAAAATGGAAACTTAAAAATTAAATATCTAAGTTTATACTCTCTATATATTACTAAGAAACAAGGAAAGACTTATTAATTTTTAAATTGACCTTGGTGATTTTCATGAAGATTATTTTCCTCTTCCCTTGTATTTACTTATCTTTTCTTCATTGCTTCTGTTTTTCTTCTTTCTTTCTTTCTTTCTTTCTTTCTTCTTTCTTCCTTCTTTCTTTCTATTCATCTTGTTCTTCCTTTATTGAAGATATAATCCTTTAAAAAAAAGAAAAAGAAAAAAACCTGAAGTAAAGGAAATTATGTAAAATGGGGCATTCTTTTTTTTTTTTTAATCTTTTACTACTCTTGCTGTTTTCTTCAGTTTTCTGTCATTCAGTCTCTTCCCTACCTGATCACATCTGGGTCCTGAGTGAGAGATTCTCAGTGAGCTCATATTGTCCATACTTTCTCTTGCTACACATCACATATGCTGTGTTCTAAGACAAAAACAGCTGATGTTCTCAGTTGTCTGCCTCCAAACATGCTTGTACTAATATTTCCTGGGGATCTGCTATATGTCTAGTTAAACCAAATAATTCACAAAGTGTTAAAGGTAAATATTAGCTTATTAAAAATGAATGAGTTTATGAAATAAAAATTTTACTGTTATTCATCTTCAGTATAAAGACACCTATGGTCTTGCATTTGTACTTCGTATATAGAGAGAAAGATAGCATGAGCTAAATATAATGCTCAGTTTAAGACAAACATAAAAAAAGCCAAGAGCTAATCAGCTGAATTACATGAAGCTATCTTTGGGTAATAGTAAAATTGTGTAAGTCCCCAAAACATAACACATTTTAAAATATATATACATTTTTAAAATTTTCCATTTCTTTTACAAAAATGATTTATATGCTGGGGCACGTGGGTGGCTCAGTTGGTTAAGCATCTGACATCAGCTCAGGTTGATGGGTTCAAGACCCACATTGGGCTCTGCTCTGACAGCTCGGAGCCTGGAGCCTGCTTTGGATTCTGTGTCTCCCTCTCTCCATCTGCCTCTTCCCCACTTGTGGGTGCTCTCTCTCTCTCTCTCTCAAATATAAATAAGTAAACTTAAAAAAATATTTATATGCCTTAATTATTTATGAGAATGAATTTTAAAAATTTGTTCTGGGACTTCTATCTTAATATTTGCTTAGTATTCTTTGTTATTTTTCTCAGAACCATAGCTAAAATTAAAGCATTATTAGAGGCAATAATAAAAGAACGTAACTAAAATCCATTTTAGCTATAAACAAGACTTCTCTAATGTTAAATTTCAATGCCATAATAAAAACGTAGTCATCATCTATTATGTGAAATTAAGAACTTAAATTTTACTAATTTTACTAATGGTACAATTTTCTTGCTAATTTATTCTTTACTTAATAGCACATAATTGTTTGAATAAAATTTAATGCTTTCTCAAAAAAGAAGAGGTATTGTGAAGGGACATATTCACTCCAACTTAAAGTTTTAGTTAAATTATAAAGAAATTTGAGAATAACATTAATGTATTCTATGATGGTGACTTTCCTGTCACAGTTTTGCAACCGTAAAATATGTGTAATGGGTAGTCAGAATATTACCAGCACTTACTCATCATGGGATAAATAGTATAATTAATTTGGCAAATACTTTCTAGTATAAAGCAGAAAAAAGGAAATCTATATATCAAAATAATTGATTAGTTATGATAACAAAAAATCATCTGGTGATTTAATGATTTTTTATGAACACAAAGTAGGAAACATATGAAATGCTTAACATCTATAAATGTCAACAGCTTCCTTCCTAGAAAATATTGCTTAATAACTGCATGATAAATTCTGGGAAGAAAATGTCCAATGTCAAATGAACCACTTCTAGTCTGATACTAAATACCAGTTAGACCTCTCTATTCTTTCATTTTCTTTCATTCATTTAGGTAGTGAGCATGTATGTATGAATGTAGAAAGAATGTACAAAAGATAATAATCAGTTTACCTCTAGACCTGAGCTGAGAAGAGAGTCTGATTTTTGTCGAATTGAAACAAGCAAACAACAACCATGAATTAGATTTTCTGATATGTTGTAAAAAAAAATGTCAAATAATGGATAGCTGAATATGGAAAAAAGTAATCTTTTGATCAGCAAGTTATTCAAAAACTACATTCTATTACTTCTGAACACTCTAAAACTTTTCTACCTTTCTAAATAAGACATAAACCCCACATTCTCTATTTTGCTGGAGTAAAGTTTTAATTATACTTACAGAACAAAAAACCTCCAGGCTAAAAGACTAATGTTTCACTTTTTACTTTCATTGTCTCTTTCTTTTATTGTGTACCCATAAATATAAATGTAGGTATTTATATTTATGTATTGATAATTCTATAATCAGTTACCGACTAATATATACTTTGGCTTCGTGCTTTCTCCATGATTCTTTTTTCTGCTCTGATTCGCTCTGATTCTGTTCTGATTTTGATTTGCCTGTTTAAGTAAGTGCTAGCAGAGCATAGTAACTTGTTTCTTCATTTTAAAAGATTCATTAATCCAACCCAAACTGACTACCCACAGTCTAATCTGATTCACTAGTGTTTTGGGCCTTGGTTTCTCATTCTTTTTGTGTATGCTTCTGCCCCTCTTCCCAGTCACATCAGACACAGACCCGTGGACCTAACAGACTCATTTCATTTATACTTTGCCATTATTGCAAGAAGTGGTGATTTTCTAAATGGCCTCTAATAGCCAGAAAGAGTTAATTTAACTTTCTGGAGCACCTAACTTTAATTGTTGAACAATCCATGTAAGACTGATTCAGTATATCTAGCTGTGATTATAATATTAAAAAACTCTAATTCTAGGGGTGCCTGAGTGGCCCAGTCTAAGTGTTTGACTTCGGCTCAGGTCATGATCTTGCAGGTTGTGGGTTTGTGGGTTTGAGCCCCGTGTTGGGCTCTGTGCTGACAGCTCAGAGATTGGAGCCTGTTTCAGATCCTGTGTCTCCCTCTTTCTCTGCCCCTCCCCTGCTTACACTCTATCTCTGTCTCAAAAATAAATAACATTTAAAAAAATTTAAAAAAAGAAAAAGAATCTCTGATCCTAAAAGTTTGTAGCCCAAGTCTCTTTCCCAGGTGAAGATTAAATCATCATAGGATTACCACTCATACCCATTGCATTAACACTTAAGCATTTACATTCTTCTTCCTACACAAAATTATATCCACATAAAAATAATTATTTTTATTCCACATAAAATTAGTATTACTCTAAATTGTTTATATAAGCTTAATATAATGGACATATATAATTTTTTTTAGTCCAAAGAATAATGTCTTTCATCAAGGTGAGATGGAACCTTACAAGTAGAAAACTAGTAAATTACCAGTTTTGTGCCAAATGCTCTTTTTACCTCTAAAATTATATGCCCTAGTATAAAATATCTAGATAATACTGTATTTTTCTATGTAAATTTTATCAAGATGATTTAATACTAACACATAAGTTTTAAAGTTTCTAAGATGATATGACTTATTAATTCATTTGAACACTCACAGATGCTGAAGGAATGTTATTTTTCTATTTATGGTGAGGACACTCTAACAGCATAAGGTGGCTAAAACTTTGAGAGGAAGTTACAGGTTCTTATTGTGGTAACAGAAGACCCTTACCTCCTTAAGTTTTTTATATACTAGACATTCTCATATTAGCAAGTTCAGTTCCATGGAACACCTTTTTCTAAGAGTCAGTAAATAAAATAGGTATAATTTTTATGAGAAAATCATTGTAGAGTGATTGGTTTTTGTTTTGGAGGAAACACAACATAACCTGGTTGTCAATCTCCTCATGATAGGATGAATAGGTGGATATTAACCATGATTTTTGACAGTTGAAAGTTTTATTTGATATTTCCCATACTTAATTCTGATACCAAACCTACTTCCAATATAAACTTTAAATGAGTTATAACAAAACCACACAAATCCAGAAAACAAGCAAACAAACAACAACAACAACAACAACAACAAACAAAACACAAGAAACAAAAAACTGTGAGATTAGAAAGAGACAAAACAAAGAAAACACCCAAGAGTCATAACCCATGGGTGGGTAGATGAAGATAAGGGGAAAGAATATGGTTACATCAGGACACATTTAAAAGGATGTGATACAATTGCATTTACACTTCAAATTCTCAGCATCCTGAGGGTCTATAGATTTTGCTGGCATTTTTGAGGGCTAGTCATGTATTATCAGAAAGCATTCTAAACATTTATTCCTCACAAAAACATTGAGCCAAGTACATTATTATCCATTTACTGATATTACATGTACCTGAAAAAAAAAGCCTGACCTATAGTAATAAATAATAAATAAAATTTGAAAGAGACTGACTTAGTGTCATATGGATGATAAATATTAAACTTAGATGTAAAAATATGCCTATTAACTATAGAATCAATGCTTTGTGATACATTGTTACCAAGAAACATCCATAGTTGTAAGCTTCAGCTACTAAAGCCTTTTGGTGATCTTAAGGCTTAGTAAGACATCAAAGTATTCCTTATTCTACATGTTGGGCATAGTGTTATTAAATTAAAATTTATCTGTTATTATAGTTTCTTATAATACAAATTATACCTAGGCTTCAACATCTATATAGCTCCCTGGTTATTCGTTACTGGTATAAATGCAATTATTTAATTAGATACTTTCTATTATATTTCTTTCATATAAAGTGATTGGATCCTGGATAAATTACAGTAGTTATATTCCTATGTGTATATATCTGATTATTTAAAAATACTTTTAGAAGTTGAAGACTTTCTCTAGGTAGAAGACACCAATCATTTATTCCATCTACCTCAATTCTAGAAAAAATTTTAAGCATCAATTTTCTGTCCAATCCTATATAATGTATTAGGGACGTAGTGGTGAGAAAAAATATGTCATTCTGTTTCCCTGGGCTTTTAGAATACTTGCAGTAATAAACATGACAAAAATGCATTCAGTATAAAATTGCAAACAATAATCAATGTTGTGAAGAAAAGACAATGAATGCAAAGTAACCACTCTCAGTGATTGGTTGTATGGGAGCAGTTTCTAGGTAAAGAGAGAGCTGGGGAGCCTGCAAGTCAGAGGTAACAATGTGCGTGGAATCCCGAGGCAAGTGAGTGCAGAGTTGAGGTGAGGAAACAAGGCAGCGTGATTAAGGAACAAAGACCAAGTTGGATATTGGTGCTAGTTGATGCTGGAGGGATAGGTGGGACTCAGATAATTTATGTAATTTTAGATTGTTAGTCTTTATCCTATCAATATAGTGTTTATGCGGAAAAGTGGTGTGGTCAAATGTCTACATAAGCAACACTTATGGCTGCAGGGTGGAAGAAAGAATTGAGGTGCTTTTGCTGTGGGAAATAAGTTCAGAGGTTGCAGTAATAGTCCACGTGAGAGATGGTGAGTCAGACTTCAACCCCAAGCCCTGCTCCAGACGTTTTTGTGCACGCCCGATGGTCCTACAAATCTTTCATTTACTAGCCCCCACCATTTTATGAACTGATTCCTTGAAATCACTCTCTATCTCTTTTTTTTTAATTTTATTTTTTTTAATGTTTTTATTTATTTATTTTTTGAGACACAGAGAGACAGAGCATGAGCAGGGGAGGGGCAGAGAGAGAGAGGGAAACACAGAATCCGAAGCAGGCTCCAGGCTCTGAGCTGTCAGCACAGAGCCAGACGCGGGGCTCCAACTCACGGACTGTGAGATCATGACCTGAGCTGAAGTCGGATGCCCAACCGACTGAGCCACCCAGGCGCCCCTATCTTTCTCTATCTCTATCTCTATCTCCATTATTTCTGTGTCTCTGGAAATATGAAATTATGAAAAGTGGAAAATTCTTTTGAGAATTTGCTTTAAAGGTAAAGAGAATGCTGGACAATAGGACAACAGCTGGAGAGGAAATGGGTTAAATGCTAAGTGAAAGGCTGCAGGAAAAAGGAAAGAAAGAATACACACAACACAAAGAACTAACAATAATTTTCTTAACGCAAGAGGGTTGGGTGGATTCAAGACTGAGGGGATAGTTGGATCTGGAGCACAGCAGGAGTTAGTGGTTTTTTTTAAATTTTTTTTTAATGTTTTATTTATTCATGAGAGAGAGACAGCATGAGTGGGGGAGGAGCAGAACAAGAGTGGGGCACAGAATCTGAATCAGCCTCCAGGCTCTGAACTGTCAACACAGAGCCTGACGCAGGGCTCAAACCCATGAACCCTGAGATCATGACCTGAGCCGAAGTCGGTCGCCCAACCAACTGAGCCACGCAGGTGCCCCAGGAGTTACTGTTCTTAAATGGTGATTTTGCAAGCTTTGGTCTGAGTGTTTTGGTGTCTAGATATAGTAACTAGAATCTGTGTGTATCTAATCTTATGGTCTCAATTTCCTTTAGAAAGTAGTCTTTGAAGGTTTCTACTGAAAGCCCATGTGATGTGAGAAAATGGTAGTTATAGATCTGACAAGAATAGAAAAATTTTAAAATAGAAACTTAGGTGGGATTTCAAGCATGGACATGCTATATAAGACAGTTTCTCCCCTTCTCCGCATGAAAATAATTTAAAACAAAAACAACAATAACTTAAGGTGATAAAAAAAGCAGATGTAGTCTCCAGATCCAAATTATGTGTAAATGCTACCAAAATACCTAAACATTGGCAAAAGATAAGTTAATGATTGGGGACAGAGGCATGGATAATGGCAGGACTAGGGAAGTTTATTTCAGAAAATTCCACAAAAAAAAAAAACATATTTATAAATGTTTATCTTATGATGTTAACAAGAAATGTGGGAACTATAGTAAATACAGAAGACAGAAGAAGCTCTTCTGTACGTGGTTTGCTCAGGATTTAGAGCTGCACAATAAATCACAAAAAATAGTCTTTGTCCATCACAACAGAGATAGAATGATTCTTTGGTGTATAGAAACTTTCCTGCCTAGTAGATTACCTGGACCACTTCCTATATACAGGAAACTAATAAAAACATCTAGACCAAGTATATGTAACATATCTAATGGTGAATACACCAGTAAAAGAAAGGATATGCTATTGTTACAAAAGCAATATTAGTAAAACAAGAACGAAAATACACAGAAACCTACCAACATACAAAGTGACCAGGAAAAAAAGCACTACCACAGACAAAATATAAATTTGGGCCATATATGTTCTTGTTAATTAGAAAACAAACTTAGTAAACAGATCACATTGGTGAAGGAAGACTACAATACAGAAACAAAACAAAACAAAACAAATTCAAAGACTAGAGGATAAGGAAGATGGAGGAGACAAAATGGGAATATAGAGAGGGTTTAAGAAGGAAGCAGGAAAAATTAGCCACAGCATCACAGAAATGAAGGCAATCTTGGATGAAGCACAAACAAAAAACCTTATAGATGAACAGACATGGTGGGTGGAAAAAAGAAAACAAGAACAAATTAATGGTAATAAAACAAGTGTTAAAGGAGATAACAGAATAAATAATTAGATTTAGAAGACGAATATATAACATATGTATAATTGGATTCTTTAAAGACATAAGCTAAAATAATGGAACACACTATAAGTTAAAAATATAGTAGTAATAAATCTACACAGTTAGAATTGTGCAAAATTAAAATCTCTATAATGAAAGGGAAGAGCATTTCTCTGAAAAAGAAATATCATCTTCTTTAGAGGGAGAAACAAATTCATTTGGGATTCAGATTTCTTTCACAGAAATATTCAGTGTCAGAAGAATGTGGATCGATACCTAGAAGAGATATCCTCAAGGAAATAAAATGTTACCAGAGACTTGAAATTCAGCCAAACCTTCAACAGAATTTTTTTTTTTTTAAGAGAAGACAGTGAAAGAAATCTCCTCAGAGGACAACATATTCTGTTAATGAGGCTGTGGGGAGATAGACATTCAAACCGATGGTGAAAATACCAACTAGCACAAACTGTATAGACTTAATTGCTAACGCTAACTAAATTTAAAGCACACGTTTTGACAGAACAATCTCACTTCTAGAAATTTATCATTAGGTTATACTTACTTATATGTGAAATGACATATTTTTACATGTATTCAGCTCATTGTTTGTAATACATTTATTGGAAAAAACTTAAACACATCAATTATTTGTATCCACATAGTGATATATGAGGAAACTTTTTACTAATGTAGAATGGTGCTGATATAGAAAGATCTCCAGAATACACTGTTAAGGGAAAAAATTCAGAACAGTGCATATAGTATAGTATAGGTTTAAAGAAAAGATTGAAAAGTAAGATATTGGGGCGTCTGGGTGGCTCAGTGGGTTAAGCGTCCGTCTTCGGCTCAGGTCATAATCTTGCGGTCCGTGGGTTCAAGCTCCGCCTCGGGCTCTGTGCTGACAGCTCAGAGCCTGGAGCGCATTTCAGATTCTGTGTCTCCCTCTCTCTCTCTGCGCATCCCCTATTCATGCTCTGTCTCTGTCTCAAAAATAAATAAACGTTAAAAAAAGAAAAGTAAGATATTTATTTTTTTGCTTGTTCTATATATTAAAAAGTTCTAGAAAGAAACATAAGAAATCGTGAGTTAATTTGAAGGCAAGATATGGATTGGGAAGGTTGAAGATAGGTGAGACAGTAAGAGAAAAATTTTCACTATGTACCTTTTTTGGGTATTTGGGGGTTTTGAATCATTGGAATGTATTACATATTCAAAAAAAGAAAGTGAATAAATTTAATTAAAAAAGGAAATACTAACTAAAATAGGTGAAGTACCTGAACAAATATTTCTAGACTCACAAGACAATTCCTTATTAAGAAGCTTTTTGTTAAGTCAGTTTAGAAAAATAGTATTCATAGCATAATTTTCAATAATATTGGCTATTTTCTGAGGAATAAAGAACTACAGTGTTCTGTAACCCCTCACAGCTATGTGATTCTGGCATATGACAAAATAATGTCACTATCTCTGTTTCAATTAAAATTGACACATTTAACAATCCTATTGAATTATTAAAACAAAACAAAACAAAAAATGTCACCAACAATGAAACCTTGCTACTGTCATTAATCATCATTTAAGGTTTAAAATATTCAGAATCCATTGAAAATATTGTTCTTTATTTGTCAGTACTGTTCTATCTCTGACATCATTGCAATACTGGTGACTTTTTAGATGATCTATGTCATTTAAAAGCTAGTAAATCTATTTTAGGGTAGGGTAGTTGGAGATGATGCAGAAATCACACAAAGACCCTCACTGAGAAAAATAGTTCTTTAAGTTAGCCACATATGAAAATCTATGCAGAATATATTTGTCTCTATATATACATATATATAGAAATATTATTTTCCAGATGTATATGGTAGCTCTCACTCCTAAAACAATACATATTTTAACTACCAAGATGGTAATATTCTGAGTTTATTCCTTTATTATTGGAAAAGACTACAGAAATATCAAATTAACTCTTCAGTAATTTTTATAGTTAGAAAAAATTATGGTTTTTTGTATTTTATTGAATAGGAAGCATAACTAAAATATTACCTTTGGACAGCTCTAAAAGGGAAATCTCTGTTGTGATTCTGTTGCTATCCAGGTTTTAGAAGTACAGCATTTAACTTTTGGGTAATACAATGTAACACTAACCTTGAATCCTGGTTATTACTTCCAAATAGGAAATTAATGTGTAGGAAAATCTAATGGAAAATCAAATTAATGTTACTAATTTGGAAACATAATCATTATCTTAAAATGAGAATAATCTTGTCTGCTTAATAAAACTTTTCATTCATTTTAATAAGATATACCATTTGCTCATCAATAGGTTTCTTCAAAATCCATTTTATGTTTGTTTGTAAAAGCATCATTTTTAAATATTTTTTAAAAATTTATTTATTTATTTGTTTATTTATTTATTTATTTATTTTTAATTTATTTTTGAGAGAGAGAGAAAGAGAGAGAGAGAGAGAGAGAGATTATGAGCAGGAGAGAGAAGAGGACAGCAGATCCAAGGGGACTCTGCACTGACAGCAGCAAGCCTGATGTGGGGCTCAAATTCACAAACTGTGAGATCATGATCTGATCTGAAGGTGGACACTCAACGGACTGAGACACCCAGGAGCCCCTAGATGCATCATTTTTTTTGGAATCACTTTTGCAATGCATCTACGGTGCAATTACCTGCTATTTGAAAATGTTCTTTTGAAAGACTTCTATAAATTCAAATCATGAGTTTTGTTTCATCTGGTTTTTAATCTCAACTCAAGGTTTTTAATTATCATTTAAAATGATTCTGTATTCCCCATTCAAATATATGATAATTAACTGGGATGAAATTATGTGCAATGTAAGTGCTGTCAGATAGAACCCCAAATTGCAATACGTGGCATCAACCAAAGTAAATTATCCTCTACAAATATCTACAGTTGACATTGACGATAATATGAAAACTAAAGCAGCCATTTATACCAAAGAAAGATACAAAGCATATTATTGAATGTGAGATGTTAAATGAAGACTGAAAAAATAGATGAATGAGTTTGCAATTCTTCATATGACTGCTCAATGCTTCTGCTTTTAAAATAACACTCTAATTATCCTGTTTATAAATCTGCTTATATGATATATATGTTTCCAGTATATTCAGTATCTAATTACAGTGCTTGTTAATAGAAGTGTATTTTATATGTTAATATATCTCTTTTCTTGAAATAGTGATTGTAGAAGCTGTAACAAGCCATGCCTATCCTGTTGGAATTGATAAATCCTAATATTCTCTAAACAGAAGAAAAAATACAATATATCAGACCAAAGCCACATGGATCATTAAAATAAATAACTTGCATAAGCAATTGTAACATGAACATTTTAATAGTCACATCAAATATTTTCATACTCACTTGTAACACCTGAAAATCCCTTCAACATGCTCACCAGAGAAATATAAACGGCATAAATGTAATGTTTCTTTGGAAAGGGTGTAATTTTAAATGAATATAATTTATAAAGGACTCTTTTTCTTTCTTTCTCTCTCTTTCTCTCTCTTTTTTCTCTTTCTTTTTCTTTCTTTCTTTATTCTTTCTTTCTTTCTTTTTCTTTCTTTGAAATCCCTTTAACTTTTTGCTGCTATTGAAAGAGAAGACAAGTAAAACTCATCAAAACGGTGAATGACAAAATATCCAACAATAACACTGCTTCTTACAGAAAATCGCCTAAACAATAAACAAAACAAAACAAAAACTACTCCAAAAACTGTTCTACGAAATGATGGTGGGGGCATACCAAACAGAAACTTTCTCTTGTTTCTCACTTTACAACTTTGAGAGTCTGTTTTCATGATTGCCCAAATTTTATTTAATTACAAAAAAAAAAAAAAAAAAAAAAAAAGCTCCTAGCTCTAAGGCAGTGAAATTATAGGACACAAAATTGTCCAACATGATCATCTAGAATAAGTGTTAAATGACCCATAATTTTGTCCCCTACCAGGGACATTTGCTGATGTTTAGAAACATTTTTTTTTTTTATTATTGTTACTGCTTGGTGAGGTCTGGGACAAATTGACAAAGACTACTTTTTTGACTAAACTTTAGTGAGGCTTCTCTGAGACTTCTTCTTATCTAGACCAGTATCTTGGCATTCTTTGTCCTTGGTCTGCTGTGCACAATTTAGCAAAGATTCCTGCTAAGTCATTTTATCAAAAACTTTACCACTCAACCCTTGATGTTTGATCAAATTCTCCATCCCTCACCCTTGATATCTAAATCCTTGGCCTGCCCTTAATAAGGATCTTGTTAAGCCAGTTTAGCATGAATACCCCTTCCTGTGGTATCTAATCAAGTTCCTTTTAATAATTTTCTATCCACTAACCTCCGCACTCTGCTCTTTGGCTATAGTCCTCAACCATCTTTTCATTATTTGAAGTTGACTTCAGTCTCTCTCCTTTATGGCAATGGTCTTGACCTCTATTATAATATTCTTGAATAAAGTCCCTCCTGTGGTTTTTAACAAGTGTTCATTGCAATTTTTTTTAACAGTTGTCAGAATAGTTTGCCTTTAAGAAGATACTTCTGGCATCTAGAGGATGGGGGCCTGAAACACTGCAAAGCATCCTACAATGCACCAAGACAGCTCCCAAAGAATCAACCAGCCCTAAATGTCAATAGTACATGATTGAGAACCCTACTTGAGAGAGATATCAGAATGCCTAACATACATATGATCAAAGGTGATCTTCTATTCCTATCTTCACTAAAAGAATTAGGCCGATTTGAATGGGAATTGTACTTTTTTAAGTCTTGTCTGTATTAGTAGCTCATTCTTGGAACTAGAAATTGGGAAATTTATAGGAAGGAAAGCTACTGGACCTAGTGTAGCCAAGTGGAGTGCTTTGGGAATCAACAGATGTGCATCTCAATATAAGTGAAGAGATGTTTGAAAGCTGACTATTGGGATCTTCCACAGGCTGGCAGAAATGGGAATAGCAAGAACATCCCTGAAGCTCTTGACAAGGGCTCTGCATGGTTAGACTTAAAAGAGTGATGCTATTTGACAGCAGAAGTAGTAATAGTGGACTGCTCATACTACGTCCTCCCTAATCAAGCATTAGAATAACCATCTTAGTACTGAGGAAACCCCTGAAATGTTAATATAATTCAAGCAAGGACTTCAAGAGACAGGTGACTTTTGAACTTCCTGCCAGCAAGACAAGTGTAAACTCATGTAAACAACTGGAAAATTAATCTACGAGAATTAATAAGAATGAACAACTAAATATAACTTTGTGTGATGTGTCAATTATTCAATTGCATGCAAATGCATTAATGTTACATTAGCACAGAAAGATTAATAGTTATAGAAGGCTCAAGAGAAGAGGGAAGAAGATATGGAAATAATATATGTAAGATCTGACTTAGCTCATTTCTTGAGCAAGAGAATCTTACAAAAAAAGAGCACCTATCACTATTATCCTAGTTTTCTTTTAAAGATGTCCAAATGCAAGTTACTGAGATGAGAAGGGAAACTATATGCCAAATTATAAAGATTGATTTGAGAAAAATAGAATAGAAATAGAGGCAATATATATCAAGCTCAGCATAATGCATATACAGATTGGATAAGTTTATGTTGGTAATGATTGGAACTATCAGGTTGTTTGTAAGAATTCAGAAGATTATGAGTGCTGAGTGCTTTAAGTTTCACCATTTTAACATCCCACTTCAGGCAAATTGAGATATTACAAGTCTCTATTTACATAGTCATTTTTGGTCCCTTTTATCTTTTGTTAAGACTCAATTTTTTAGAAAACAAAGTGGAGGAAAAAGTACAGAGATGTCCCATATACTCCATGCCCCCAAACATGTACAGCCTCTCCCATTATCAACATCCCCCACTGGTGTGGTACGTTTGTTGCAACTGATGAACTCACATTAACACATCATAATCATCCAAAGTCTATAGTCTGCAGTATAGTTCACTGTTCATATTGTGCCTTCTACAGATTGAGACAAATATATAATGACATATATCCATCATTATTGTATCATACAGAGTATTTTCCCTGCCTTAAAAAATCCTGTGTTCTACCTATTCATCCCACCTCCCCCCGCCCCCCAGCCTCTGGCAACCAATGTTCTTTTTTACTGTCTCCATAGTTTTGTTTTTTCCACAATGCCATGTCGTTAGAATCATATAGTGTATAGCCTCTTCAGATTGACCTCTATTATTTAGTAATATGCATTTTAGTTTCTTCCATGTCTTTTTATGGCTTGATACCTCATTTGTTTTAGGTGCTGAATAATATTCCACTGTCTCAGATGTACCACAGTTTACTTATTCATGTCTTTCTCTTTTAACATTGTGTTCTCCATTTATAGAACGTCCTTCCCTAATCCTTTCATCGAGACCCTTACTCCTACAGTCACCATCTTCCACAAATCAACCTGACTATCCCATACTTTCATGTGAGTAAAGCATCTTCTTGTTTTCTTTCTGTAACTTCCAGTGCTCATTGTGTTTATCACCCTTCTTTGTAATTGTTTGTTTACTTATTTGTGAGGACTTTTCTCCTTTGCTAATCTCATTGTTTCTGGTACAGTGCTTTACCCCCAGGGGAAGTCAATAAGTATTCCTGACTGACTGTCTCTGCTTAAGAGCTTTAGGTAAAATAATTACCTTCAGTAATTACAAACACACCCACACAAAGCAATTGCTAAAAGGCAAGGGAAAAAACAACTTAACATCATCAAGGCAAAGAATGAAGGTAAGGAAAACTTCTCTCTTATATTTATTGTAGGTAATTGGAAAAGATCTTCAATATTTTCTCTACTATGAAACATGGAGTGCTTTTTTTTTTTTACCAATCATCAAATATCATTATTTGTTCAATATAGGTTAGTAATGCATCCTTTTTGTATAAAGCATACTATACAACATGCAAGCACTCTGGAACCAGACTGCCTGAGCTAAAATCCTGACTATACCACTATTAACAAGTTACTTTACTTTCTCTGCCTGAGTTTCCTCTTCTAAAACAAAACCAAAAAAGAGCAAGAGGGGAATAACAAACAAACAAACCTTCAAAGTCTTTGTGACTTAAAAGATCAAGTGAATTATTAAACGTAAAGTGCTTATGTTGCAGGATTTTTTACCTCAATACCTGGGATTCATTGTCTCATTGCTTCAAAGAATGAAGGCTAGCATATACTCACATTTTAGGTCCTTTCTAACAAAACGGCCTTCCTATTACCCAGTCATCTCTGAGACTCAAATAGATAATAAGCATCATTCTAGCATAGAATATCCTTGGCCACGTTAGCAGATGAGATAAACACCAACAAGAACAGAACACTTTGAAAGTAGACCAGCTAAAGAACAGCAACAGCAAAAAATCCTTTAGAATAGGTTGTTTTTTAAATTCTAAAATACCTATAAAATTAAAAATAAATTACAGTAAAAAAGCCCATGAAATTTCCCAGAAAAATAGAAAAATTGAAACAAAAATGGAAAAAAAAATACTTATAACATCATCCAAGACAGTTCAATAATAGCCTAATATAAATTTCAGAAAAGAGAAAGAGAAAATAAATGGGCAAAGTGGGTTAAGGAACTGAGGTTGAGGGACCAGACGCTTATTGCCTTTCCCATCTTTTGACTTCTAGACTGCATACAGGGAAATTAAGCTAGAGATGGGCTAGTGTTCTTTAGGATACCCATAGGTAGCAGGAGTCCTGCCCCCATTAGCAATGGCCATGTGGTGGAAGCAACAATGTTAGTCTAAATGGACCCCAGCTTCATGACCTTTCTGTGGTTCCTTTATCTGTCTTCTCTTACTCCTGCATTTGTTCTCATCTGGCGTACCAGCTTTCACAACAGTACAGTGAGCTTCTTAAGACCCTTCACATAAATTTCGGTTCTGCTTAGGTTAGCTAGATTTGTTTTTCTTCCTTGTAACTGAGATCAATGAATCATACAATTTATTACCCTTTTAGTACTATTTGACTTTTAACTATGTGTGTGTAGTAATTTTAAATGAAAAAAAAAAGAATTACCTTGGAGAAAGGCCTTATTTACAGCAAAATTCTAGGGAGTTGGGATATTTTTTCTCCCAAGTAGGAAATAATTTGCCTACTATTAATTTTGCCAAGAACGGCGTAGGTTAGGCAGTTATCACTTTTTGAATTATCTATGCATTTGGCTCCGGTATGAGGTCTAAAATCTGATAATCATTAATTATTAAATTATTTAAATAAATAAAAATGATTCTTTCATGATATTATAGAACATTCTTTAGTTTCCTTTTATTGTTTTTGTTCTTTTTTTCCCCAGGATTTAAATGCTCATTCTTTAAAAAACCACCCTGTTCTAACTATCATTTCTGTTTTATCTGCTGAGATAACTCACCCTGCCTTTTTCAGTGCTAATGTGCTTTTTTTCCTAGAAGTTTTTTTGTGTATGAATAACAAACTCCTCTGCTCTGGGTAGGCATGATAAGGCAGGAATGAAATGATTAACTTATATAGATTGAAATAATCTCTGTCTTCTTAATTTCCCTCTTTCTCCCTCCCTCCTTTTTTCCTCTCTCCCTCCCCTCTTCCTTCCTTCCTGTCTCCTTTACACACACACACACACACACACACACACACACACACGCACACACACACCTTCACCATTTCTTTGTAATTCATTCTCATTGCTATTCAATGAAGAATTTTTGTATGATATTGAACACTAATTCAGACCATTGTACGATAAATTTTATACATCTAGAAAAATATGGGGAAGTATGAAAACCTTGTTTTTTAAGTATTCATATCTGTAACTACAGTAAAACATTTCTTCTACTTACATGCATATAATATTTGTGGACTGTTTTCACATGAGCTAAAGCCTATTTTAGTATATGTGCTGCCGAAGCGAGCACAAGCTAAAGCCTATTTTAGAATGTATTAATTATTAGGGAAAAGTAAACAGAAAAATCTGAAAGTCAGATGTGTGTTTTTTTTCAAATGATAATAGAAAATGTCATATTTTCAAATCTTAAGCATAAAATGCATAGCCTTTTTTTTTTTTTTTTTTGGTTCTCTGTGACTAGAACAAACATCTGAGCTATGTATAGCATTTTATGAGAGCATATTATAATCAATCTAATCCTATTACACTTGGTAAACAAATTAGCCCTAAAATTGCTGAAATTTATCATAGATTCCAATAAATGTTCATGCATTATTTCCTCTGCTCTCCTTAAACATGTGTTGCTAAGCCCATTTTAGGCTTCCACATAAGGATTAGCCCTTCCAATCACATTGAAGGCCAGATTGTTTAACTACAGCACAGTGTCATGCTACAGATAATCCATGCCCTTGATTAATGCTCTTATAATCAATTGCTGTCTGGAAGTGACTCCTTCCCATCACACTCTTCACAAAAAGAGCAGATGGTATTTAAAAGGTTATGGCAGGAGGGCATTACAGAGGTCAAATGGAACATCGATCAAGTGGGCAGAAAAATTGCCTTTTTTCTTCTTCTTTCTTCTTATCCTAAGAGTCCATAAGGGAATGTGGTATATGAATTATAGTTTGATCTATAGTTCAAGCCCAAGATATGTTCTTGTTTCAAATTTCTGTGTTGTTTTGGGTAATGAACCTGGAAATTGGATTTCTTGTGTGCCAATAAAAAATTGTACCAATACAAATATCCCAAACAAATAATTCTAGACTTAAAAAGAGTTTTTTTCAAAATTTTTAATGCATCCCGAGGTTTCCAGCTTAATAAAAAGTTTACTATCTAATGACTCTTTGATCAAATTTTACAGAAGTAATGTACTTATAGAAACGCCAAATTTTCATTTTTATATAAAATTAAATGTAGTGCTATATATATATATATATATATATATATATATATATTTTCTCTCTCTTCCTGTCCTTTATCACATTAGTGACAATCTATCATATATTTCAAAGTGATCAATTCTCTTGTTAATTGGTATCCTTAGTTCAAATGAGGAAGAAGCATGGTCAGGAGGCTGCATTCCCATGTGCAGAATATTAAGATTGAAATTACACAAGAAAATGTCAGTGTAAGGTTGTTTAAAAATGGAAATTTTTCATTTTCATAAATTAGTGCCTACGAAATACATGGATTCAGATGACTTGATCATAAATACGTCTCTTCTACAGATTCTAATAATAATAATGTATTCATCTTATAAGTAAAAAGAATTCAGAGAGAAAAGGAAAGCCATTTGAGCAAGTAGAATATGATATGAAACATTTGTGTACCTATCTTGGAGGTGCTATCTCATGCAAACTTATTTAGTCAATAATCATTTACTACATGCCTACTCTGTAAGTAGGTGTTCATCTCTTGAGACTGAAAAATCATTATCTTTGTAATTTAAATATTTTTGGGTAGGAAACAACTTACATATAAAAAGTAAACTAACATTGACAGTTTTTCAAGAATTTTCCCAAGAGAATAATTTGTTACATGTCAAATTAGTGGTCTTCACATTAATGCTGTCATGAAGTTACTAGAGAAAGAGATGCCTGTAGTCTAGACTGGCCATGGAAGTTTTCAGATTGCTGAAGAATAGGCTTTAAGAATGAATAGCATTTAGAAAGGCGTTAGGATCAGGAAGGCATCGCAGAGGGAAGGTGTAGTGGGGACAAAGACACAGAAGTGGAATATTCCTTGCTTGTTTAGGCCAGTTAGAGCTGCAGAAGAAATTTCATAGAGCAGGTATGTTTGGAAGTCTATTGAGGCCAGATAGTAGAGAAGTTTAACTTTGTGCCTAAATGTTTAAACTTTATGACGTGTGCAATTTTTTTTGATAGAGGGAGTTTTATTTCATATAACTTTATGCTAGTTTTTTTTTTCCAGTGGAAAGTGAAGTCTTTCTACTTTTTTAACTTTCTCTCTTATAAACATATATGGCTTTTAGCAATATCCTAGCTACTGGTATCAATTCATCAGAAATTAATAAAAACTAATTTTGTTAGCCATTGTCCTGAACAAAGTGAACTCTAATCTTACAGGAAAGCTAACATGTCAAAGTAGTTGAGAGCATTCACTTTATGGTTACCATATACATTACAATAGGAGACTGGAATAATCATAAAGGTTTCATTGATAGAAACAGATACTGGGCATTGAAGGGTTTATTGAGTACAACTCTTCCTCTTCCTCAGGTATTAGGAACAACTGACCTGATAAAATATGGACCCAACTTCTCAGGAGTTTTCAATCTAGTTGACAAGGTATGCTGTTGTATGTAGTATGATAAGTGACAGGTATCCCATAAGAGGACATATGAGAATGGCCCAGAAGGTGTTTTGGAAAAGCACTAGGAGCTGAGCTTGGATTGGGGCAAGAACTTTACTAGTATATGAGATAAGAAAATACCAGAAAGTATCTGGGGAGGTGTTCACACTGTAAATATTTGTACCCTACCTAGATTTTGATACAGCCTTGGGGTCAAGACAAGAAGCCTTCCTTCCAATCCACTAAGAATCACTGAATTTAGCCTGGAAAAAGGAAATAATATGAAAAAAAAGTCTGTATTTTAGAAATATCTGTGCAAAATGGGGGAATAGAAATAGTAAATAGTAAAACAGTAAAATTAGCTAAGATTTGCCTTAATTGTATAGATGAAGGTTATATTCTTTCCTGTTATATTGATGCTTTCAGGCATCAATATCATTCTGACTTTTTCAATACGAATGATAGATAGGTAAAGGCAGGAAAAACACCAGTAAATTCCCAACATGGTTAAAGCACAAAAACTTTTAATCTATACATTAGAAAACATTAGGGCTGCTGCCTGGCTCACACTACCTTCCCGATAGTCCATGTCTGAGCTAACACAGTTACCCTTGGGAAGCTCTGTCTTCTACTCTCATTGTGCCAGGGAATATAAATGGAAGATACTATCTTCTTATGTAATCTGCCTCCCTGGACACAGGATTGGTTTAAAAGTGTGCATGTAGCTGAGCCTGAATTAATCTACCTTTTCCCCATTATTCCTCCAGAGCCTTATTTTTTTTTAACTTTATTTATTAATTAAATAAATGGGGGGGGGTAGGAACAGAGAGAAAGAAATAATCCCAAGTGGGTACCATACTATCAGCATAGAGTGCCATGTGGGGCTTGATCCCACAAACCATGAGATTATGACCTGAGCTGAGAACAAGAGTTGGAAACTGACTGAGCCACCCTGGCACCTCTACTCTTCCAGTACTTGAAAGAGAAGCTGAAATGTAGAGACCTCTTAATTTGTCAATAAACAGTGTTGTGTAGTGTAAGCCGAAAATAGTGGACTGCCTATTCTGAGGTTCCTATCATTGCTGCAGAAAATGATGGTAGTAGTTTTGAAGTTAATATATATAAGTATTAGATAAATCTTTAGGGTTTGAAATACAAATGCCTTATTTTTTTCTATGCATAAATTGAGTCATACAGTGAACATACTTTTGTTCAGCAACTCTTAAGGGTATGAGGTGCATTTGTAGGTGTACATGGGATATATAGAATGAGATTCACTTCATGACTTAAAAGTCAATTTTTGCTAAAGTACTTTTAGGAATGATGATTACTCCTTATTCTCCCACTGTGACAGCACTTCAGGCTCTGTTCATATTCTCTATGCTCTACCATTTGCATTATAAAAAGGAACACATATCAAACATATAAGTTCTTCTGAAATTATTTTGTGCCATTTTGCACAAATGAGTGTGTTTATATATTACTGGGCTAACAATCTCTATGTTAACAGGTAACATTATCTCTGAAGAATGGAGCCCATCCTGTCCACATTACAGTTAATTGTATTTGATTTTTTCACTTATATTAGAGTGATAAACTGTTAATTACCAATGTTACAAAAATATCTTTATAGAAAAAAAATCAGTCTCTGATTATTCTTGCAAGACACTTTACTTGGTAGCCAGCAACCAATTACTTTAAAACTTATATTAAGACAAATTAGGTGAAAAATTTTTTAAAAAGGCCTCATGATTTTTTTTTCTTTCACAGCCATAATAAGGGTGGGACATTTATCAATAAGCATAAATTGTCACGTGGTTTGTACATAGCAGTTTTCATGGATGAACATGGAAAAGCAAAACATATTAATTCTAAATATTTAAAGGCAAACTTTGCAATTTCTCTATTCATCCCTGATTTGATATGAGTTTGTATAGATTTAAGAACATATAATTTGTGATAGTGGATAGTGCCCTTTTTTGAGGGTAATATTCACAAAAATCCTTAGAGACGTTGGAAACTCAACGAGCTAGACAGCTAGAAAACACAGGCAAGTGCCTACATGGTCAAGGTTTTCCCAATTACACAGGTATGCTAACCCCTGTTACCCCTCTGGTGTGGGCTGTGATGCTCCTGTATACCTCTCCTTTAATTAGATAAATTAAACAGGCATGGACTGCTTGTGATGTGCACTGTAGGAAAAAAGCACATTAAGTACATCAGTGTGCTCCATAAAAGAATTAGAGCAATGATGTTTAAGGGAGAGTGTGGTATCAAACACATCAAAATTTTTATTCAGGGATGTGCTTAAAGGCAAATATGTTACGAAAAGAAAAATAAAGCATCGTCATGTGTATTTTACATCAGTGCCACACTCGTAATAAAATTATGGCATATTTTGTGACTCTTCATTGAATCAGAAATGTACGAAGAGTAATCACTGTGCTGGTTGACCCAGTCTTTCTTTTCTTTCTGTGTGTGTGTGTATGTGTGTGTGTGTGTGTGTGTGTGTGTGTGTGTGTGTGAGTCTATCAAGGTTTTGCTCTCAATCTCATGAAGGACAAAACGTAATCAAGCTTAGAAGTTTGTGCACATCTTTCACAGCTGTCAGAAGGGGAAAACGTTAAGTTCTGCTCAGGAAGAATGATGTTCTTATAGACTAATGTATATTTATGTTTGTTAAAGTAGTACATATATATATGGTGATTAATCAAATAATATAAAGGACTTATGGAGAAAGCAGTAGTATGAAACCTATTTACCTTAAGTCTCACCTCCTAGTTTTATTTTTGTTACTGGCTATAGCCATAATTATATTAAATGTACTTATACTTCTAATTCACCTCCTGTAGACTATATATTTATGAAAAACAAGAAAGCACCTTACGCAAATTTTCCTTCCTCTGAATTCTCCAGATGTTGGATACTTACATTACTAATTTATTTGTTTTATGGGAACTTCTATAACTCCTTTCCTTTCTCCCCCTCCCCCTCCCTCCCTCCCTCTGTCTCTCTCTGTCTCTTTCTCTATTCAGGTGCAATATAGTGATTCAACATTTCCATACATCACCTTGTGTACATCACAATAATTGCAGTTCTTAATCCCCATCACCTATTCCACCAATCCCTCCATGCACCTCACCTCTGGCAACCACCAGTTGGTTCTCAGTAGTTAAAGGTCTGTTTCTTGGCCTCTCTCTCTTTCTCATTTGTTTTTCTTTTGTTCTTTTGTTTTGTTTCTTAAGTTACAAATATGAATGAAATCATATGGTATTTGTCGTTCTCTGACTGATTTATTTCACTTAGCAATAATGGTCTCTAGCTCCATCCATGTCATTGAAAATGGCAAGATTTCATTATTTTTTATGGTTGAATAATATATATATCACATCTTCTTTAGCCATTCATTTATCAATGGATATTTGTGCTGCTTCCATAATTTGGCTATTGTAAATAATTCTGTTATTAAAATAAGGGTACATATATCCCATTGAATTAGTGTTTCTATATTTTTTGGGTAAATACACCATCGTGCAATTACTAGATCATAGGGTAATTCTATTTTTTGAGGAAATTCTATACTGTTTTACAAAGTGGCTGTACCAGTTTTCATTCTTACCTATAGTCCATGAGGATTCCTTTTTCTCCACATCCTCATCAATACTTGTGTTTTTGATTTTAGCTCTTCTGACAGGTGTGAGGTGATATCTCATTGTGGTTTTGATTTGCATTTCCCTGATGATGAGTGATATTGAGCATCTTTCATGTGCCTGTTGGCTATATGGATTTCTTCTTTGGAGAAATGTCTATTCATGTCTTCTGACCATTTTTTAAATTGGTATATTTGTTTTTTGGGTGTTGATTTGTGTAACTTCCTTATGTATTTTTGATACTAACCCTTTATCACATATGTCATTTGCAAATATTGTCTCCTGTTCAGCTCTTATAACTTTAACTTTCTTTAATGTTTATTTATTTTTGAGACACAGATCATGAGTGTAAGAAGGGCAGAGAAAAAGGAAGACACAGAATCCGAAACAGGCTCCAGGGTCTGAGCTGTCAGCAAAGAGCCTGATGCAGGGCTCGAACCCACGAACTGTGAGATAATGACCTGGACTGAAGTGGGATGCTTAACTGACTGAGCCACCCAGGCGCCCCTGTAACTTTAACTTTTAAACATTTTATTTGTTTTGAAAGAGACAGAATGCACGAGCAGAGGAAGGGCAGAGAGAAAGGGAGAGAGAGAATCCCAAGCAGGGATTTGATCCTACGAACTGCAAGATTATGACCTGTGCCAAAATCAAGAGACACTCAAGTGACTGAGCCACCCAGGCACCCCAGCTTCTGTAACTTTACATACACTTAGAACCCCATTTTCTGTTCCATCAACTACAAGCAGTGAGTACTTCTAGTCACTTCCCCCCTTTTTTTCCTAAAGGGGAAAATAGCTATACTTATTTCTATCTTATTTCCTATCTTTCCACATCATTCCTTCTGATAGCTATACTTTTATTTTTACTATTAAAAATAGTTTCAATATTTACATTTATTTTACAACTGCAATTACATCTTCTATGTTTGTTTATGGGTATACATGACAATAAATATACTTACCTTTTATGGTATGGTCATCTAGCTTACTGGAATTCAACACCCACCAGTGGCATCAGGCATCATTTGATGGGCAAATTTTATGACCGTACCAGTATGCACAGCTGAATTTCATCCTTATTTATTTGTTATTTTTAAAAGTTGAAACTGATAGATTATAATTATAGTATGATGATTATTGAAATGTTTTCAGTGTCAGACAGTATAGTAACCAATATTATAACCAATTAGATTGACTCATTTCTTCCCAGTGTGTGATGTTGTGCTATTGGCCTTTGTCATTCTGCTCTCACATTTTGCCCATTAAACAAATGTTAACGATGATGAGGTGATGTGCTTGGCTTATGAATAATATTGACATAAATGATTGTCATAATCGTCATAAACTCTGCTTTAGTGGATAAGTACTAATAAATGAGAAGTAATTTGGATAAACCTCATCAAGTTAGGGATAATTTTAATTAAAAAGAAGATAAGGGATGAAAGCAATTTCAGAAAAAAGTACATGAGTACTAATGAAATATGCAGCAATATCAGCCACATTTTGGGCCAAATGAAAGTCCTCCAAGAATCTCCAGGTGAAGAAACTTTGCATGAAGAGACACACATGTTAACTGTAGCGAAATGAATGTTGGCTGTTGTTTCTAATAATATTATTTTCCAGATACCCTTATTCTTCCTGAAAAGGGCTCTGAACAAATGATACTCACTGTGGGTGCTCTCCTATAGAAAGATAATTTTCTGTTTTAAAAATTATTTTGGGGGCACCTGAGTGGCTCAGTCAGTAAAGGGTCAGACTTCAGCTCAGGTCCTGATCTCGTGGTTCATGAGTTCTAGTCCTGCATCGGGCTCTGTGCTGACAGCTCAGAGCCTGGAGCCTGCTTCAGATTATGTCTCCCTCTCTCTCTGCCCCTCCCCCACTCGTGCTCTGTCCCTCTCTCTCTCTCTCTCTGTCAAAAATAAATAAAAACATTAAAAAATTAAAAAAATATTTTGAAATATTATGGTAGGATATACATCATCAGTAGAATGTTGTAGAACCTATTATGATGTAAGCATGGGCGTGGACACTTGTATGGTTTCCAGTTTTTGGTTTCTATGAATAGTGATGCTATAAATATTTGTATACAAATCTTTGTTTTTTAATATGTGTTTGCGATTCTTTGGTGTATGTACCTAGTAATGGAATAATTGAGTTGTATGATGACTATATGTTTATTTTTTTTTTAAAGAAACTGACAAACTATCTCAAAGTGGCTATCCCATTTTATATTCCCACCAGCAATGGGTGAGGGTTTCACATTTCTGACTGTACCTGGTATTGTCAGTCTTTTGGATTATAACCATTCTATTGTATATACAGTGGTATCTTATTGCCCTTTTAGTTTGTATTTCCCTAACTATGTGTTTTCCTATGATTAAAAGTCATTTATAAACCTTCCTTGGTGAACTATAAACTCAAATCTTCTGCTCATTTTCATCGAATTGTAGAAGATTTTTGTATATAGTGGGTATACAAATCAGATATATCAGATATCTATCTATCTATCTATATCAGATATATAATTTGGAAATAATTTCTCCCACTTAGCAAATTTATTTTTGAAATGATGATTTCAAAAGTCTCTAATTTTATTCAAATACAATTTATAATTTTTTCTTGTAGGTATTATGCATATACCTCCATATGGACAATTTCACGGTGTTGAATGATGCCCATTAATAAACTAATAAAAAGTAACATTATTAAATTCTTTAGAGAGGAGAGTCTGGAGCTAATTCCATTTCCTAATTGTGAGATCTTGGATACATTTACATTATCATTTTTTGCTTCAGTTTGTTCATGTAATCAAAGAATAGTAATAGTTAAAATTCATATACTGTTTATGGCAATTAAATAACACATTAAAGTACAAAATACACATTAAAGCAAAACACCTTAGAATAATGTCTGACATTTAATAAGTGTTCAATAAACATTACCTAGTATATTCCTTTCTTAGGGTAACTATTAATAAAGTACCACAAACTGGGTGGTTGAAAACAACAGATTTATTTTTTCTCCCAGTTCCGAAGACTAGATATCTGAAATCAAATTACTGTCAGGGCCATCCTCTCTCTGAAGAGAAGAACCTTGCATGCCTTTCCTTTAGCTTCTGGTGTTCATAGTAATTCTCGATGTTCCTTGTCTTGTAGGTGTATCACAGCAATCTTTACCTCTGTTGTCACATGGCATACTGTGCGTGTGTGTGTGTGTGTTCTCCACTTCCTATAAGGATTCACTTTAATTACTTCATCTTAAGTTGATTATATCTGTAAAGACCTTATTTCTAAATAAGGTGGCGTTCACAGTTACGAGGAGTTAGAACATATCATTTGGGGTGACATAATAGAGCTTAACATTATTTTGATATTAGTGACCTTAAATTAAGAATCTTTGCTCTAAATGCAAAATCAGTTAACTCTTAGGACAAGTGAGACTGTCGAAATCAGCACAATACAACCCTGTTGTTCAGGCTTTTCATGAGAAGTCTATACTGAAGTATCTTTAGACTTGCAACCCTTGACTTCTGCTGATAGTGTGGCAAAAAACAGTGGTTAGTGGTTGAATCTGTAATAAGAATATTATTACGGATGTTGTACATACATCACAGAAACATCTTTTTGATTATCGCAGAAAGAAATCTCTTTATCTTTGACTAATAGTAAATGACAGCTTTATCTTGAAATCTGATGCTTGAATCTTAGACCCCATCAATTAAAGAAATTTTATGATTTTTTCTATTTTCTTTGACTACTGAGAAATTCAGTTAATTTTTTTCTTCTCTAGCAGATTGTGGCATGATTATTTGTGTATTTGTTTTAGTATCTGTCTACATTTTACTTTTCCCTCAAGCACCCAAGTATTCATTCTGTCTCTTTGTATTGTACACATTTTCTGTCACTACTTCAGAAATTTTGTAAAATGAAGTAAGGCTGGTATGTTTCAATTACTAAAAAATAGTCACTTCAAACCTGTAACAATTTATTCATTCTTTATAGAGTCAACCCATTCAAATTTGTAGTGAAGGGTTGGTCTTTGAAATTCCTTGTCTTCCTTTAGAATGCTGTGCCCTCTTCATGGGGACAAGGAAGAGCACAGGGGCCATATTGGAGAAAGGCAAGTATTCTGAAGTGGACTAATCTGAGATGGAAGATTGCCTGTAGGTGACGTTGCAAAGGATCGAACAATGAGTTCATGAGTTCATATAACGAAAAAATCGCAGTCTTATAAGGATTTTTGTAGTTTATTCCGCAAGCAACTAATAGGTACTAAATTTTTTCTTCGCTACTGAAAAAGTAATGAGTTTTAACAGCATATGTCCAGTGCTGCTTTAAAAGTTGACATTAAACAAGGTGCTAGAGGCAAAGATATTCATTCTGAAATTGTTGCGATAATTTAGTCTAAAGGTGAAAATCGTAATTAGGTCCCTGACAGTGAGAAGAGTGAGGATTTATGAGAAACAAGTGAATACTTGTTACCTGGATACACTAGTCATTCAGGTGTAAGGTTGAAAAGTAGGAGTCAGCAAAAAGCAAACTGTATCTAGAATAACTCTGAAGTGTGCCCCTTGAGTTTTAACTTTAAATCAGAGAGAATATACAGGAAATTGAATATGATTGAGTGAAAGTTTTTGATTTTTTGAAGTCCTGGGTTATAGGCAAATTTCTTTTGCCCATGGAAAGTATTTTCTTTCTGAAGAGCTAGAGAAGATGTTAAGAAATGGAAACTTAACTCTTCTCCTTCTTGTCATATATTCTGAATTCTTACCCATTACCTCCTCCAATTGCAAGCATCTGCTGAGGTTTTAGGCTGATGGAGAGAGGGTTATGATTAAGAACTCAGGCTCTGTGAAAAACTGACCTAGAGAGCGGGTGAAGAATTCTTCACATTTTGGACTGGGCAAGAGTCCAGGGACCGACAATAGAGAGATTTGGGGCAAGGATCAGAACATGGAAAACTTCAGGGTAAAGCTAGAATGTGAGAAATTATTTTTCTCTGGACAAAAAGACAATGCCTATTTGTTCGAACTGATTGCATCTCCCTTGTCCCCAAGAATAAGAAGAAACGAAGAACAGGCAGGTAGAATTCTCTCTGTCCTTAATGCTTCCTCCTAGTGCCCCAATAGGGAGCTAACATTTTTCATTATGATATGTTGAAAAATCACAAAACACACTACTGTGTAGCTGATGTACCTGCTTCCAACCAAGCAGACAAAATAATAAAATGTGCTGACAGGGATCATTAGACAGAAAGGAAAGGTGCAGTGAAATATTTGGAATAGCTTCTAATGAACTTGAGCTGCTGAAGACAGAAGGGAACTTGAAATAAAAATAGAAAGATTATTTAATAAGATTAAAAAATTTCAAAAGTTAGAGTTTTGATAAGACAAATGAAAATAAACTTGGCTGTGGGGGGAAAAAAGAGGTAGCAAAAGATATACAAGATCAAGGAAGAGAAAGGAAAACTCTCTGTCAATACAGAAGAGAATAAAACAATTATGAGAAAACAACTTCTGTAGACGTGTGGTCACAGAAGTAGGTTAAAGATGAGTTTCCTCAGTCAAGGCCTCCTCATTGGCAGAAAAACCCTCAAATCTAGGTTTATTACTTGATAGAGACCAAAGTGAAGCAGAATTCAATGGGGAACATTCCAACACAGAGAGAGGCAGAAAAAAATAAATAAATAAACGAGTCCAAATAATTAACTGCTTTTCATGGATAACAAGTTTCACAATTATAGACTGGCAATTCTAGTAAGCTCATCCAAATAATTGTTTGCCCTAAAACTTTCCCCACATACTTGACCGAACAGTCCCAAATAAATTGTTTGCATCAGTGTTCATAGACTCTCACCTATCTCCATTGCTAGGTAGAAAGTAGTACTACTATAGCAAAAATAAATACAATACAATACAATACAATACAATGCAATAAATTTTTTAAGAATTAAAACCAAGTTTAAACTTGAGCTATGAATCTGTCACTTTGTGTGAAAGGTGAGCTTGATTAGTGTTCAATAGGTACTGGTAAAAATTCTGCATCACTGTTTTTTGATTCTTCATGAAGGATATCTTTTAATCCCAGGTTTTGAGTTCTATAATTATCTGTTCTCCACTTCTGTTTTGTAGACACTGATTAAAAGTGCCTTCAGAATAGATTTGAGGAGATAATTAGGATCTGGAGATAATTTTGGAATTATGAACATTTAGGAGTCACTACAAATTAAGGGAGTAAATAACTTCTCCCAGGAAGAGCACGAAGAATAGGTAAAATGACAGATATAATAGAAATGATCATCAGAGATAGAAGGAGTAAGACATTTCATTCAATTTCTGGTCTCAACACTGTGTCTATGTCTTCTCACCTCCTAAGGCTTTCAGCTTCATGGAAAATAGAGTCACAGAAGCAGTGGTAGAGGACTTATTTTCTTCCTGATAGAGTCTGGACGAGTCCTACCTTAGCCCCTGCTTTTCAGTAGTATTGTCAGGTCCAAGTCCCTGACTTCTAGAACCATTCTATTAACTCACTCTTCTGCAGAAGATGGGCGACCCTCTGTAGGCTTTCAGACTCGCACTAAGCAAGTCAAGAGTTTCAGCCTTGCTCACCCACTTTGGATTTTGTTCTTGCTTCATTATGTTTGTGCTCCGTAAAGATGTTTATTTTCCTTTTTAAAAATGACTTTAAACTTTTTTTTCATTTTCATACACCATTTTCTGAAGCAGCAGTAAAATTTAAAGCTTAAAAATCCAAAACATCTTAATAAGAAAATCATAAATTTTTTTTAGAACATGAGGAGATCTTAACTATTAAATGTGTTGTTACAACAGATGGGAGGTTAGCAAAATTCCTGTGATTTAAGTACATCACGAATGGAAATTTGACATCAAGAGGGTACTGAAACATGGGGAGGGTGTTTAACAAGTTCCCCCACCATACACACACAAATTATGTTACTCATTCGTCTGAGATCCAAACCAAATATCCTGATTTCTTCTTTTGCTTATTTTAATTCACCATACTGACTTCCACATAGAGTTGGAAGCAGGAAAAAAAAAAGTAGAAGTTGAATAGAGTAAGTGAAATCCTTTCTTCTAAGCTCAACTCAAGAACCTGGAGAAAATTATTTCTCTTTTAGCCAAGCAAGGTTTCAACATTGTAAGTAGCAACTCTATTATATATTAAAGCTTCTCTATGCTTCTGTGGTATGATTCAAGGATATGCCATAAATAATAAAATGATATATAGATTACAGTGCACTCCATCTCCATGGCGGGGGCGGGGGGAGGGGAGAAATTAGAAATGATCTCTCACTGTATACCAACAAAATTTCCTTTTTTGCCTTGTACAGCAGTGTGATTGATGGCCCTGTGTAATATTGAAAACAGAAAACTGGCTCATTCTAAGATCACAGACAAGGGTTAAGATCTCCTGGGACCCCATATTACTGGTTTGTTTTGTGACCCTGGCAAAGCACGTAAATCCCTTATTTAAGTGCTTCTACAGGTCTGTATCTTGATAAATTTGCCTCAACTTAGTTCCTCTATTCCTTTTACTTATTCATTTTGTATTCTTTTCATCTTCCTTTCTGCTTTTGGAGAAGAGTAGATTTGGATGCTTTTAACCACTTCATTCTCTACGCTGTACTTCAAGTTCTGCGAAGTGCAATTGATAGCCTTCCAGAGCAAACTTTTCCTAGGGAAATGAGTGACTTTTCATGCTCTTTGAAATTAACATTTGGAAATCAGGAAGAAGGGAAAGGAAGCTGGATTCTTAGCCTCTATGTAATAATGAGTTCCTTGCTATAAACCAAATGAGTTAATTGCATCCATAGGAACAATTTAATTTAATTTAACTCAAATGTGAACAGAGAGATGTCTGAAGGCATCACATCACACCTGGAAAAGAAAAAGTTGTAATCTTCCTCATTAAGCTAAATGAGGAAATGGCCCATTTTAAGAATGACTTGTGATGCCTTCAGCAATATGACCCAAATTTTCTTTTTAAAATAATCTGCAATGTAAAATCACTGATTCATCTTCAATGTTTTGTTTATAGTTGAAAGTCTAGATTATATTAAATATGTAAAGTTGGGCCAAGTTTTTAAAATGTAACATTATCCACTAAACTATTGGTATTTGATATATAAACAACTAACGAAGTGGGTAAAAATGTGCATCATATGCTATCAATAATCATTTTAAAGAGTTGCATACAAAGAACTTCCACAATTATTACATGTTTTTACTCCTAGAGCCAACCCTGGGAAAAGTAAGGATTTTCATATCATTTTACCAATAAAAAAACATGAAACAGAAAAAAGTTAAGCAGTTTTATTTAAGACAATTACTAAAGCACTGTAGAAAGAAGCATGTGCATGAAAAGGAGGAATTCACAGGTTGAAAATATTGGGAGGGAAGAACTTTTTTTCCCCTGTTTAATGAGATAAAGGTCAGAACCTTCACTGACAAAGGGGTCTGACAAGTGTACTAGAAAAGTCATCATCATTGGGTTGGGTAGCTCACAGATTGTCTTCTCATCTGGGAGAAAGGGAAAGGTAAGGAAATACCAGCCACAACCTTATGATTCTAAATACCTTGGTTTTTGACCTGAAAATATGGAACTTTCTCTTGAGGGTGACTAGTTCTTTAAATTGTTCAATTTCCCTCCCTCCCTCAAATTTCCATTGAACCGTTTGAAATTCTTCAACATGTTGTGAATTTTAATTGATATGCTCTTATATATCTTTGTGGTTTAGCCTCGTCACTAATTATGGAATATGAATTCTTCAAATATCCAGGTAGAATGAAGGGTTTGGATTCACAGCAGGTTGAAAAATATTATGTAAGCTGCAGTGTCATATGCTTGCTCAGTGGTCAGACTAAATGATCACAATGAGGCCAGAATTTTATTGATTTATTTTTGCCTATTTGTTTTATTTTTTTTTTTAAATAAAAGCATCAGGGGCGCTTGGATGGCTCAGTTGGTTAAGCGACCAAATTCAGCTCAGGTCATGATCTTGCAGTTCACAAGTTTGAGCCTCATGTCAGACTCTGCTGACAGCTCAGAGCCTGGAGCCTGCTTTAGATTATGTGTCTCCCTCTCCCTCTGCCCCTTCCCTGCCCATGCTCTCTCTCTCTCAAAAATACAGTAAACATTTAAAAAGTTAAAAATATAAAGGCATTATATTTATGTATATAGGTATGTATAATATTCATATATGTAATTTGTATTTATCCAAGATGTTTCTTTCTCTCTCTCTCTCTCTCTCTCTCTGTCACACACATACACATTCCAGGCCTTAACAGCATTACATTGCTCACTGTCCTTGAAAAGATAAATGGATAACTTATAACCGTAATTATACATACTCACTAGTGTAATGAAGAGAATTAGAAAATGTGTACACAATAACAGTGAAGGAGAGAGGAATCATAATTGGCAACTATTAATCTAATAGAGAGAAAAAGGGATGGCTGGAATAATTAACACATGCCACACAGAGTGATCGTTTATGATAAGGATGACTGAAAAGACAGCAGCATTACTTAGATTTCCCCACTGGCAAAGAAAGCCAGAGTAAAAACAAAATGAATCTTTGACCCAGACAGCAAGCCATCATGTGTACTGAGCTGTGGTGAAAGTAGCCTCTTTAGGAATTCATTTGGTAATTTTCCTTTAACCCCTGCGTTTACAACTAAAGAATCCCATATTCTTGCTTCTTTTCCTAAAATTTGATCAGCAACACACTTATAAAAATAACACAAATTATATTTAAAACAATTTTGACCTTAAACATCAAAAGAACCACTTATCTTACCAGCAAAATGAACGTATTCAGAGTAGCAGAAGAATTACAATTCAGGGAATGCCAGCTATGGTAAACCATAGGCAAGTCTGGAGGAAAAAAAGAGGAATTTTATTTTATAGAGGAAAAGGAGAAAGTTGGGAGGGGCTTGGAATAAAGTCTGTTGGAGGAAAGTGGGAGTTCAAGGTGGTGATATTGGCTGAGTTGTGGCAGTTTCTCATTGGCTGGGCGGTTGCTGGGAAAGAAGAAAGTCTTTCCTTTTGCTGGGGTGGTGTAATGAACTTCCTCCTGCCTAAGAACATGAAATAAACATCTATGGAAAGTTTGTGCATGACAGCTCCCTCTTCATGGCTTTACAACTCCATTTTATTTTATTTTTTCATTAAAAAATTATTTTAAATGACTCATGGACAAATCATGCATCATTCATCATTAATGGAGAGATTAAATCTACTCACATAGCATATATACAGGGACATAACATAAATGTGAAAAAAGGCCTCACATGGCTGAGATAATGATCATTTGCTTATCATTTTGACATTCTCTCTACATAGAAGTAAACCATTATAATCGAATGAAATTCAGGTGATTTTTGAGTTTTATTTATTTCCAGTTTATTATTTTGAATAAAAATTGCAGGTGTCATGAAAAATATAAGACAGGCTTGAGGGAAGCATTATTAGAAGGCTTTTAAGCTAGTCTCATGAAAAAAAACAATCCATATGAATCATTAGATGAGAAATAGTGAAATATATCTTTAAAACTCTTCTGCTTTTTGTATTTTTTCTTAAGTAATATTAAAATGCCTAATAGAGGGGCGCCTGGGTGGCTCAGTCGGTTAAGCGGCCGACTTCAGCTCAGGTCATGATCTCGCGGTCCGTGAGTTCGAGCCCCGCGTCGGGCTCTGTGCTGACAGCTCAGAGCCTGGAGCCTGTTTCAGATTCTGTGTCTCCCTCTCTCTGACCCTCCCCCGTTCATGCTCTGTCTCTCTCTGTCTCAAAAATAAATAAACGTTAAAAAAAAATAAATTATAAAATGCCTAATGGATATTTCCCATTGCATCCTTATGTTGTCTCCAGTATTTGTTTCCAAGAATCAATTTATGAATTTGAAAACCAGGAACATTCAATTAAAAAAAAAGTTTTTGTTATCTGAAAATGACTTTTAATTCCTATGTTGTTAAAAAAACACCACTACATTTTGATTTTTGTAAGTATTTACTTACATAATATTGTGAAATTCAAAGAGAGCAAGTACTATTAGTTGCTTTGAAATTTCTAATCAGTCTTTGGCTCCACAACTAATCATGAACATTTTACAAGGGAAATTAAAATAGGAGATCCAAAAGCAGGGTACTCTTCATTTTTTGAGTTAAAATATATCTACTTTGCTAATGTTTATATTTGTTTTCTCATAACGCCTTGCCAATTTATTTATGTGTTTACCCTGTCTTGTACTTAACTGCTGGACATTTGTCCCACCAGCCTCAGTAACCTCTTTCCCAGATTGTTTAATCTTACACCCCTTTTCCAAATTATTTTCTCTTTCATATCCATGGATGATAGAATATTGCATTTAAATCCATGTGGTGTAAATAAAATGGATATATTAAACATGCTTGTGTATTTTATTTTATCATTTCCAATGGAAAAAAAATGGACTGCTGAATTCAGTTCAAACACTGTATTTCTCCTAGGAAGCGAAATTTTTCATCTATATCTTGCATACTCTTCAGCATAAATGCTTCCCTCTGGATACACTGCATTCTGTGCTGTTTTCCTGTATAAAATCCACTGATTGCAGCTTTCCTGTGTTAATCTGTGAAAATTCTACAAATTCTTCAATGCCTATCCAAATACCATTGATTCATACGGACTGTCCTTACTTCACCCCAACACAATGTCACGGCAGTTTTACTCATCTCACTCTAACGCTGTTTTCCTGTATAATCATCTTGAAACTTAATACTTTGGTTTTGTGTTTCTTGTTTTTGTTTTTTTTTACCTGTTGTTCTTCTCAGTTTGTTTGGTTTTATCCCCTTTAAGATATTCTATTCTTTTTATTTTTAAGAGGTATAAGCAAGCCCTTGACCACATGCATCCTGTTTCTTATTTCTAAAGCAGAATTAATAATAATAATCATAATTTATTGAACATTTCTTATAAGGTAGATACTGTGGTAAATATATACATTATCTCTTTTACTCTCTACAAAAATCCTGCAAAAACATTACTATTATTTCTATTTTATAATAAACAATCTTCCCAAAGTTTTGATTCAGGATTGAAAGTCAGGTCTTTTTGACTTCAATGTTCCTAATATTAACTACTATGTTACATTTGCCTGCCTATGCTACAGATTCTAAATTGAAATATAATAGTTTATATATTACATAATTATTTTCAAATTGGGTGTAATAGTCAATAAAATTACTTATACAAATTTTCAAATATTCCTTATATATAAATAAATGTAGGCAACAAATAACCTTTTAAAAGACTTGCACTATGGGGCACCTGGGTGGATCAGCAGGTTGAGCGTCGTCTGACTTCGACTCAAGTCATGATTTCACGGCTCGTGAGTTTGAGTCCCACGTTGGGCTCTGTGTTGACAGCTCAGAGCCTGGATTCTGCTTCGGATTCTGTGTCCCTCTCTCTCTCTGTGCCTCCCTTGCTCATGCTCTGTCTCTCTTTCTCTCAAGAATAAATAAAACATTAAAAAAGAAATTTAAGAGTTGTACAATGGTTATGGGCCCATCAGAGAACTGAGGTCATGGAGTAAACTGCCTAATCAAAATTTGGAGAGTCATGCATTTCTACAGAGTTGTAGCTAAGAGTTGCTCATATGAAAGAGAAAACACTGCATCCACAAACAGGTAGGAGCATTTATGTAATTTTGATCAAATGTGGACTTGTCTGAGAATGAGAAACACCTAGGGGCTATGGTCTTAGCAACCATGTCTATACACACACACACACACACACACACACACACACCACATGCAAACTTCTGGGAGCTTTCTCTACAGGAACTCCATTGGGTTCTCACAGTAAAGACTGAGCAAGTTTCCCTCCTGGCCCTGACAGGGACAGGGAAGAGTGACCATTATAAAATATGCCGAGAGGCTCCTTCATATGAACCCTGCACTCTCCAGTTAATGGGAATTGCCAAGAACTCAATGTTGAAAACTTGTGCCAGCTGGGAGAAAGATGTTCTTCCCCATTCAAATCCTCTCTAACTTTCCTGAGTCACTTACAAAGCGGGGCAGGAGCATAGCAGAAGACAGGGCTTTAAGACAATAGATTGCAGCCAGGAAAAATAGTAAGGAAATATATAAAAAAAAACCAAAATAAAAAACAAACAAAAAACTTATACAACTAGAGGAAAGGTAAGAAACACTAGTGAAGGCCACAGTCTTGAAATACAGACTCACTAAAAGACAAACATTTAATTGCAAAATTATAGAATACTTGTGTAGAAATGAGTAATGGGAAACCTTACTAAAATGGTGGTTTCAGCAGCAGGGGGAACCCTCACACCTTACCACTAGTAGTCAATCGCAGACCCAACAGGAAGACACTGACTTGACCTTGCATGTGGATGATACTCTACTATTCTAGCTAGAGAAAAAGATGTATTCCTTATCTCCCTCTACCCCCAGCCCTCCACCGGGCAACAGCTCAGCCAATGAAAAGCCCTATATACCCAGTTTACTCCAACGGACTTTCAGTTTATAACATTCTTCCCAACTTACACTTTTCTCCTTAAAAAGTGTACCTTCCTGGGGCGCTTGGGTGTCTGACTTCGGCTCAGGTCATGATCTCACGGTTTGTGGGTTCGAGCCCCGTGTCGGGCTCTGTGCTGACAGCTCAGAGCCTGGAGACTGCTTCGGGCTCTGTGTCTCCTTCTCTGTCCCTCCCCCACTCTCACTTTGTCTCACTCTGTCTCTCAAAAATAAATAAATGTAAAAAAACAAATTAAAAAAGAAAAAGTGTACCTTTCTTTGCTTCCCAGACTTGACTCTTGTCTGTCCCAGATTGCAATTCTTTTTTACTCCTTTATAAAGCTATATTTTGTTGGTAAAGTAACTAGCATTTTAAAATTTTTATTGTTAACATTCTTTTTCCATATACTTTATCACCACCTCATAGAGCTCCAGTGTAATAACAGTGGACTACAAGTGAATGAGATGCAAGACACGGAATGTCTCTGAAGGGCGGTATCTAACGAAGCCCAGAGCCAAGAGGAGAGGGAAAAAATAAATAAATAAAAAATATTTCAAACTAAATAAAAATTAAAAAATAAGCCTTATCAATATTTGTAGGATGCAGTTAAATAGTAATTAAGAGAAACTTATGCCTGATCTATATATTAGAATGGAAAAAAAATAAATGACCTAGATTTCCATCATATAAAATTATAGAAAGATGAATGTATCAAATATAGAGTGAATGAACTTTGAAAAAGGAAATCAATAGAAAAAATCAACAAAACCAAAAGTTAGGTCTTTGAAAAGATCAATAAAATTGATGAATCTCTAGCCAAAATAACATAGAAAAAAGAAAAAGTATACAAATTGCTAAGACCAGAAATATATGAGAGGTGATCTATATTGGTCCAACAGACATTAAAAAAAGATAAGAAAAAATACTATAAATAACACCATGATCATAGACTTGATAACTTAGATGAAATGGACCAATTCCTTGAAAGACATTTTTGAAAGTTCCTTGAGAAGTTCAACATAGTCTTATTATACATCCAGAAATGGTGCTTCAAGGAATTTACCAACTTACTTAAAATCATATGTCTTCACAAAAACCTGCATCAGGCACTTTATAGCAGCTTATTTATAACTGAGAAAAAGGGAACCTAGCAAATATCCTCCTATAGATGAACAAATGAATCATAGTGAATTACTACGATGTAATAATATTCATCTAAAAAGGCAATTAAATATCAAATTAAATCATACAAAAACATACATGAGTCTTCAATTCATGTTGCTAAGTGGAAAAAAACAGGCTGAAAATGTTGTATTCTTTATTATTACATTTATATGATATTCTGAAAAATGCAAAGATATAGACTTAGTAAAGAAATCAATGGAAGACAGAAGTTTGAGGAGAGAAGTAGTGAATATATGGAAGTTCAGAAGATTTCTTAGAGAAGTTAAATGATTTTGTATGTTATTGTATTGGTGGATATATGTTGACACAATGCATTTTTCAAACCCATTAAACTTTAACGCCAAAAGTAAAATTTAATATACAAAATTAAAAAAAAAAACCTTTTAGGAAGACAGAGGAAAACAGGATGGGGTTCAGACTCTGAAAAAAAAAAGCGAATTATATTACAGATGTATGAAATAGCCTCATAAAAGTTGATGGAGGGATAGTTTAAGTAATTTTGGAAACGAGTGGAGCCTATAAGACTAAAAGAAAGACTTTACATAAGCACTGTACTTCGCCTGCAAAAATTCTGTCCACAATGGGTACGAGTTATCAATTCTGAAACCACTACACATGTACATTGGAATTGAACGTTTAAGGAAATGGATGTCATATGTGGATACCAGGTTCCTCACTATTAGAGTAGGAGATTAAAAAAAAAAAGGGATAAGGCTTGAATGATCCACATAGTATCAATTAGGGCTACAGACATCAATATAAAGACGTGCTGGTTCGATGTAGATACAGAAGACACACAAGAGAATGTTAAGAGATAGGGGTATATACATACAAGTCAGTAGACACACATGCATGTCCTTGTTGTGTCAGTTGAGAGGACTTAGAGCCATGAGACCCTAGTAGCAGTAAACATTCTTTATATCCCGATACTGCTTTCCCCGATTCCCTAATAAAATGAATTATAGGATTTTTGAAGAAAGGGTATATTTTAGGGCTGGGACAGAAAGCATACAAGACACACTTGGAACATATAGTGCCAGAAAGTAAGGAAGTGCTCAAAAATATATACCACAAAGGAGGGACACAAGTGACAACTAAAGAGCCCCCAATGGCCAAAGCCAGAAAATTTTACAGAGCTAAAATTGTGTTGGATTATAATTCGCAGTATAAAATAAATATCAATGAGTCCAGGCTGATATAAATAAGCAATTGAATATCTAAATGGGTAATAAGAGGCAATTCTCTTTGCAGAAGGCTTTCAAATAATTTATGTAGATACTGCCTGAAATAAGTAGAACATTATTCCCCACTCTCTACATCTGGGCTTTAAATTGTGATTTTTCTACCAATGAATATAGAATGTAAGGGGGAATGTAAATTTACAATGAAAACATCTGTACGTTGGCCAGGTGATCAAGGTTAGCATCAATAGTGATAAGTCATGATAGTGTGTACCCTTGATATAATATGACAAAAATGGTACTTGATCTCTGTTGTCATTCTTTCAAACAAAACATAACTCTAATGTAATCAGGGGGAAAATGTAACACAAACCTAAATGGAGGGACAATCTATAAAGTACCTGACCAGTATGTTTCAAATCTGAAACAGATTTGAACAGATCCTTAAAAACCAGGAAATTCTGGGGCGCCTGGGTGGGTCAGTCTGTTAAGCATCCAAGTCTTGATTTTGGTTCAGGTCATGATCTTGTGGTTCATGAGTTTAATCCCCACCTCGGGCTCTGCGCTGATAGTGTGGAGCTTGCTTGGGTTTCTCTCTCTCTCCCTCTCTCTCTGTCCCTCGCCCCCCCCCCCCGCCCCGTCTCTCTCTCTCTCTCTCTTTCTCTCTCTCAGTCTCTAAATAGATAAATAAACTTAAAAAAAAAAAAAAAAAAAAAAAACAAGAAAAGTCTGAAAAACTGCCGCAGGCAAGAGGAGCTATACATGAAATTTGGCATGATAGATGAGAATCTATCTACAGAAATGGTACGTTCAGTAAAATTGAAAACATATGAATAAAGTATGGACTTTAGTTAATGACAATCTATTAATATTGGCTCATAATTTAGGCAAATTTGTCTTATAAGCTGTTATTAATAGGGGAAAAATTCATATAAGGTGTGTGAGTATTCTCTGTACCATAATGTCAACTTTTATGGAAATCTGAAGCTATTCTAAACTCAACAGTATATTTTTAAGAGATAGACAAATGATTTGAATAAGCACTTCCACTGGGAAGATGTATGGATGGCAAGGCAGTACATGCAAAGTTTCTCAAATGTATTTCTCCTTAAGAAAACATAATTACAAACACAATGAAAGACTACTACACACCTGTTGAAATGACTAAAAGTAAAAAGTATAGAAGCACCTGAGTGGCTCAGCCAGTTATGTATTGCACTCTTGATGTTGGTTCAGGTCACGATCTCATGGTTCCTAAGATCAAGCCCAGCATCACACTCCATGCTGACAGTGCAGAGCCTGCCTGGGATTCTCTCTGTCTCTGTCTCTGTCTCTGTCTCAAAATAAATAAATAAACATTAAAAACTAAAATTAAAAAGTTTGAACACATCACCTGATAGTGAGGATGTGGACGAACCAGATCTCTCATACACTGCTGGTGGGATTTAAAATGCACAGATTTGAAAAGCAGCTTGGAAGTCTCTTAAAAAGTTAATCATTTCCCGACTGTTTGATGTGACTACCCCACCCCTAGCTATTCACTCTATCTCTACTTCAATGGTTATAACCAATATGTGTTAAAGAGTAATTCTGAAACCAATCCCTGTCTCTCTCTCTCTCTCTCTCTCTGCCTCCCCGACACAATTTAAACCATTATCCTATAAGAAGAATTAGTCCATTCAAATAGTTTTGTTACAAGGAGAGTGCAATAATTTTTCTTTCAAAGTCAAGCCTATGATTCCTTCAGGAAAATGTAGATATATTGTATACAAAGCTAGAAGAAATCTGAGAGATTACTTAGTAAATTCATCTCATTTTATAAGTAGGGATACTTAGAGAAAAGAATATTTAGATGGCCAGTCCTAACTCTCACATGCGGTGACAGTAGAAAAAGAATTAACATCCAGGTTTGCCACTTTCTCTTTTTATACCTTCTAGAATTACCATTGGAATACTATAGTTAATCTATCTACTATATTCATCTCTAAGGAATGTATTGTTTGATCTATGTTTTTGAAATTTCTTCATTTTTAACTATATTTACTGATTTACAGCTTTACTTTTTCATCCATGTTAAGATTCACTTTAATGCATTTATTACATTTATTTAATTATTTCATAGTGTTCCATAGAGTTTATAGCACAAATAAGGATAAATTCTAATCTTTATACAGCTTCTGCTCACACAGTAGGCTAAAAGTCTTATTTTTCTGAGGAAGAGAGAGGGATAAGAAATGAGAAGTTAGTACTTGGAAAGGACCTCTTTTTGGAAGCTCGTAACATCCTTTTGATAAATAGAAAGAGTATTTCCCATTTCTGACATAAGCACGAACACAAACAACCTTGTTATACGTCTGATTCACAGACGTATATCTTTTTATCTCGCAGAAATATTCCAAGGAATACAAGTGTTGTTTTATAGATATGTTCTTCTGTAACTTTACTAGATAAAGCCAAATTAGCTGATAAAGAGCTTTTTCCAGTTTAAACACACAACAGCAGTGTATTAGAGTTTGTGATTCTTCATATTGATCAACATTGGTTTAATCCTACACATCAATGTGAAAAGAACTTAAAGGTGAATATGGGCAAAACATCAGAACAGGATATTCCCAGAAGAGGAAACTGCTCAACAAATTTATAAATATGTCCTAAATGTAATAATAGTCATGAATATGAATATATGATCATGAGACCCTCTTTCATATCCATATGTAAAACAATACAAATGTTAATTATAATTTTAAATGTTCCATTTTAAAATATTTGGTTTGTTACTTAGATAAATAGCTACAAACTGCAAGAAAAATATTATGGAGTTTAAGTGCAAAATGCTGCATCTAAATAAGTCCATATCTTTTGATCTAGGACAATTAATCTTTCTGTCTCTGCATCTACCCCTGAAAATGGGAATTTTAGTGTCTATCTCATGTTGTCATGATACTTACACAAAAAAATAAACAAAAAAACAAACAAAAAAAGAAAGAAAGTATGTGAAAGGTTTTGTCAAACACTGGTAGGAACAAGTAAATGCTAGCCAAGATTTTTAGTACTATTCTCATAATTATCATTAATAAATCTCTATTCAATTAATGAAAATGTAAGGGTCGACCTTCTCTTTCAGCAGCATCACTCCTGATAAGTATACCTATTATGCTTCACTGTTGAGACCTATTCAAGTAAAATTGGCAATGGGTTGAAATGCTTCAATAAACAAAGAAGGCAGAGAAAAAACTGTTGCTGGCATAAATTCTTGCAGTTATTCAAAGAAGCACAATAGAGCCAATCAGTTATAAATCCTCTTTAAGTTGGAGCTTAGTGGCCATCTTGGTGATTACTATGTAATATAAATTTTCTGCATATCACTAGAGTCTGTGTCCTAGTTTTAAAATACTCCTTCCTGGAGAGCTATGAATCTTTGAGAAAATAAGTATATTTCAGCATAAATAAAGCATACAATCACTAAAGATTAAACAAAGACATTTACTTACTATGTGCACGTACAAAAGCTTAAGTGAATACATAGATGGTTTCACAAATGGTAGACAGACACATACATACATAGATTAGACAAGTCAAGTAGCTCGTGTGGAGGAATAATTATAATTATAATCTCATACATGTTGATAGCCAACATTTATAGAATTGTTACAAAGCTCCATACAGTATGCTAAGGGTTTACATAAACTATTTTAGTTAAATATCATAAGACTTCTATGCCACAAACACTATGGGTTTCCCTTATTTATAGATAAATAAACTGAGGCATACAGAGATTAAATAACTTACTCAAGACCCTAAGTAGTGAGAGTAAAGCCAGGATCATTTCCGTGTTCTTTCAGCTCCCAAAACCATGGTCTTAACACATTTCATTTCTTCACTGTACTGACAAAAATGGCTAAGTCATATGAAACATTTCCCTTGTGATATTAAGCCTAAAAATTATCAATTCATAGACATTCGGGGTTTGGCCATAATATTTAGATGTGTTGGTGGTTTTGTCCTTATTCTTTAATAAATAAAAGATTTTAAATTGGAAAGGCCAGATGATAGAATTCAGTCCTTAAACAATTTTGAAATGTCAAAAAGAAGGCAGAAGGATGGAGGGACTGAAGGAAGAGAGGGAAGAGAAAGAAAGGAAGGAAGGAAGGAAGGACGGAAAGAAAGAAGGAAGGAAGGAAGGAAAAAATTCAAATGTCTTAAGGTCTATCTTCTGAACTACGTATAAATATTCTGAATTTTGTTCATTGTCCAATTAACCAGAATCAAAGTGAAAATAAATTAGACTTAATTTATTAACAACAGCAATCTTAAAATGGAAACAAATTTCGTTCTAATATCAGTTAGGATTCTGTTGATGACTTAGATGTGTGGAAATGCAGAATATGTAATAGTTTCTCTGGATATTGATTTCCTACTTCATAAAACAAGGAAATTGACTTACATTATGCTTCTAGTTCTAATATAAAATCTAAGATTTTTTCCCACATATTATGTTGGTGGGGGGGGGAGGGGGAGTAAGAGATTGACACAAAGAATGTTAAGAAAATAAATGGACTAGTGAATCCATAATTATTTTTATGACTACCACAGGGCATAATGAAGAATCACTGTGATTTTACTCTACAGAAATTTCAATGCTCTCTGCTGTGCTGAGCATTAGGGAAAAAAAAATGATACAAGTGCCAGTTCCTACATTTACAAATCTATACAGACTAATTAGCAATTAAATGGAAATTTTAATAAATGCTATGAATCAAGCCTAATTGTATATTCTGTCAGCTAGCTCTGATGTGAGAAATGCCGTTCCATACTTTTTCTCTATTACTTTGAATAATTGAGAATAAAGTGGGTGTGAATTGCATAACACTTCCTCAGTGCTTCAAAAACATCAAGGAAATTCACAACTCTTCTATCACTAGGAAAACATTAATCAATTTTACATTTTCACAGATATGAATATGAAACCAAGCAGATGATAAAAATATGTTCTATTCTGAATTATGTCACAGTAAAATGAATACATTCTTTCAGAGAACAGAAATTAGTCTTCAACTATAATATGTTTATGTTCATGCTCCAGGCACGCTAGACCATAGTCCATCATTATCACCATCATCGTCATCCTCATCATTACAGTATAAAAACAGAGAACATAATAGATCATCTATTTGTATCCCATTGTGTAAATTATAATAATATGAATCATGAGGACCTCATTTGATAGGCAAATAACACTATGACATGCTTTTATATTTAGTTGTTGAATGATGTTCTTTAAAAAAGAAATGTTATTCCATTTAAAATGATGGCCTTATTATTCTAATAGTTAATAACTAGCTCTTTTCTTTATAACTCCAAGTATTTTTATTAAGAATAGGAACTTCAAAAGAGTAAGATCTGGGACATACTGTTTTATAATGCATTATTACTATAATAAGTAATTTGGTTTCATAGGTAGAGCTTTAACTTGGAATAAAAAAAGGAAATGTCAAATCCCAAACTCTTCAGCTTAGGCCCTGAAAGACTTTGAGCTAGGCAGGTAAGCATTCAGGGACTTAATGTCCTCATTGATGAAGTGAGGATAACAATTTCTACCTTAAAAGTAGTAGTAAGGACCCATTGAAATATTTTCTAAACAAGTTTTAGATTTTAAATCACAAAACAAAAGCAAAATATTGTTAGCATGCTTATCACAATGCTCAATGGTTTAAAATAAGTTGAAGTAAATTTAGTCAATTAAACCAATGTAGCTTAGCGAGTCAAAAAGACAGGTAGTATATAATATTAGGCATCATTTTTTCCCATTTCTATTGTTATTTTTATGTATTATTATTTTTTGTTTAAATTTCTAATGTGTTTGTCTATAATAATGATGTATAATTATTTGGTATAGTTGTGGAATTCTGTCTACCCAAGTACAAAGATACCTGTACATGAACCACAATTTTGAAATGTTAAGATTAGGCTTAAAGACATTCAGTATCTCCACTTGTGAATCCCTTTATATAAATTTATTCATGAATCGTGTAAACTGGCCTGAGTAAATTTGTAAAACAGAGTTAAACCTCTCCATTATTCTTATTTTTCTTAATTTTCATACAGCATCTTCTAAGGCAAACATTTCTGTCTTTTTGATGATCTTGATGATTTTTTCTTTCATTACCAAATCTTTAGGTCACATCCTTAGCTCATCCTAGTATAAAAAGGATGGATAATACTACAGTTTACTATTCCATTGTACCATAAAATTTTTACCATAAAATTCCATGAACCACTGAAACTACCCTAATCATATTACAATAGAGTATCATTAATAAGAGGCGTTTTTTAGTTTTCATTTTTTTTAATTTTGTTGTGTTTGTTTTTTAACATTAAGACTAAAGATGAGAAGTAAATGAAAAGCATATACAGTTTGAAAAGGAATGCAGTAGCCTCCAGGCTGGCTCTCCATGAACCTCACCTTTTATTATTCAAACCTTTATGAAGATTCCCTCACACATTATATCAAAGTTAATCTCTGTGACCAACAGAATATGGCATTAGCAAAGGCATGAGACGTCTGAAGCTTGCTTTCTAGGGTAAAAAAAAAATGTTGCTTGTCCTAGGATGCTTTCTCATGCATCACTAGCTGGAATGAAGTCAATTGTCCATTTGTGAGGAAATGCAAACAGCCTGACGGGTGGGCCTATGCTGAAGGAAACTGACAGCCCCTGACCACAGCCAGCACCAACCTGCTAGCTAAGCTACCTGAGTCAAGTTGGAAGCAAATCTTCCAGCCCCAGTCAATCCTTAAGATGACTGCTACAATGGCTAAAATCTATCTGTAGCTTCTGAAAGACCTTGGGCCAAAACTACCCAGTTTACCCGCTTCCAAACGGACTCATAGAAACTGTGAAATTATCAATGTTAATTGTTGTTTTCACCCACTGAAGTTTGAGATAATTGCATGTGCAATGTAGATAACTAGTAAAAGTAAGAAGCAATATTTAAATTTATTACTATTTTCATATATCATGAAGTAATCCTTTTATAAAAATTTAAGATTCCAAATATGGAGATGGGTTATTTCTCAGACTCCCTAATAATATATTAAATCTGGATATAGAATTTTCTTTACTTAATATACATGATATAACACTTTAGGACCTATTGATATATTTTTTAAAATATTTATTTTCGAGAGAGACAGAGAGAAAGAGTGCGGAAGGGGGACAGAGAATCAGAAATGACCTCTGTGCTGACAGTGGAAAGCCCCACACAGGCTCCATCTCATGAACTGTGAGATCATGACCAGCTGAAGTCAGACACTTAACTGACCGAGCCACACAGGTGCCTCTGGATTTATTCATATTTGCAAACACACTTTTCTTTTTAATTTTTATTTGTGAAAACTGAGTTTATTTCAATCAAAGTTCCTAAGGCTATGGCATTTTCACTGATACTGCCGTTTCATATGTACATTTTAATACACCACATATTTCACTGATTGGCAATCTCATTACTCTTGACATTATAAAAATTTACTTATTAAATGATAAGCAAGATTTAATGACATTTCTATGAATGTATTTGTTTTAAAGGAGTGAATCCATAAGACATTTTTAAAAGATAAATGAAAGAAAAAGAAAAATTAAAAAGTAACCCAAAAGAGAATGTAAAATCTTTCTAATGGAAAATAGCCATAACTTGACTCTTCCTATGATGTTATTTACTAAATACTAATGGTCTTTTCCAATGAGTTCATACAAAATTGTGCCTTTCCTGGTTTCAGCTTTACTTGTAAACTTAAAACAAAATGAGTCCATTTTCATTTTAAATAAATTAAAATTAGTGGGCTTTTTGCACTATAGATTTTGAAACATAATAAAAAATGAATTACTGTTTCAATTATGTTTCAGTTAAAATTAAGGCATCCAATTAATCATTTTCACAAAAGATTGAATGTACTTTTTAACAAAAATAAAACAGAGATGACATTATTTCATTCATCATTTTTGAATCATGAGCCATTTTGTTTCTCAAATGGAATGTTTTACTAATATAGCAGATATCAAAAGCTACTCCTGTAAACTTTGAAGTAAAATTAGTTTTTGCTCAAATGAAATTACTTTAAATGAAATTAATTTTATTTAACCTTATTCTTCAGAGGAAAATGTAAATTAAAACTGCAAAGTAATACTAATTTAAACTCACCAAACAGATGAAAATTGAAGGGTTTGACATGCTAACCATCAGTGAAGATAAGAACCTAGGTGTTTATGATGGCACTGTGGTTGAGAAAATCAATGTGGGCATGATTTGAAGTAATCAGGTAAAACTGAAGCAACGATCTCAGCCAATGTCCTCAAAGAAGTTTTCGTTCAAATACAAATGGAGACATGCCTCCAAATATCTATAGCAGCATTTATAATACAAAAGCCCTGGGATAACTAAATGTCTATCAACAAAGAATAGAAAAATGAATCATGGAACACTCATAAAATGAACTATTAAACAACAGTAAAAAGCAAGTGAACTGGAGAAGTGCAAATCCATGTCATTGTCAGGAGTGTAAAATTGAGTGAAAGAGCAGGTTGCAAAGTATCACATATACTTATACTTCATGTATTGAAATTTCAAAACCATGCAAAGATAGACAGTATACATTAGTTACAGCCTGTAAGTGGAGGAATAGCAAACGCTAATTTGAGAATGATTTTCTTTGGGTGTGATGAATGACCCAATGTAAGGAGACATAAACAAAATGCTACTGATAATGTTCCATTTATTATGCTGTGTAGTGTATAGATAGATATAGATACAGATACAGATACAGATACAGATACAGATATAGATACAGACATAGATATAGATATTGTTTCTACATTTTCATCATACAGGTCTACATATTTATTGTATATATGTCTATGCATATAAATGTATATGTATCTGTATTATATATTTATAGTTCTTTAAGTAAAAGTATATAGACATTGAGAAATTGAACACATGTCATTGTAGAATGCTAAATCATATATACTGTGGACTATCTCAGAATAGCTAATATATTTTTAAGTGTATTCATTATAAAGAGCCATTAGAATATGCAAAGATAAAAATAAATAAGAATCTCTTACAATATAAATATAGAGTGAATATGACTTGAGAGCAGATGTTGAAAAGTAATCAAGAGAAAGAGGAAACTCAGTTTAAATAACTTTGATAAAACACAGATGGGCATCTACACACAATGAAAGTGACAATCCCAGAATCAGACATCAGAAAAAATCAATATAATGTTAGGTTACATTTAATAATGACTGGTGTGAGTCGAATTATGGCTTCAGATGACAAGAAGAGCCTAGTTGCTGGAGGCAAAGGAAGAGAAGAGGCAAAGTGAGGAGAAAAGAGGAAAAGCATAATCCTCCAAAACTCATAAGGATAAGTAGAAATTCAATGTTATCCTTTATGTAGAAGGATAAAATGGAATTTTTTATTGTAAACTTTTCATGTATATATTCTCAAATTTTAATTTATAACCACACAACATTAAAGGAGATGTTCTTAGAGGAGAAAAAAAATATCTAAGTCACTGATAAGTGTTTATCACAGGAAAACATGGCAGTTAAAAAACCTAAAGTCAAGATATTGTCAGACTCACCAAAGTAGATGCTGACCTTCTGTATCAATAGAGCATGAAATTATGTGTCCTATACACTTTTTTCATAATTCTTATAGCTTCCTTAGACAAGATCATACATGAGTATGACTGTAATAAAATGTTTAAGCAGGACATTTATCTTTGCTTTAGGAGCATAAATCAAGAGTACAAAAAGAAGCTCTCTTAGGAGTCATCTACATTAAACAATGCACCACTATTTTATGGTTAATATGCTATCGTAGTCACAGATCATAAAACGCAACCGTGCTTATCAGCAGAGTTATGGTTATTTTTCCCAAACCTTGAAATACAAATGTCATATGTAGGACCAGCCCTTGAGCCAGATCATTTTAAATGGGTCAAAGATTTTTTAAAAAAAATTTAACCTCAAAATTATTCAAAATTACATAGTATTTTAAACATTACATAATGATTCTATATCTATGTAAGATTCATCATTCTGCTATTCTAAAAGTCTTTCTGATGTGGCCATCATCACTAACCATGCAAGAAGCAAAGCCAATGACTGGAACAGAGATTTTACTCAAAACCCTTACGGATCTTCTGTGAGATATCTTTAAAGCAGTCTAGGGCCAAGATAAATAATATTTATGAGCCTGGTCCAAAGTAATTACATGATACAGACTTCTAGTTTTGCTAAGTCACTTGGGATATTGTTAAAAAAATTCAAAAGTGAACTTTGGGGCGCCTGGGTGGCTCAGTCGGTTACGTGTCCAACTCCAGCTCAAGTCATGATCTCACAGTTCGTGGGTTAGAGCCCCACGTTGGGTTCTGTGCTGACAGCTTAGAGCGTGGAGCCTGCTTTGGAATCTGCGTCTCCCTCTCTCTCTGCTCCTCCTCCGCTCGTACTCTCTCTCCATATCAAAAATAAATAAAACATTAAAAAAATTTAAAAAAAGTGAACTTTAATGATGTTTAGAACAGTGAGGTCCAGCATACCAAGCGCTGCCTCCAGGAAGCCTTGCCACTCTGGGCGGCTGCCTCGAGGGCTTGCTCTCCCACCAGTCCTCATTCTTCTACTAGATTTATCAGAAACACTAGAGAGACTTCCAGGAGATTTATGCACTGTACACTTTTAACATTTATGTCTGGAACATCCTCCAAATGAGCTTATATTTCTGTCATTTCAATAAGCAGTAGTAAAATCCCATCATATCTCATCAAACAAGAATGTTTTATATACTTACATATATAAATATACATATACATACATATATAAATATACACACATATATGTACATATACATATACATATATTTGTACATACATATATATACATATATGCATACATATACATATACATACATATATAAATATACATACATATATAAATATACATATATACATACATATATAAATATACATATACATGCATATATACATACATATATAAATATACATACATATATAAATATACACATATATATATATTTATATTTCCTCTTTAGAAAATGCCTTGGACATATTACTTTTAGAATCCATTCTTTGAGGCAGGCCATCCATCACTTTCCTCCACCACTGTTTAGAGTATATGAACTTTATGTTATATTAACCAATATGATATATGAAAAATATTGACATAAAAACAAAAATATGAAAACCAATTTCAGTATCTATTCTTTTCACCTCACAGACCTAATTACCTGAGAAAACTGGTTCTTTTTCTTAGTTCAGCTCTGCTTTTAGCTGTATAGTAGCTAAGGAGAGCTGTCTTAGTTTTTCTTGCCCTTAAGAAAAGAAAGCTCTGATATTTTGGAATCAAATTTGGACCAGGAATAAATTTCTAACCAGAAAATTCTCTGAGTTTGACGTTTGTTCTTTTATTTCTTACTAGTCTCAGAATAAAACATCCACTCCCTGATTGGTCTGATTGGTCAATCTGAGTTCAACCTCTAAAATGGCTATTTTCTGATTCCTGCTTTGTTTTTTTTTTTTCTTTGCAAATAATTTCTGTTTTTAAACTTGCTACAAATTTTTAAAACAAAATTTTGTTTCTTACATCAGTTCCTTCCTTTTTAAATTAAGCAATGCTGTTAATTAAAATAATGTATAATATATAATTCTAAATCCCCTTCATCTATTTTCAATAAGTTCTATTCATGTAGCTTGTAAATAAAACCAAGTGCAATGATATTAAATACACACATATAAAACTTTTTTTTTTAAGTTTATTTTGAGAGACAGAGAGCAAGACAATGAACAGGGGAGGGACAGAGAGAGAGAGGAGGAGAGAGAACACGAAGCAGGATCTATGCTGTCAGCTTGGAGCCTGATGCAGGACTCGATCTCACTACCATAAGATAATGACCTGAGCAGAAACCAAGACTCAGATGCTTAACAAACCTAGCCAACCCAGGCACCTCTGCACATGTCTAAAAAATTTAACAAATGTATGTATTTATGTATCCCTGTAATCATGGCCACAACAATAAATATATAGAATTCTAAAATGTTGCCTTGTACCCCTTCCCATTTAAGACCCTACACAATCCTTCTTCCTCTGCAAATGACAAATCAGCTTTCTCCACTATATATTACACTTGTTTATTTTTATTCTGTTTGATTTTAGAAATTCATATATATAACATCATACATTATGTATCTATTGTATATGGCTCCGTAGCTCTAATATTTATTTTGATAGGATGATGGACCTTATAACTGTTACGGGTTGACTGGATTCAGTCAGCTCCTTGAAAGAATGTGAAGCTTGTTTTAACCTGCAGTTACTTGTAGATCAATTTGATGGCTTTAAGGTCTATTTTATTTTTAAATGTTTACTCATTTTTGAGAGAGAGCGTGCGTGCAAGAGAGCGCACAAGTTGGGGAGGGGCAGAGAGCAAGGGAGACAGAGGATCTGAAGCAGGCTCTGCACTGACAGCAGCAAGTCCCATGTGGAGCTCAAACCCCTGAGCCATGAGATTATGACCTGAGCCAAAGTCAGACGCTCAACCGAGTGAGCCACCCAGGTGCCCCTACTTTGAAGTCTATTTTTAAGCATTTCTATAGAAGGTCTAAATTAGTCTTCACTTTAAGAATACTTCAATTCTACTACAGTTGTTATCCCTTTGTGGTCTCTAATGTATGACCTATTTAACCTCTAGGAGTTCTTCACTCTGCCTTGTTGGAGTTTGAATGTATCCCTCTTTTGCTTCAACTTTGGGAATTTTTCATCTTACAATTCCTCGAGTTTCTTTGCCTGGCCTTGTCGAGTTTCTCACTATAGCTGAGTGGTCAGGAACCCAGCAAAGGATCTTATTTAAATAAGGCAAACTTTACTTAAATATCTGTAGCTGTTTCTGTATCTCCCTCCTTTATCAAACTCTGTCTCACATTTTCCAGTTGGAAGAGCTATTCTACTCCCCAACCACAGTCTCTGTCCTCTTAATTCAGCAAGGTCTCTAGGTTTTCTAGGTTCTTTAGGATGTCCCCTCCCTACTCCTTCCTCCCTCCTCCAAATATTTTACTAGTTAGGCTAGTCATTGAGCTCACATGGCTTGTTTCTTTTCTCAGATCCCAGTCATGCTCTGCGTATTATTTAATGTCTGGAAACTATCATTATATGTATTTGGTTCAGATCCTCATTGTTTTGTTTACAGTGTTTACAGTGTATCTGGTCTTTATTTTACCACCATTTCCAATAAAGGAAATCTCTTTAGTCTATTTTTTATATATTGAAACAGAAAAAATAGTAGCTGCGTGTCTCTGTTAGCATGTAGAGTTTGACTAAGGGACATTGGTCACCAAAGCCAAACAAACAAACCAAAAATCTTCAAATAAAAAATAAATTAAAAGAAGTCTAATGAGATAATGATCCAGTGCAATACAGGTGCAAGGTGGGCACTTTTAATTTACTAATTTATTGAAATGTGTCCTAATTGCAGACATTAGGTTTCACATTAATCAGATAATGAATCCTGAATGAAACTATTTCATGAGGCTTTTCAATAAGACAATGAAAAACAGCCACAGATAATTCTAAAATAATACTTTAATGTATCTGCAAGTATCTCATAATTTTAGTGGTACTGCTTGTGGGATTAAAAATAAAAATCTATCAAGAAATATGCCTAGAATTTTCTCATGCAGACAGAATATTAGATGTGATGATAAATTATAGATATGATTGAATATAGAGCTGAATGATTAAACTTGGAACCAAAGAGTAAGCAGTTAATAAATACTGCTTGACTGATTTATAGACAAGTTTGTAATCTTAAATGCATCCAAAAGGTAAGGGGAAAAAGCACATAGTAAAAGTAAAAGAAATAAATGCTAATAAAACGTTGCTATAAATCTCTTAACCCCAAGAAGAACCCTTTATTTCTTAGAATGGGTAAACCAAAATGTTTGCTTATCTCTGAGATCAATAAATTCATTTTTCTAGTATGCCAGTTAGAAAATATTGGAGAAAAGGACCACATCTGAAAATTTGTCTATCTTCGGTAGTTTTGCAATGGTAAGTCCTAAGTAAAATACTAAAGAGTCTAACTTAGATTGTTAACTTTAAGTTATGAATATTTGTAATTTCCAAATCCATTGACTTAGGAACTATCCTTAAGAGAATTAAAAAAAAATGTAATGAAGAATTTTTACTAGATTTAATATATTTCCCTTTAATATTCATCTCTCAAGTACTAAAATATCTATGTGCTGTGTTTTCTTTTTGTAACCAAGTACAATAACTACACCTAAATGTTTCCCCCTTTGCCCCCAAAGAGGTAACTCTGTTTCCCATTCCTTAAGGTTCTTTATTTATTCATTTTTACAAGACATCAACTCATTTATGGGTAAATTAATTCAGGATTACTGGATTACTGCTCTAATATCAAAGGCCTATTACTTCTATATCTCCCGTTCTCTTCCACGATGGAAAAAATTCCTATTTGTTAGTGGCCTTCATTGCAATCACTTCATTTTGTTTTTAACTTACAGACGTTAAGGGCTAACCTAGAGTTAAGGAGTTTATACTACTAAGCAGGACTGATTTGTCATGACAACTCAGCAGAGAATATATGTAAAAAAACAAAATCATGTGGAATCATAAAATTATTGCACTGGCCTTGTTCCAGAAGTCAAATGGTTTTTATCTTGTTTTTGTAAGGTTTAACGAGGTAAAGTAATTCATTTCATGCCGTATCAGGAGCCTAGTTTAGAGAATTCCATAACTTTCCTTTTGCTAACATTCAAGAGTTAAACAGAGCCTCCAACCTATGACAGAACTCATTCTTTACGTTGCTAATGGCATGATCAACTTATGTTCTTAAAGTTTGAGATGATGTTTATAAAAGCTTTCAAGGTATCTTAATGAATCATATTTTTCTCCCCGTCAAAAATCATTTGCTAGTTAGAGCTATATATTTTGATAATGAAAATACAAAAGACTTAAAAAAGAGAAGAAACAAACTTAGTTTTAAACTGTACCACTCATCTGGAATATAGAATTTTTCAGAGAAGACTCATTTCTTTGAGTAATAAATCTTAGTTTATTTATGGCTTTTATAACTTTGAGGAATTCTAACTCTTACCCAAAGGTTTGGGAAATTTCATTATGTCTTGATTGGTGAAACACAGGCAAACATATGATTTTTTAAAAGGACTTGCATTACAATAAGAACAAGTAAATGAACAGATCTAGTGGATGTTTCCAAATGCCTCACAGAATTAAATGCCTGGATGAGAACAATTCCCGCCAATGGCAATATCTTAGATGCAGTCAGATCTCACAATCTTGGATTATTGTTCAGCCACAAGCTTAAACTGAACACAGGAAAGTAGCTTCAAATTTCATGCAGGATTTGGAAAAATCTCAAAGCCTGGGCAGACATGTTTTATTTTTTTAAAAAAGTCTTAATTTATCTCCCAATTATAACATAGGTTAAAAACAATGGGAGAAGAGGAAATCAGTTTTACAAAAACTTCTTGAATAAATCCTAATGTTAGAAAAATTCAAACATTACATGTTTTACTGTGTGGCATTAATTTATACTGCTTTTAAAAAAATACACTGAGGTCGCCCACAAATGGTTCTTCAACTACACTTGAAACTATAATACTGCATAAAGGCTAAACCAGAGGAAAAAATGCAGCATCACTGATCCTGGGTATGTCTAGTAATCTTCATTTTTGAGGTATGTTCCCTCTGACCCCATTTTACTGCAAGTGTTTACCATGAATGGATGTTGAATCATGTTGAATGCTTTTCCTGCATCTATTGAAATGATCATATGATTTTTATTCTTTGTTTTGCTGATGTGGTGTAATGGTGATTGATTTGCAAATACTGAATCTTCCTTCCAACCCAAGAATAAATCCCACCTGATTGTGGTGAATGACTTTTTAATGTATTGTGGTATGAAGTTTGCTAATATTTTGTTGAGGATATTTCCATCTATATTCATCAGAATATTGGTCTGTAGTTTTCTCTTTTGTGATGGCTTTGGTTTTGGTATCAGAGTAGTATTAGCCCCGTAGAATATATTTGGAAGCTTTCTTTTATTTTTTTTTTTAAGTTTTTGGAATACTTTGAGGAAAATAGGTATTTAGGTCTTTTATAAATGTCTAGTAAAATTGTGAATCTATCTGGTCCTGGATCTTTATTTCTTGGGCAGTTTTTTGACTACTGATTCAATTTCATTACTTATAATTCATATATTCAGATTTTCTATTTCTTCCTGGTTCAGTTTTGGAAGATCATATATTTCTGGGAATTTCTACATTTCTTGTAGGTTTTCCAGTTTGTTGGCATATAATTTTTCATAGTATTCTCTTATAATTCTTTGCATTTCTGTGATATCAGTTGTTACTTCTGATTTTATTTGGTTCCTTTCTCTTTTTTTTTTTTTTTTTTTTTTTTTTGATGAGTCTGGCTAAGGGTTTGTCAATTTTGCTTATCATTTCAGAGAACGAGCTCTTGGTTTCATCAATTTTTTCTATTTTTTTTCTTTTCTTTTTTTTAATTTAATTTATTTTTTTTTAGTCTCTGCCATTTATTTCTGCACTGATCTTTATTATTTCTTTTCTTCTACTCACCTTGGGCTTTGCTTGTTCTTCTTTTTCTAGTTCTTTTAGGCATAAGGTTATATTGTTTGAGATTTTTCTCATTTGTTGAGGTATACCTGTATTGCTGTATACTTCCTTCTTAGAACTGCTTTTATTGTGTCCCAGAGATTTTGGAGCTTTTTTGTTTCCATGTATTTTTTTTTTTATTTCTTCTTTGATTGCTTCATTGATCCATTAGTCGATTTAGTATTGTGTTGTTTGGTCTCCATGTGTTTGTGGTTTTTTCCTTGTTTTTTTTTTTGTTTTTTGGCAATTTATTTCCATTTTCACACCATTGTGGTTGAAAAAATGAATGGTATGATTTCAATCTTCTTAAATTTATTGAGTCTTGTTTTATGGACTAATATGTAATCTATTTTGGAGAATATTCCATGTGCCCTTGAAAAGAATGTGCATTCTGTTATTTTTGGATGGAATATTCTGTATATATCTGTTATGTCCATCTGGTCCAATATGTCATTCAAAACATTGCTGCCTTCTTGATTTTCTGACTGGATGATCTATTCGTTGACATAAGTGGAATGTTGAGTCCCCTACTATTATTGTATTACCATCAGTTTCTCTCTTTATGTCCATTAACATTTGCTTTATGTGTTTATGTTATGTGTTTATGTTATCCAGTGGTTGGGTTTATAAATATTTAGAATTGTTATACCTTTTTGTTGGATTGATCCCTTTATCATAAAGTTAGGTCCTTTTATTTTTTCATTCGTTTTTTTTTTTTTAATTTTTTTTTTTTTTTTTTTGAGAGAGAGAGAGAGAGAGAGAGTAGTGGGGGAGGGGTAGAGAGAGGGAGACAGAGAATCTAAAGAAAGTTCCTTCTGAGCTGTCATCACAGAGCCCAACCCAGGGCTCAAACCCATAAACCTTGAGATCATGACCTGAGCTGAAGTTGGAAGCTTAACCAATGGAGCCCCCCAGGCATCCCTGTTAGGCCCTTCTTCATCTCTTGTTACAATCTTTGTTTTAAAGTCTGATTTTGTCTGATGTAAGTATTGCTACCCTAGCTTTTTTTTCCCCCACTCCTATTTGCATGGTAAATGTTTTTTGATCCTTCCACTCTCATTTTGTATGTGTCTGTAGATCTAAGGTGAGTCACTTATAGGTAGCATATAGACGGGTCTTGCTTTTTTGTCTATTCCTCCACTCTATGTCTTTTGATTGAAGCATTTAGGTCATTTACATTTAAAGTAATTATTGATCAATATGCACTTTTGCCATTTAAAATTTTGTTTTCTCATTGTTTTTATAGTTTAGTTTTTATTTGTTCCTTTCTTCTTCTTTTTCTCCCTTTCTTTGTGATTGATAAATATCTATAATTTTTTGTTTAGCTTTCTTTCTTTCTTTTTTGTGGCAAAATGGTCTAACCATAGGTTTTGGGTTTGCAGTTACCATGAGATTTGCATTTAACATCCTAATAAGAGTCCATATCAGTTTGATGGTCATTTAAGTTCAAACACATTGTAAAAAAAATATGTTTTTCTTTTTTGTCTTCTCTTCCCTTTTATTTCCTTCTCCACATTTTATGTATAATAGGTTCTCTCATGTAAATAAGTGTTTGCTTTTCTCTTGCTACTTTTAGGATTCTCTATCTTTGACCTTTGACATTTTAATTATTATGTGCCATGTGCTTTGGTGTTTTTGCAACTCTCTGTGCTTCTTGGACTTGGATGTCTATTTCCCTATTCCCCTCTTTAGGTTAGGGAAGTTTTCAGTTATTATTTCTTCAGATAAATTTTCTACACCTTTATCTCCTTCTTCTTCTTCTTCTGGGACTACTATAATTAATGGAAATGTTTGTTTGCTTGATGTTGTCCAAAAGATCTCTTAATCTATCTTCATTAAAAAAAAATTCTTTTCTTTTTCTTTTTTTGACTTTTTATTTATTAATTATTATTTTTTAATGTAATTTATTGCCAAGTTAGCTAACATACGGTGCATACACTGTGCTCTTGGTTTCAAGGGTAGATTCAAGTGATTCATCACTTACGTACAACACCCAGTGCTCATCCCAACAAATACCCACCTCGATGCCCATCACCCATTTTCCCCTCTCCCCTGCCCCACCCATCAACCCTCAGTATTTAAGAGTCTCATGGTTTGCCTCCCTCTGAAAAACTTTTCTTTTTATGTTGTTCCACTTGTGTGCTTTTTCTTTACCCTGTCTTCCAGATTGCTGATATGATACTCTGCATTCTCTAATCTACTGTCGATTCCTTCTAGTGTGTTTTCTTGTATCAGTTATTGTATTCTACCACTCTGATTCTTTTTAACATTTTCTATCTCTTTATTAAAGGTCTCACTAAGTACTTCCTTTCTTTTCTCCAGCCCAGTATCTTTATGACCACTACTTTAAGTTCTTTATCTCGCATATTGTTTTACTTTGTTTCATTTAATACTTTTATTGATTTTTTTTCTTTTTCTTTCTTTTGGAGTGTATTTTGCTTGACTTTTGTATTTATTTCTATGGATTAGGCAAAATGGTTACTTCTCCTAAAGTTGAAAGAGTGATCTTGTGAATGGTGACTCTTGTGCAGACTATGTGTATGCTTAGTGACTTTTGCTGGCTGTCTGGAGCTGTGGCTGTATATGCTACTCTTTTAAACTGTCTCTCTTGCTGTTTTCTTGCTGTTCTCTCTGTCTTTAGTTGTTCAGTAGCAGTTTACTCAGCCCTCTGATCTTCAGGATGAATTGTTCTATTAACAGATATAATTTGGTGTGGTCCATGAAAGAGGTTAGTTCAGTCTTCCTACATCACCATTTTGAACTGCAATTTCCCAATAATACTCACTTTCATAAAGCATGGTAAGGTTTTTTTGTGTATGTATGTGTGCCTATAATATTATATCAAGTTACGATCATTGTGTGTGTGTGTGTATGCGTAGATCTTTAGATGTAAAGGGAGAAAACAATACTAGTGTGCTCCTGAGAAGCACTCCTGAAGAAATGATGTTTTTAGTGTAAAAAAGAGCTTTATTTAGATGACTATCTTTGATCTTTGATCTTCATATAGATAACTATCTTGGCACAGGTACTTGGAAATTTTTGGGGAAATTTATCTATTACTAAACTTACAAAGAACAGATGTGGTTTTAAGATTTTCCTTTATAACAAATAGTAATTTATTTCATAACATCCTGAGTATGGTTGTACAAGAAAATTATGCAGTGAATTAAAAAAAAATAAGTACAGTTGACACACAATGTTAAATTAATCTCAGATGTACAACATAGTGATTCAACTGCTCTCTATGCTATGCTATGCTCACAAGTGTAGCTACCCTCTGTCATCATACAACACTATAAAATACAAACAATATCATTGACTATATTTCCTATGCTTTGCCTTATATTCCCATGACTTATTCATTCCATAACTGAAAACCTGTATCTCCCACTTCCATTCACCCATTTTTTCATCCCTTCCCCTCTGACAACCATCAGTTTGTTTTCTTCTCTTTCTTTTTTTTAATGTTTATTTATTTTTGAGAGAAAGAGAGAGCTTGCAAGCTGGGACAGGGCAGAGAAAGAGGGAGACAGATTCAGAAGCAGGGCTCCAGGCTTTGAGCTGTCAGCACAGAGGATGTGGGGCTTGAACTCCTGAACCGTGAGATCATGACCTGAGGTGATCAGACACCCAACAGACTGAACCATTCAAACACCCCCATCAGTTTGTTTTCTGTATTTACAAGTCTGATTTTGCTTGGTATTTATTAACTTGTTTTGTGTTTTAGATTCCACATTTGAGTGAAATCATATGGTATTTGTCTTTCTCAGTCTGACTTATAATTTTGCATTACTTTAGTTTTTAAAGTAACAGACTACTTGAATGCGGGCTAGTCACTAATCTTTGGATCTTGGTTTTCTCCTAGGTAACGATGGAATGTTAAGCTATACGATTTCCTAAAGTTATTTTTGTTTATTGAATCCATAAGGCAAGATTCTTTTCCATAAATACTTTAAGTTATACTGAATTAAGTATACAGTTTTTTTCATACCCACATTTTCAAAACTGTAATTGCTACAAGAGGATGCTATACATGAAAATGCATTCAAATTAAAAATGAATAGCATAACCAGGTAACATCCCTTGTGGATGTATTTTAAAAGACCTTAGTGTTTCCTTTCCTTTAAAACTGCAGGTACATGTGATATATACACATGTGATATTCCAGATACACATCCTGGAATACATTAAGGTAGTTTTAAGACCAAAGTTGACTCTAGGCAACAAAAGTAGCTTTCAACTAATATCTTTTTGAAAACAGTTTCTGAAGTTCTTATTGTAAGGTTACCGAGAAAATACAGTAACTGTTTTTTCCTTATACATTTTAAGAAGTTCACAGAATATGAAGATACAGAGAAATAATCCCGTTTCATTGCATTCTCCAACTTCAGGCTTACCTAATGAGAATAGGAAGCGGATAAATCTCCTCATACATGAAATAGAAGGATGTCTGCCTTGTTCTCTGGTTGATATAGACTGACAACCCCTGGTTTGAAAGTTAGCTAATGAGGAAAGAATGCATCATCTTTCTATCTTTCCTTGTACTGTAGAAGTATAGTTAAACTAATGATTACTCAGTTTATTTCCATTTTCACAATTGTTAGTGAAATTTCTGTAGAATTCAGACAACATATGTCAGAATTCTTGTAAGCCTTTAAACTTCTAAATATTAGGGAGAGGTGTTTCTTAACATATGGTATTTTACCCAGATATCACCCATTTTTGAATCTTTTGTTGCAATTCACCAAATGTGATGAATAGATTAAAGATTATTTGTTCAAGGCACTTAAAAATTTAGTTTTATCCCATCTTGAATAAAAATTGTGAAGACCTGGTGAGATAGAGGTCAAAATTATTGACACTTTGATGGTATTAAGGATATCTTCGTTAACTAAGTCCTTGGAATAACCGAAGACTTATTCTTACATTATTTCATTCAATTATTCAATTATTCTTTTATTCAACACATTCAGTACATGATCTGCATGCCAACTATGAATGGGTATTGTGTCTGCAAAGTAAGTAATAGTCAAGTATCATTCTATTTAATGTATGGGGAGATTAATCTCCTTCCTATTCTCATTTGGTAAGCCTGAGGTTCGAGAATGAAGTGAAAGGGAATTATTTCTTTGTATCTTTATGATTTTTAATTCCGTGAACTTCTTAAAATGTACAGGGAAAATAAATACTATACTTTCTTGGCAACACTACAAGAATATCCAGGAATCGATCAGGAAGGTGTATATTCACCTGAATTAGTTACTAATTTGCTAACAGATGCTCAGATGAAGGTAATTTATTGTAATTCTGAAAAATAAACTTTTGCCAATAGTAAAATTGTTTGAGATTCCTTTGATCACCAACCAGTGCTCACTGCCATTTTAGCAAAACATCTCACTGCCATTAGTATTTGTATTGGAATGGTTTTTATCTCGTAGTTAACTTGGAAGACAGTGAATATCTTCTCCATTTATAGATGTTGGATCCAGTTATCCATTGTTCCCACAACCTTATTATTCTAAGTTCTATGCTTTTTCCTGGGTTGAAATTCATATCATTCCTTAATTTGTTTATTGAGCACTGCTTAAGAAAGAAATGAGAGGAAATGGATCTAGCTTCTTCCCATATGTGAGCATATTCAATACAGCCAATGTTGCCTACTTTTCAATGGCACAAATCCTATGGATCTAATTTTGTGAAATTATAAAATGAGAACTAAATCCTCCATAGAGCTTCTTTCCTAACAATCATGCTTTACCACATTAATATTCATGCAATTAGTAGAAGATTGTAATTATTTTATATTAATTATTTAAAATTGTTAGATTTATGGAAAGTATGCACTTGCCTTTGTGAAGATTTTAAGGGAAATTAAAAGACGGTGTATCAGAGATAACTATTATGCCATTTATTTTGCCCATTTTTGTTATTGTTGTTGGAGGATTTTCAGGATCTTCTTACTGTGTGGACTGAACTTTGCTAAACAGAATCAGTAAACATATAAATGGCAGGAAATTTGGTTTCAGGTATCCAGTCTGGCAATTCTTAATGAATGATGTGTTAAAGTTCTTACTATAATTTTTTTAGAAGATTTTTTCCTAAAACCTTGTTTTATTCAGAAAAACCCTAGTAGATTAGAAATGGGGGTAAACTGTGTTTCCTTCTGATAAATGTTTAGAAATAATTTTGTCACTAAAAATCAAGTCATATTCTATGTGTGGCATAAATAATAATGTAATATTATATCTATATAGAACTTCCATGTAGGAGATATGCCAAGGTAATTTGAGACTTGGATGTACAATTTTGAAACACAGAGGCGGGGAGCTGCCCACCTTCCTTCTATTAGCATTTATATTGAGAACCCACAGAGTTTGTCTAGCACAAAGGTTGAACATCAATTACAAGTTTGTTGGTTTCCATAGAGTCACATGAATGCATATCATGTTGTCTTGGAAACTAAAGTAACTATAAACACAATTGTCCCCCATTTAGATTGTGAGAGCAGCTAGGGACACTTTCTTGGATTCTAAATTATTCAAACTGTATGTTCATATTCGTACTTCCATGGTAACAAGGACAGGTATCCATTAAATAAAATGAAAAATATAATGCATTTTATTCTTTGAATGTAGACTCATATCTAATAATAAATACGTTTCCTTTTTCTGTATTTCCTTTCTGTCTAGAACCATGATATATACATAAATAACATCTATGTCCATAGAGTACATTTTACATATATTTCACTTATTTTCAGAAAACTATACAATTTTAAAACATTTGGTGATTCAGTAAATGCCTATTAATTCATTGATTATTATTTGCTTGATTATGTTTCTGGCTTAATTTAATTGTCTGTGTGATATTAAGATTCATTAAAATAAACTAGCAAAAAAAGAAATAAATTATATGTACTATTTAATAATTTGTCTTTGAATCACAAGTGATGTAAACTTAGTGGTGTTTCACCTATATATTACTTTCACTCCCTGCTCTGCATTTATTTTGTTAAATCTAAACTATTAGTGGTTTCTGTTGTGGTTTTTTTTTTCATTTTTTTTTTAATGTTCATTTATCTTTGAGAGAGAGAGACAGACAGAATGTGAACAGGGGAGGAGCAGAGAGAGAGGGAGACCCAGAATCAGAAGCAGGCTTCAGGCTCTGAGCTGTCATCACAGAGCCCAACGCGGGGCTGGAACTTGCAAACCGGAGATCATGACCCCAGCCGAAGTCAGACGCCCAACCGACTGAGCCACCCAGGTGCCCCTAGTGGTTTTTGTTAAAGTAAATGAATTTTCTTATTACAGAAACTAGGGTTATAATAATGGTTGGATTAAAATTAATAAATTACTAAAAATGAAACATTTTAGATCCATATGTCCTGGTCCTATGAATACGTTGAATTGTTTATATCTTATTCTCAATAGTAAATGAATTTTAAAAATCATGCTTGCTGCCCGTAAAAGTTTCAAATGTAACAAACTGGTAAAAATTTCCCAGCCATGTATTTTTAGAGAAAAAATAATCTTATCATGCTGTTTCTTTGTTGATTCTTTCCCTTAATATCAGTAAATGTACATATTTCTTATATAAACAAATGGCTTTTACAAGTCTTTATAATTATTTTCAGTCTATACATATCATCATGTAGTTAATCGATGGAAATTGATGTTGTTTTAAATTATCCTTTTAGTAATTATATACAGTGAACATCTTTACACATATATTTTTTGCTCACATCTATTCAATTTTCTGTAGGATAGATTCCAAGAAAGTATATGGTTTTTCGTATAAAAACTTGATAGAAACAATAATGCAATTTATCTTTTTTCTTTTGTATAATAACTTGCTTACTTTTTATAATTTATATCCTGTTAGTTGGCATATGGTGCAACAATGTAAATTATCTTTAACAATATTCACTGATAATTACAGGAATAGTGTGTATTTTTCTCCTACTTTCTAAAAAATGCAATATGCTTGTATAAAATTTTGTTACGTGCATACTAATACACATAGATGTTGAATACATTTTTGAAATTGAATATCTCACATATGTCTTACACACACAGATAATTTTACTTATATATATACCTATGAAAAAAATTGCAGTCATTTTTAGTTATTCAAAGAGGTTAATCTTGAATTAACAATAAAAATGTTTAACAATAAATGCAATAAACATGCTAGTACTTACAAAAAGAAACAAAACAACTATGATAAAATCCATGAGTACAAGAGACAAATATTAAGTGGAGTCTGAATGTTGGAGCACCACTATCATTGAGTAGAGGGTTGAGATCCACTTCAGATAATGGAGTACGGATGCTAAAGTCATTCATGAAACACAAATTAAAAGTTCGATAGCCCTTGGTAATAGAAAAAAAGATAACTGCAGGGAATTATAAAGAAATATTTTCTATTGTACTTTATATTACTTAACATTCAGGTAGGCTAAAATAAATTTTACCTTGCAATGCAAGTGAGTAATGTAAAACTTCATGTCAAGCACTCACTCCATGTTATTGCCAATGAGAGCAATTCAGTTTCCTCTTTCCTATATTGTGATACTTCTCCTTTTTTTCCAATGGTCAGGTTCACTGAAAGCAATTCTATTCATGATTCATATTATTCTGGATTTGGGGTGGTGCCAACATGCAAGGTTGTGAAAACTTCTTCTTTCATCCTCTGACTCCTGTCCTCTGTCCAGCATGGGGACTTCTGTGAGTGCTGTTCAATCTATGACTATCTCAGGCATATACCCTCATCATTGAGGAAGGCTTTTCAGTATTCTGACAGTGTTCAGTTTGGATAATGCTATCGAGTATGGTTGTCCTCAGCCCTATTCTATAGGGGAAGTGTCAAAATGTCCAAGTGAAACTTGATTTTTTATTTATTATTAATACTGACACTTCTCCTGCTATTATCATTGCTATTTGCTAATTAACCAGTTTTCTGGTGGATTCAAATGATGCACCATTTTTTTTCTTCAAGGTAAAACAGAAAAAGAGTGTCTCAAGATTATAGAATGTAACTATTGAGATTTTTTTAAGTATTGAGAATATTTTTTTAATTATTTTAACGTTTTCAAGGGCATGGCTGTGGAAAAAATAACATTAACTTTAATTCAATTCCCTATTTATCTCAACCTAAGTAATGGTGTGAAAACAATGTTGTCATTTATATTTATGCATACAAGAGATCCTATCAGTACCAGGGTACCCTACAGAATCACTCAATATAAACAGCAACAAACAAGCAACAAGATGCACCAGGCTTTAATTGTCCCCAAAGTATGAAGTTTATGGCCATTAAGTTTCCCTGCCACAATTAAATCCCTGTTCCCTTTTTTTTTTCCTCAGAATAATTAGCTATATAGACCGTCATTATAAAAGGTATCATAAAGTGTTGGTGGCTTTCTAAACTTCTGGGTTATAATAACCTCTTTTGCTATGACAATACAGTAAAAAGATGGAAGGAAAAGATATATTTCCTAATTGGTGAAAGACAAAAAAAAAAAAAAAAAAAAAAGACAAATGGACAAGAAATACTTGATGTGAAAGAAATACCTGAATGTGTAAGATATGTAGAGATTTAGAAGGGTAAACATTTGTTATTTAATCTGGTAAAGATTAAGATTTTGTAATGCCTGCGTGGACGTGGAGGATGCAGGACAGTCGCTGCGAATTTTTAGGACTTTCCAGTTCCAGTTTAGACCCGAATGTGACGGGTTTGTGTTGCTGTTTGGCATTCCTAATTCAAGGAAATCCCCTCTTCTGGTTGAAAGCACCGCGTGATTCCCTGGCCCTCCTGCATCAGCATCACCTGGGCAATACAACCGGCAAATAACCGGATCCTGCTACAGATCCGGTGAATCAGAAGCTGGGGGGGGGGGGGGGGGGGGGGGGGGGAGGGGGGGAGGGCAGTAATCTATGTTTTAAAAATGTTCCAGGTAGTGTTGGTACACGCTGAATTTTGAGACTGCTTCGAAGTGTTGTGTTTCCCTTAATTCAGGTGCTGGAAGTGACACCTCAAATGTCAGCTGAGCTAACCCAAGCTGCTTACCTTCAAGATCGTTACCAGAGCCAAAACAGTGCTTAGGCTTTACCCACTCAGACTTCGATGCCAGAAGATAAAGTGAAAAATAAATGTGTGTCTAAAAAGGAGAGATCTCGGGGAATGATCTGGGTCAACAAGGAATGTGGAATTCCATTTCTCCACAAATTTTATTGATCCTAACATCTCATTTACAGACTTTTTGCCCTCCTCATTTAGACTTCTCCAGCAAACATAGTCCATGGTAAATAATGATTCTCTGTAGGCCTGTAACAGCAGTAAATTCTATTTTCATAATTAAAACAAATAAAACGAAAATGCTACAACACTGAAAAAAAAAAAGATTTTGTAGCTTAACCACCTGTTAAAAAACTAAATGGAAGGATTCCTTTTAGGGTCATAATTGTTAGATGCCTCTTCACAAATGTAAGATTCTTTATGATTTTGCTAACTCAAATCAATCTTAAAGGAAAACATGGGAGCAGTTTTAAATTTAAAAATGTATCATGATTTAAGGCTTGCATGAATCTTGTTATAACAATTTTACACTAATTACAAGATACTTTGGAGGAAAAAACAGTAACCCATTATTATATCTATTACGGATCAATTAAATATGTAAAAATAGACTCATAAATTATTCCTTCCTCATCAATTTAGAAACAGTCAAGCGAGGTGAATTACTTTTTTATTTTTAAAGATATTTTTTACTATAAAAAAGAACTTTTGAAAATTTTCCAATGTTCTTCCCAATACCTTATTTTCGCAAACTGCACATATATCACACAAACGTTTTACATTTATATTATCTGTGCATAAGAGGGAGAGGAGAAGAGGGAAGAGAAGAAAGGGGGTGAGGAAGACAGAGAATTACTTCTTTCTTCATTTGCTTTAGGAGTGACTATTCTGAGCTCTTACAAGTCCTTCTGTGTCTACAGGCTTAACTCTAGAAATGAATTAAATAGATTAGTTCTAAATCCATTGTACTATTATCTGCTTCTTTTTTCTCTAAATTAGTCTTTTTTGGTTTATACCCATTTGAAGTGTGAAATTCAGTAGCTTTGACAAATATATACACCAATGAAACTACCATTATCATAGTCATTCTATCCATTCCTCACCCCTCCCTGGGTCCAGGAACATCTACTTATGACACTAAAGATTAGATTTGCTTTTCCTAGAATTTCATAAAGTTAAATGACACAATATGCGTTCTTTCATATTTACTTTTTTTTTTAATTCGGAAAAATGCTTTTGAGGTTAATCCTTGCTTTGGGGTATACGAGTAGTACCTATCATTACTGAGTAGTATTCCTTTGTGTGGGCAGGACAGTTTGTTTATTCATTACCTGTTAAAGGATAGTTAGATCGTTTTGGTTTTGAAGTTGTAGGCCTTAGCTTATTTCCAAGTTTTGGAGGGGTTTCAGAAAAAGCTTCTATAAGCATTCATGCACAGATTACTTGTATGGATGTGGATGTTTATTTCTCTTGCATAAATACTTAGGGATGGAATTGCTGGGTCATCTGAAAAAGGTGTGTTATACTCTGTAAGAAACTGTCAGAACAATTCCCAATGTTCTCAAATTGTTTTCCAAAGTGTTTGACCATTTTACATTCCACAGAAATAAGTGAGACTTATGATCGTTCCATATCCTCAGCAATTTGTTTACAATTCAACAATTTTAGTGATTGTGAGTGGCATCTCACTATGGTTTTATTTGCATTTCACTGATAACTTGTCATATATTATATAATTTTGTGAGGTACCTAATAAATATTTTGTCCCTTTCTTATTTGTTTTTTTATCATTGAGTTGCAGTATTCATTATAAATTCTGGATAAAAGTCATCTTTTATATATGTTTGTGAATATTTTATGACGCTATAGGGTTTGCTTTTTATTACAATACGTTTATTGAAAAGAAGATGTTTTTAGTTTGATGAAGTCCAATTTATCATTTTTTCTTTTGTACTGTATTTTTATTTGTCACCAAGAAACTACTATCTGTTTCATAGTTTGTAAAGATTGTGTCCATGTTTTTTCTACAAGTTTTATAATGTATTACACTTAGTACGTGATCTATTTCAAGTAAAATTTTATTGGTGTGAGGTAAAATTGAAGTATTTTCATATATATATATGTACATATTTTTGTAATGTTTCTAGCACTATTGACTTAAAAGACATTTACTGAATTGATGAATGGATCATACATGTGGATTTATTTCTTAACTAGTATATTCCATGGAGCTATATGATCATCCTTAAGTTAAAATCACACTGTCTTTATTACTGTAGCTTTATTATAAGTCTTGATGTCACGTAGTAAAGTCCTCCAATGTGCACTTCTATCCATATTGCTTTTCTACTTCTCTGTATTTCATTTTGACAATTTTTACACATCAAGATTTAAAAAAATGTAAAAGCGCCGAGGATTTTCATTTGGATTTCATAGAATCTGTATATCAATTTAAGGAGAATAAGAATCTTAACAAAATGAATTTTTCTTATCTATGAATATCTTTAGGGTATACTTCCTTATTTATTTGGATTTTATGTACTTTTCTCATTCACCATATGAAGTTTTCAGAGGCACGAGTTTTCACATGGCACATTTAATTTATTCCTAATATTTTATTTTTGTGTGCCATTGGTATTGGATGTTTAAATTACATTTTCCAGTTGCTCATTGCTAGTGACATGGTAATTCAGTTTTTTGTTTGTTTGTTGACCTTTGTCACTAGGTATGTTTACTTACTAGTTCAAGGAGCGGTTTTTGTTTTGGATTTTCAAGTATTTCCTATGTATGCAATCATGTCATCTGTGATCAAATAAATTTTTACTTCTTCTAAACTGTATGCCTTATATTTGTTTTTATTGCTTTATTGCACTGACCACCTCTTCCCATACAATGTTGAACAGAAGTAAGAATAAACATCCTTGATTAGGTTTCCAATATGGGGATAAATAATTTAGTCTTTCACTATTAATTATGATGCTAGATTTTGGTTTCATCTTGATTGTTCTTATCAAGTTGAAGAGATTCTCTAAAGTCCATTATGCTTAAAAATATTTACCAAATACGGGTATTGGATTCTGTTAAATGTTTTCCTGTATCTAATTAGATGATCATGTGTTTTATTCCATTTTAATCTGATTATATAGGAAGTTACATAGATTAATTTTTCAAATACGAAAACTGAACTTGTATTACTGGAATAATCCTCACCAGTTTTAATGTCCTATTAGTTATGTATATTACCGGATTGGATTTACCAAAATTTTGTTGGATTTTTGCATCTGTTTCATGAAGGATATTAATCTTAAGGATTTTTGTTGTTGTTATTGTTGTATATCATTTTCTTGTAATGTCCTTTGCTGGTAATATTAAATTACTGCTGACTCTAAAAAATGAGTTAGGAGTTATTTTCTTTTCTATTTAGTGGAATAGTTTATGTATAATTAGTTATTTCTTCTTTAAATGTTTTGTAGAATGACCTTTTGAAGTCATTTCATCCTGAGCTTTCTGTGGAAGGTTTATCAGCTATGATTTCTATTTTTCTTTTTTTTTTTTTTTTCAACGTTTTTTATTTATTTTTGGGACAGAGAGAGACAGAGCATGAACGGGGGAGGGGCGGAGAGAGAGGGAGACACAGAATCGGAAACAGGCTCCAGGCTCCGAGCCATCAGCCCAGAGCCTGACGCGGGGCTCGAACTCACGGACCGCGAGATCGTGACCTGGCTGAAGTCGGACGCTTAACCAACTGCGCCACCCAGGCGCCCCTATGATTTCTATTTTTAAAAGTAAAGTGCTATTCGGATTACTTAGTTCCTCATGAGTGAGCTTTCATATTTATATATTTATGGAATTCATTTTAATTGAATTATCTTTCCTTATTATCATTTTCATATCTCTAGTATCTATAATGATGTCTAATATTTAATATTGGATAAATCTCATTAGAAAATCTGTCAACTTATCACCTCTCCTGGATTTTTTCTAACAGTCATTTCAAATATAATATGACCTACAGTTATTAATACCCCTCTTTCAAAAACTATTTCATCCCTTGAATACTTGTAATATTATCTGACTAGTTGCTCAAACCAATTTGATGTGTCAAATTCCCTTTCTAATTATTGTTTCTATATAATTATTCAATAAATATTACTATTTTTCCATCAATAAATATTTCTAACACTTTGTTTCCAACACTGTTGCCACCACATAAATCTTTTCATGCTGGCTGGAGAAACAAGAACTATTCACAGACTCCAGTGAATTCTCCACCCACCCCCTTTTTTAATATCTTTTTCAATAATTGTCAACCCTGGCTTTGTTGACCATACACCATTTACATACAGATCAGTAGCCGGCCAATATTTGCCAAATATTTCATTGGACTCATCTGCCGAGGTCTGGTGTCATTTCTTTCTGTCCAGCTCCCTCTTTTCTGATTCTATGCTCTGCTGATTCTGGCCACTTCAATCCGGTGTGTATTCCTAGGCTCTGTTTGAGATCTCCCTCTTCGTGCTGCAGACTAACAACCATTTCCCAGCAACGAGCTGAGCAATTATCAAGCTCACCTCACTTGGTTCCATTCTCCCAGATTGTAATCTTGAGCTGCCCTGATCTAGTGCCTGAGGAGAGTGGTTTTACATATTTTGTCCTATTCCCTAGTTGTTTCTGGCAAGAGGACAATTGACAAAGAAGTTAATTCTTCGTGGGCAGAAACAGACATCCTACATTATTTTTGAAATATACTTTTATTGGGTTGAATTCTAGATTGGCATCCCCTCCCTCTAAATACTTTAAAGCTCTTCCTACTTTCTTCTTGTTTACATTTTCTCTGATGGTAAGTCTACAGTTAATTCTTTTCGGTTTTTGTTTGTAATGTCATTTGTCTCTTGCTCCTTTTAGGTTTATGTATCCCTATTTTTCCAACGATTTAATTATATGTTCTGGTGTGGGTTTTTTTAGTATCATACTTTTTGAGGTTAAATGAGCTTCTTAAATCTGTATGCTTATAGTTTTTGTATAATTTGGAATATGTTGATGATCACCTAGGTTTATTTTCTGTCTTTTTTCCCCTTCCACTCTTCTGTTTCTTAGACTGGATAAACATATCTTAAATCTTTTTATATTGCCCTATAGGTTTCTGAGATTCTTCGTTTTTCTGACCCTTCTTTGTGCTTGTGTGTTTATTCTGATCGTCCTGAGTTCCATTTCACCAATCTATACTTCTGAAATGTATCTATTAATCTGACTCAGTGAAATTTTTATTTTACATATTTTACTCTCATCATTAAATATTCCATTTGATTTTAATTTTTATCTTCCATTTTATTTTCCCTTATGTTCCTGTTTCCTTTAAATCCTTGAACACATTTTGTGTATTTATAGCAACTATTTTCAGTTCTTTGTTAGCCTATTTTATCATGGCTCTATTTTTAGAGTCTCCACTGACTAATTGTTCTACTACTTATCAATCATATTTTACTGTTTTTTTATTTATTTTTTTCTTTTTTTCAACGTTTTTTTAATTTATTTTTGGGACAGAGAGAGACAGAGCATGAACGGGGGAGGGGCGGAGAGAGAGGGAGACACAGAATCGGAAACAGGCTCCAGGCTCCGAGCCATCAGCCCAGAGCCTGACGCGGGGCTCGAACTCACGGACCGCGAGATCGTGACCTGGCTGAAGTCGGACGCTTAACCGACTGTGCCACCCAGGCGCCCCTTTACTGTTTTTTTAAACATATCGAGTGAGTTTTAATGGGTTGCTGTATATGGCTATGTATTTCATACTGTTAAGTGCTGGATTTGTTGTACTTCTTTGAAAACTGGAGACCTCTGGGCTGGCAGATCAGATATGTATGGCTCATGTAGACCTTCTGACATGTAGACCTTCTGACATATATTTTCACTTTTATGTAAAAGTTTTAAGTTCTGTTACCTGTTGCTGGCTGTATTGCTAGTACAGCCAACTATTGAGACATAACCTTTGTGGGGGTCTCTGCTGGGAGCACAATAGGTTCACCATTACATTGAACAGGACTCAGACATATCCTAACCCTGTGTGAGCTCTGGAGACTTTCCTTTATACTGTATTATAGTGAGATGTTGCCCACCTTCCCAGAATTTCATGCTACACATACGCGAATTTGTTGTCAGTGACAAATTCAAGGAAAGCTTTATCATATTCCTGGAGCTGTTTCTCAATGCAACACTCTCTTTTCTAATACTCTGCACAAATTGCAGTCCCCTCAGCCATTCTGAACTGTCTTCTCACCTCAGTGTGAAAGCCATGCTCTGCTTGGGCTCCATCTCAAAGTAATATCATCTAGAAAGTGTTTTCAGGCAGAAGCCCTGGGCAATTGTAGAGTTCACTTGCTTTGTTTTTGCTGCCCCAGGCATCACAGTCCTGAGCTGATTACTGTCTAATGTTCAAAGGCTATTGTGTCATATTTTTCTCCAGACTTTTAGTTGTTTTTGAGGCAGTGATATTCCAGTGTCAGCTACTCTAATATGCCCAGAGCATACAAGCTGTTAGTGGTTTTTCATTGAAGAAAGCATTTAACCTCTCTGTGATTTAACTTCCTTATCTTTAGAGTTTGGATAATAATAAATACCATACAAAGGATTATTGCCTTTATCTCAAGCTACACTGCAGATAAGATACCCTGAACTTTTGTTGTGTTGTTTTCCCATAAAAGTGCTCTTTCTCCAAGCTGCCAGATGGGGAGACAGGTTACTTAAGGCCAGATCAATCATATCATGAAACTAAGGGCACAGGTTTGTTTAAATCATTTGCCAACACACCTTCATTAGACTATCAGATGGAATCCTATCCTCCTGATGTTCCTGTTTACCTCTGTCAGCACCAGTGGCCTTTTCATCCATCAACACCAAGTCTTTTCTTTTCATATTGATTTGTGCATCTCAATATACAGATCTTCCTTTTTTCCTGTTCTCTTAGTCCCTTCACTGGAATCTTAAGTCTGCATTTCCTAAATTCTCTCAACCTTTTCTCTGAAAAAATTTCCACCTCCTGGTATTAACTGACGCGTGGATATATTCTGAGAGTGCTCCCTAATCTGTAGATGGCTCTGTCGGAAGCTCCTTTTATTTATTTTTGTCATTTCTACTTACCTTAGTTCTGAACAGTATAATAAGTATCTGTTTTCCATCTCTGCTATCCAACCATTTCTTTTTCTTTCTCCTTAACATCCCACTGTTTCAAAATCATGCTTTCTGTATATGTCGTCCACAACACTTCTTCCTGCTATCATTCCTTAGCTCTTGCTTAGTCCTTGATGTTATGCAAATTTTTACTTGAGCCTGTTTTAACACACTAACAAAATGTGGATTATTAATATAATAAATAAAAAATAAAGATCTAAGTGACCCCTTTCTCATTATTATCCGCATATAATTATTCAACAAATAATATTAGTTTCCCTTCAATTTACATTTCCATCTTTTCCTATCACTAATGCTACCACATAACTCCTAGCTATATAAACTACTGAAAATATTTCTCCGGTTAGATTTTTGCTTCTTTTTTTCTCTCTCTACAAGTCAATCTTCACTGTACAACCAGAAGGAATTTTATTACCCTTTTTGGTGAACGTCTTAAAAAAAAATTAATGTTTATTTATTTTTGAGAGAGAGAGGGAGAGAGAGAGAGAGACAGAGCATGAGCAGGGGAGGATCAGAGAGAGAGGGAGACATAGAATGTGAATCAGGTTCGGGGCTCCAAGCTGTCAGCACAGAACCCAACATGGGGCTCAAACTCACAAACTGCGAGATCATGACCTGAGCTGAAGTCAGACACTTCTGAGTGTCTCAGAAGTGAGTGCACCAACTGAGCCACTCAGGTGCCCATGGGGCAAACATCCTATATATATACTGACCAGCCTTTTCTTCTGGAATATCCAAGTTCTTTCCCATTTCTGACTTTCTGAATTTGCTTTTTCATGGCCTGAAGCACACTTTTTTGACTCTAGGTATAGGAAAATACTTTCACATTCATTTTTATCCTCACTTCTTAGCTGAAATGTCAAACACACTGAGTGGTCTTTCTTTCGTATTCATAAAATAACAATCATCCCTCCAATACTTTTAAACGATTGTCTTTTGATTAAAAACACTTACCATAATGTGATTTTTTGTTATTTATTCTTTTTACTACTTTTTTCTTTCTTTGCTTTTAAGCTCCTCAAAGGATTGTATTCTCTCTCTCATGGTTACCATAGTGTTTCCAGAACTTAGAAGACTGTCTATAAACAAATATTTAACATGTATTGAATAAACGAATAATAAACATCAATATTGAAGAAGTCATGTTTGTAAACTACTTTGTACTGTGTCTTATTAATTGTTATATCTGGTCTAAGTCAATTTGAAATACTTGTGTATGTGGCGCTATACTTCCAACCTTGCTGATCCTATCAGAAAAGTCTGCATTTTAGTTTGATTTTTCATTAAGTAGACTGTCCATATGCTTCCCGAGAATCATCTAAATTATGAGATCAGGGCTCTTTTTTTGAACCCCTTTTTTGAACTTATGGCCATGTCCAATTCTTAGCAGACTTCTTTCTTTAGTTCTGTTTATTGCTATCCATATTCTGTCTCTCATATTATATATTACATATATATATATTATAACTCTCTCCATTAATACATTTTCCATTGTTCATAACTTATTCAACTTCTGAATTAATCACTTGGCTATCCTTCCTAAATTTGACCACCTAGTATAATCACCAAAATCAGTGATGTAACCATGCTTTTGGGTAATTGCTTATGGATTTGTGACTACCTTTGCACAGTCTTTGATTATGTATGTGGATCAGCTTTCTGTGCCCACCTTGATACTTTTTTTTTTTTTTTTTTTATAAATCTGTCCACTACTAACATGTTCCCAAGACTTAGTTTACTTTTTAAATATCCCTATCTTTTTCATTTTTACAACACCTGGTTGGGGTAATTTTTAGTTTAAATTGAATATGCAGTCACCTATATCATATATCTATATGGACTTGGAAAAAGTGATTCTACAACAAAATATTTTTCTGTTGCCTCTCATAATGTTCAAAACATCCATACTCATTTTTGGTAAGGATGTAGAAAGAGTAACCTTGATAAGACATAAAAGTGCCACCTAAGAAGGTAAATTAATAAACTATCTCCAGGAATCAATTGTGGGTTCTGGAGAATCAGAGGGGACCAAAGAATCTCACAAGTATGTAGTTATTCTGAAAAATGGAACCAAAGGCAAACCTTAATTCTAGATCCAATTGACCTAAAATTATTTTTCATTTGCTTTAATGAATAGCAAAATATGAGTAATGGATCATCATCTACATTACACATCTAGTATCTACATTAGATAGCTGTTTGATTATGCTAACTTAAATTAAATCCTTATTGTAGCAGAAATTTAACAAATTATGCCATTCTTGTTTTCTCAATTTTTAGTTCGTTTTAACAAAACACCAATAATTCTGGAAATTGAATTATTAAAGAGATGTATATTTATACTTAAAAAAAACATAAACAGTTTCCCTTGTGCCTTTCAGATTCCAGAAATACCAGCTGTTGCTGCCATGTGTTATGAAATTCTGGCTATAGGCCTCAGACAAAACAGTTTTTTTGTTTGTTAGTCACAACAAAGTGAACTTCTAACAGTGTAGCAGCATGGTGGGATGCTGGAGGAAAGGAGAAGAAACACTTGGAGCCAACCCAACCAATTAAAACTAAGTAAAAAACATTTAGATAAAACAAAAAAATCTGCTCAAGGGAAAAATAGTGTTCTCTATAAGTACAAAGTGAAACGATATTCCTCTCTCTTTCAAAATCATGTAACAAAAATAGTGTTATTGAATTGGATTGTCATAATATGAGATGTGTGTATGATTTCAAAAATAATTATTTATTAAAACTTCATAAAAGCAAGTATCTGCAGAGACCTATAATTTAGCTATTTTCTCTTGTATAGGTCAATTCTGTATTCATTTATTTTGATGTTACCATTGGAACCCTTTAAAAATAATCTGATAGTTTTTCTATTGCTTTTTTTCCATTGCTTTTTTTTCACCTATCAATTTACAATGAAAGATCTTGAAAAGTAGAATCTTTCGAAACTTTTCCTGATGTTTATTCAAACTATTAGAAATATGTTCCAAATTAATAATCATTTTAGTATAGGTTTTGAGACTACACTCTTCTGGAACTTAAATAAAAGATAAACTATTATGGCAAAGATATGACAAAAATGAATTTGACTTAGGTATCATCCAAAGAGATTTATTCCTGGAAAAGCAGAATTTGCTTGAAATCTCTGGATGTTATATTATTCATGTTCATCTATTTGTTAATTTAATGTTTTTTAAAAGCAACTGACTATGATGCCTAGTATAAATGATTCCTAGTATAAATTTTAATTTGTCTAAATGCTGTATTTTTTTGTGCATTTCAGTGACATTATTTCAATATCTCAATGATCTTAAGAATGTGTGTATATGTATATTCCTTGAGACATAACAGTTCTACATTTTCCAGTTCTGTCTTCATGGATTAATCAAAATTCTTATTGCTTCCATTACTTTCTGGAAATCTTATATAGATCTAAGTATTGTGATAAATTGAGTCCATCATTAGCAACATACACTTACCAAATAAATGGGACATACTGACTGATACATATTTTCTTATTTTGACTCTTTCCTTCTTCAGCAAGAGACTTAAAATTTTTCTTTGGTTGTGAAAGAGAAGTTGATCTTTTTTATTTGTTATCTATTCAATTTTAAATTAGATGCAGAAATCTGTGCATGGAATGACAAGAATTCAAATCAAACTCCATTAAACAAAGGGGTTATTATTGCATGCTTTATACGGAAATCCAAGTATTTTAGGAAAGGATCAATCCATAGGTTAATGATGGGTTCTTTGCCACTTTCTATCCCCTGCTTCTTCTTTCCTCTGTGTGTTTGTATGCATGACTCATACTAAGGATTGGTTTACTTCAGGACATTAGGGAAGCCCACTACCAGTACTCCCAGATTGCCCATTATCCCAACTTGTGAACCAAGAAAACAACTTCTTCTTCTTCATTTTTTGTTCTTTGTTTGTTTTTGCTTTGTTTTTGGTATAATCTTAAGGGTATGCCCACTTTTGGAAGAGTGGGACCAGGGAGAAGGCAAGCAGGTTTGTTATCTATTCCTTATCATAATTTGGACGTGTAACTGGTCAAACTTCCATGTTTATAGCTGATCTTAAAACAGCAGTTTGCCTTTAATGAAGTAATCCAAGTCATGTATCAAGAATAATAATAGCTAAGGGTGCCCGGGTGTCTCGGTTAAATGGCTGACTCTTGATTTCTGTTCAGGTCGTGATCTCCCAGTTTGTGGGCTCTAGCCCCTTGTCGGGCTCCATGCTGACGCTATGGAGTGTGCGTGGGATTTTTTCCTTCCCTGTCTCTTTGCCTCTTCCACACTTGTGCTCTCTCTCTCTTTCAAAATAAATAAATAAACTTTAAAAAAGAGAATAATAATAGTTAACATTTATTGAGGTCTTGCTATATTCCAGAGGATGCTAATCATGATTGTGTGCACTGCTTTATGGAATCCTTGCAACAATTTTATAAAGTAAGTTATACTGTTTAGATATATTTTAGTGTTGAAGAATCTGAGGCACAGAAAGTTTAAGTAACTTGTCAAACTTCATATATGAAGTGGTAAAGACAGGATTTATTCAGATAGCTTAGCTCTCAGAGCCACATTTTTAACCATTTTCATATCTTGCTACTTATCCTATTAGATATTTAATCTAATTCATTTTCAGTCATACTAAGCTATGATTCTGTATCTTTTTAAAAAATGTCTACTTATTTATTTTTGAGAGGGGTGGGGGAGGCAGAGGGGCAAAGAGAGAGAGAGAATTCCAAGCAGGCTTCGTACTGTCAGCGAAGAGCCCAATGTGGGGTTCGAACTCATGAATGGTGTGATCATGACCTGAGTTGAAATCAAAAGTCGGATGCTTAACCGACTGAGCCACCCAGGTGCCCCTATGCTTCTATATCTTAAAGGTTAATATCTTGGAATGAAAAAGAGTAGGAAATTTCAATGTTATCTTGGTAACCAGTCTATCAACTAAACTATTAATACATATTGAAAGATTTCAATAAAGAATATAGAGGAAACTTGTGATTTTAGGAAAGCAAGAAACACATAGAAAAAAAATATTTTCTCCCTACCTCATATGAATAGCAAACAGAAACAATAACATTGCCACAAGAAATCAAAAGACTTTGAAAAAGTCTAGGAAATTTGTGGATTTCAAGCAATCATTATCTATCCCTATTTAAAAGAAGTATTAAAACTATACCATGCTTAGTTTAATCAAATACCAAAAACTTAAAGTTTATGGATTGTTGCCAAAATTACTACATTAAACAGGAGGAGAGGGGGATAAGTTAAACGCTCATCATTGTTTTGATACCTGTTTAATATTAATCATCATTGTTTCATGAAAAACTTTAGTCAATGCCTCTTACTGCTTGTCTGACCGCCAAATAAATTGCTGAAATATGCAGGGATCCTGCAAAATCCCTGCTTTCTTAATTCTCCCAGATGATAAATAAAAATAATCTAATTATACAAATGGTTTTATTCCTGTGTTCATCAACCTTCCCTAACAAACCAGATCACAACATTACTTTAGAAGGGCAAAAGTTCAATTGTTTTCTTTCCCCCTCAAAAAAATACATTTAAAAACATTTTATTAACTTGGAGAGAGAGAGACAGACAGACAGAAACAGAGCATGCGAGTGGGGGAGGGGCAGAGAGAGAAGGAGAGAGAATCCCAAACAGGCTCCACACTGCCAGCACAGAGCCTGACTTGTGGCTTGAACCCATGAACCATAAGGTCATGACCTGAGCCAAAGTCAAGAGCTGAACTGACTGAGCCACCCAGACACTCCCAAAAAAAGACATTTAGAAAGAAGCTGTGTGTAGGATGAATTCATTATAATGTATTTTAAGTTTTCTTTTTAAAGATTTTGTTTTTAAGTAATCTCTACATCCAACATGGGGATGAAACTTACAACCCTGAGATCAAGAGTCATACGCTCCACCAACTGAGCCAGCCAGGCATCCTGATTTTTTTAACTTTTTATTGAGGTGTGATTGACACAATAAACTGCATATATTAAGAGTGAATATGTTTTCAAAAAATTGTTGAAATGTTAAATGTTATAAGGAGATAGATATGGATACGTATATTTGAGAATATTATCTAAGATAAATATATACATGGGGGCACCTGGGTGGCTCAGTCGGTTAAGCATCTGACTTGGGCTCAGGTCATGATCTCTCAGTTTATGAGTATGAGCCCCACTTCGGGCTCTGTTCTGACCACTCGGAGCTTGCAGCCTGCTTCAGATTCTGTGTCTTCACTTCTCTCTGCCCCTCCCATGCTCATGCTCTGTCTCTCTCTGTTTCTCAATAATAAATAAACGTTAAAAAATTTTATATAAAAAAAGAGATAAAAATATACATGAATCAGATGTCACCAATGTGTTCAATATTTTATTTTTATTTAAAATGAATTTCTACGTGATCCACTTGACTTGTTATTTTATAGCACATATTCATGTCATATTGGCTCTTTATGAGAATCTGTTTGAATTTAACAAAGGAAAATGCTACATTTGTATAAAAGACATGCTCACAATTTTAACATGAAAAAAATATTAGGTCTTAATAAACAGATTTTTTTATACCCTTCTTTCTGTCACAGTCCTATGGAGGAATTGTGCTATATTATAGTGCCTCATACAGTCCTATCACAATAAAATTGTGATTCTAGTGAACTCTGTCACATGTTTACTGCCTGAACTTATTTCTAAGATTAAAAAAAAAATTGCTTCCTTTTGACTTGATTTATGAAAAGATGTGTTTCTATGTTTGTAAAATCTTAGTTGCAATGGATGCTTTCCTAAGCAAGACTCCTTAAGAATAACCTTAATGAACATGAAGACTGTCAAATCATTACCTTAATAAGTGCTAAAGGGACTTGATACCTAAAATATTGCTGGTGGGGGGCCAAAAGAGAACATCTTTTTTAATAGTAAAAGTCTAGGGGCACCCGGGTGGCTCCATCAGTTAAGCATCTGACTCCTGATTCTGGCTCAGGTCATGATCTCACTGTTCATGGGTTTGCCCCTGTGTCGGGTTCTGCACTGACAGCATGGAGCCTGCTTGGAATTCTCTCCCTCTCTCTCTCCGTCCCTTCCCTGCTCATGCTCTTTCTCTCTCTCTCTCTCTTTCTCTCTCTCTCCCTCCCTCCCTCTGTCAAAATAAATAAATAAAATAAAAACTTAACAATATAGAAAAGTCTAATGCGAATCCTAAGTGTTACTGTATTTACATAGATATAAATTTGGACATCTAAAGCATGATTTTTTTTTAAATTTTCTTAACACCAAAATATCAGTTTAATTAGTAGGTGTAGAGAAAAATACTATGAAATAAAGTGGATTTAACATTGCATTATATTTCAGAAATGCAATATTCTAAAGCCAGTATTTTTAGGACCATTTTGTAATGCCATTTTAAATTACATTCAAACCTATGCTACTTTATAAATATTTATGTTAAAACACAGACATGGATATAGAAACTAAGAAGAAAATAATGTGGTTTGAAAATACTTTTTTCCCCCCATTTTATAGGCTACCTTTTCATTTTGTTGTTCATTTCTTTTACTGTACAGAAGATTTTAGTCTGATGTAGTATCATTTTTTAAAAATTTTGTGCTTATGCTTTAGGTGTCATATCCACAAAATCATTGTCAAGACCCATACCTGAAACATTTTTTTCTAAGTTTTTCTCTAAGAGTTTTATGGTTTCAGATCTTACATTTATATCTTGAATTAATTTTAGGTTAATTTATGTGAGTGGTGTAAGAAATGGTCCAGTTTAAATTTTTTTTTTTATTTTTTGTATGTGAATACTTAATTTTCCAAGCACCACTTATTAAAGAGAATTTTCTTTTCTCCATTGGATATTCTTGGCTCCCTGGTCAAATATTAGTTAACATAGGTTTATGCACGGGTTTATTTCTGGACTCTCAGTTCCGTTCCATTGGTCTATGTGTCTGCTTTTAAGTCAATACTATACTGTTTTGATTTATATAGCTTGGTAATGTAGTCTAAAATTAGCTTTCCACTTTAAAGAGAGTAACAATTTCTTTTATACTTTTGATACATTTCTATTAGAGTCATAATCTTTGCACTCAAATCTCTTAAACAGAACACTAAAGTGTTTACTTTAGGAAGCAATAAACAATAATTATAAATGAAAGAAAATACAATAGTATAGAAATATATATAATTGATTTATTTAGTAACAACACTTATTAGTATTTATTTTATACTCATACTATTTTTATAATAATTTATATAATGTATAAATAATATAGAAAATATAGAAAAATATTTACTGTTCTCAAAATAGACATTATATTAAATTGTCAAGCATATGTTTTGTTTTAGGGTTATCAGCCAATTAAGCTATACAACATAGGGTAAGAACTGAGTCTGAAATCTTAAAATATAAATGCCAGTCAGTTGGTGGGGACAAAAACAACAAAACAAAGTCAAAACTATATATGTATATAAGTATGTATATATTTTTGTGGATATACATATATTTGTAGGCATATATTTATGTATTTAAAATAAACATATTTATTTTCTTTCAGTTCTGGCATTCCAAAAAGATAAATATAAGAAAACACAAAGTTTTATCACTCAATGATAATAATTTTAATTAAGTAAACTAAAATAAAATTCTATTCAACCTTGGATATTAAATCTTATGGAGTTCTTACCTTTTAATATGCTACATAATAACCATTTTTATCATGAAAAGATATATTCTTTGTACCTATTATTTTATGTTTTTGTGTACTTGAAAAACTTAGTGATCATTTTAATCTTATCTATCAATCTGTCTATCTATATGCATGTGTATATGTATGCATATACACACATGTGAGTATGTGTGTGTCTTTATCTGTGTAGACTGTTCATGAATGTTTTGGGCAAATTTAAAGTACCCTATTTATCTTGATAATAACTTTATAGCAAAATATATTTATTACATGACATTTATTATATGAAGGATCTTTTAATCTTCAATTATCTTTAGGAATTAAACCTTAGGGTTGCCTGGGTGCCTTGGGCAGTTAAGCGTTGGACTCTTGATTTCAGCTCAGATCATGATTTCATGGTCGTAGGATCAAACCCTGTGTTGGTCTCTGCACCGAGCACGAAGTCTGCTTGGGATTCTCTCTCTCCCTTTCCTTCTATTCCTCCCTCCTCCATCTCTCTCTTTTTCTCTTTCTAAAATAAATAAATAAATGAATAAATAAATATTAAATAAATAATTAAACCCTTGAAAATGTCATGTGTATAAAGCTATACTTTGGAAAACAGATATGGTTTTTAAAATCTAAAATAATGATTCTTCCAGAGTGTGTGTGCTTGCATTATCTTTGTAATAAAGCAATCAGATGTTAGGAAAGAATAGGAAAAAGAAACTAAAGTAAGGCAGAAAGAAAAGACAGATTAAAGGAATAATTATAGGAGACATTGCTTGAATGTACATGTAATATATAAAAATTCTTAAACAATTTTTCAGTTTATTTATTTATTTTGAGAGAGAGAGAGAGAGTGCAAGTGGGGAAGGAGAGAGAGAGAGAGAGGGAAAGAGATAGAGAACCCAAGTAGGGTTCTGTCAGGGCAGAGCCTGACACAGGGGTCAAACTCATGAATGGGAGATCATAACCTGAGCCAAAGTCCGACGCTTAACTCAGTCACCCAGGCATTCGTAATATATAAAACTCTTAAACATTTTGTTATGGTATGTGCAGATTTCATTCTACTGAAAGGATATAGTAGTTTAAAAATATAAAAGCGGTGTTCTTAGCTCTCAGAGTAAGCAAAAATCAGTAAAGAACTTAGACACTAAAGTTTCTCATTAAAATATGAAACTGCTCTTAAATTAATAAATATATGAGTGATAAAATGGACATTTCAGATGTTTGGTTTAGCACTTCAAATAATATATCCATAGTGTTAATTAAGCCAGAAAAAAATACTAAAGGTAGCAATTGTTTCTAGTTAATTTAGTGACTTTTTATTCAGAAATTTTCTTTTATTTAATATCAAATATCAAGTATGTACATTAGATTAGAGCTGTGTTTTTTACCATGTGAAAGTCAAAGCCTGGCCTAAAAGGGCATATAAAACTAAAGGTGACATATAGATCACATTTACAACAGGGATGACAATGTAATGTTTCAGATGTGGCATTAGGGTGAAAAAGGAATCCTTCTGAAGACCTTTGTGGTTCCAAGTAGCTAAATAAATCAGGATTGTGTGTTTACTAAACTGAATTATATGCATATCATGGAATAAATCTGGAATGTTGGCTCCATAATGAGTATACCCAAACAACATCAATATTTCATTTACTAATAGTAATGTCCAGTGCAAGACAGGTCATCGTGTTTTGCAGAGGCATTTAGGCAAGGAAATCAGACGTGGAGGAACATTTTGCAGAGCTGAATACACTGATTATGCTCAGAGATTGTGTATCATCTCTGTGTGAGCCCATAAATCATTGTGGAAAAATTGAAGACCGGATTTTGATAAGGTATTATTGGAGTTAATAGAGTTGCAAAAATATATAGGCTACATACAATTCTTGGGAAATAAAATCTATTTTTCCCCACCAGAAAAGGAAGTGTTACTTTCTTTCTGTTTTTCTTTAATATACTATGGGTATTATTTTTAAAACACCATTTCCAATAATAAAAACATGTTTTCAAATTCGATATGCCTTTAGGAAATTTGGGGAAATATTTAGTTACACTGCCTAATGAGGTTATCTTCAACCTGGGGTAGATATCCCTCTCCTCATTTGGGAATTAGGGCTTAACAAAGTGGTACAGCTTACTCATCATATAGAAGCATGAATGTTCAAGAAATAGAATTTTCACAGTTTTCATCAATTCTGTAGAAACAGAATTAGGTTTTATAACTCTGAATCTAGTGAATTTTCATCCTGTGTTATATCTTATTTTCCTTTAATGAAAAATACCAGCATACTAAGTGACATTACAGAAGTAAGCAAGAGTAGACCAGTCTTCATTGAAAAATAAAGATGTTGAAGTAAAGATCTTCAAGCTTTTTGCCAGTTTTAAAAATCTATCGATTTGTTAGTGCAGCTGTGGGAAAAGTGGCACTCACACAATTTTGGTACAAATTCCAATCAGTAGAACCCTTATGGAGAAGAATTTGATAATATCTAACAAAGCAACATTTGTGTAACCCCCAAATTACCCTTCTAAGCGTTTATGTTGAAGTTATACCTCCAACAATATGAAAATACATATACATAGAGTGATTAATTGCAGCATTGTCCATATTTAAAAGATATTGGGGACAGTATATATATATCTATATATATATCTATATATATATGTGTGTGTGTGTGTGTGTGTGTGTGTGTGTGGCTAATAAATTGGTATATCTACAAAATGGTCATGCAACTTTAAATGGTATAAAAAAGACCCATAAGAACTTATGTGGAACAGTTTTGAAGAAAGTGGAAGAAAGTATCTATATGTGCAAAGAAATAACATATTTTGTGAAAGAATAAAAGAGACCCATGAACTTAGTGACCTACATTATGGTGTATACAGGGCAGAAATAATAGAAATAATAGGCATGAGAATTACACTACAGTGAATATATCTTTTTGTCCTGAGTTTTGAAATTATGTTAAATCTTCACATATTCAAAAAAAATAAACTCAGAAATCAAAAGGGATAGAGAAAACACACTGATATAAGATGAACAGTAACATACAGATTCAAGTGGATTTCATAAGCATAGCATAACTATAGTGAAAAAGGAAAAAAAAAACCTAAGTAATTTAGACTATATGCTCTTAGACTAAACATAAATCCTTTATTTTAGTAGCTGTTTCAGTTTCCTATTTTTATGTGTCAATAATCCTGTAAGTACTTTGCATGTATTTTATGAATGAGTAAATAGGTTAATATATTGTGGATAACGAGATTTAGATTTGTCACTGTCAAAGGAAGGAATTAAAATACAGAACTGGTGAAAACTAGAATGAATCATGCGGTGTTGAATTACAATTGGCAGATAGATGATAGATAAATACTATGAGAGAAAAGATGTTTATTTAAAAAAGAGGTTTATGGATATATGGATATGCATATACATTCATTTATTTCCTAGCTGTGTCCTCTAATATAGCAACCAAGTCATGAACTTCCGTAGCATTGAGTACAATTAGTGTCCCGATTTTGGTTTCCAAATAAAAGTCTCTACTAAAAGGAACTAGAGGTCCTTCAAGAAATGGCTGATGCCAAGACTAGAACAACTGATTCTAGATGAACTGAGAACACCTTTTTGTGCCAACAAGTCAGGAACTGTTTAAAGAAAGAATGAGGAATATATTTCAAAAAGTCACAAAGCTTCTTACTGGGAACTTAATGACAATTTGAATATCAAATAAATAAGTAAATAAATATAAAACAGTGAACTCAATAAGAATCCATGAACCCATATGGATATAAGTAAGTTAATAAATGCAAACAAATAAATACGAAGGAAGTGTTCTTCATTATAGTAGAAAGATAGCTCAAATATGTAAGAAATGATGATATTATAAAAATTGCCAGTTGACAACCATAAAAGTAATAATTGACTCAGGCAAGGATCATCAAAGAATGCTAAAATTAGCATTTGGAAGTTTTATCATTAACAGTTTATTTGTAATAATATCAAAGCATATCACCATACAACAGTCATGGATTACAATGTTGAAAATAATAGTTTTACAGTGGAGAAACGTGGCAGTCACCACGTTAACTGAGTGATTAAAATTAATATCTATCATAGTGGGACAAGTAGACATCATGAGTCCCTGAAAAAATGCAACTCTTCTGGACTATTCAGTATATAAATGCAATCTTTGAATTTAATCATGAGAAGGATAATAAACACATCATTACTGAGGGATATTTTAGGAAATAACTGACTCAAAGTGTCAATGTCGAAGACAAAAAAGATTGAAGAGCTGCTTGGGATTAAAGGAATGGGATGACAGGTGAATAGAACACCTGATGTGAATTTTCTTCTGATATAAGGGAAATTTGGAGGACATTCCAAAATCTAAGGTATTAGGTTAATGTGAGTTAATTTCCTGATGTGGATAATTTTATGAATACACCTGAGAGGGTCCTGACTTCCCGGGAGGTGTACACTAGTAATATGTTTTAGAAATCTACCCTTTACATAGATTAGTAGAATAGTACTATTGTTGTAGCGTTTTATTTAATTTGCAATTATTTTAAATAAAACATTAAAAATACATTTCTATGGCAACATTTTTTTTAATTTTATTAAATGTTTATTTATTTATTTTTAGAGATAGAGGTGGGGAGAGGCAGAGAGAGAGAGGGAGACAGAATCTTTGAGCTGACCCACATGAAGTCCAACATGGGGTTCGATCCCATGAATGGTGAGATCATGTCGTGTGCCGAAATCAAGAGTCCTACACTTAACCAACTGAACCTTGCTTCCTGCAACATTTTTAACTATAATTCTGCCTATCAGAGTTCTTTCATTTTAAACTGAACGAGTCCAACTTTCCTATTTTACATATTGAACAACTTTGCCAAGCCACTTATTCATAGAAAATGCTTAATTCTTTTAAATGTATGTAGCACTATCCTTTCCATCTTTTGTTTCCAGAGTAATAAATGGTAAATGATTGATAATAATCGTTTGATATCACAGAAGTTAATGGTTTGTCTAGGTTCAGAGATCTGAATTCAAATCCCCCCTATACCACTTCCTAGCTGTGTATCCATGGACAAATTATTAAACCTGTTCACCTTTTGGTTGTTAATTTTCAAAACATAGATTATTATCTAAGTTATTCAACCCCACAGCAACACAACCATTACAAATTAAAATAGGACACTCTAGAAGGTGAACATAGCCTAATGACCGACATGGTAAGCAGTAAATACATATGTGGCAGTCAGAATTTCAAGAAGGCTCCAAGATAGACACCCCCTGGTATACAAGTCCTCCCTCCACTTCAGTGTTGGGAAGGCCTGTAAATATGGTTGGATATCGCTGCAACGAGTGGGTTAAGCTCTATGGCAAGAATAAGGAGATTTTGCAAAAGCAATTAAGATCCCATGTCAATTTATAGTTGAGCTAATCTAAAAAATAGGTTTCCTGGGGCACCTGGGTGGCTTAGTTGGTTAAGCATCAGACTTGGGCTCAGGTCATGAGCAAGCGGTTCATGAGTTGGAGCCCCCGTGTTGGGCTCTGTGCTCTGAGCTCAGAGCCTGGAGGCTGCTTCGGATTCTGTGGCTCCCTCTCTCTCTGATCCTCCCCTGCTTGCAGTCTCTCTCTCTCTCTCTATCTCTCTCTCTCTCTCTTTCTCAAAAATAAATAAAGATTAAAAAAAAATAAAAACAAATAGATTTCCTGAGTGGGCCTGGTTTAGTTATATGAATCCTTAAAGAAAGACTGAGCCATTCACAAGGAGAGAAACTCTTTTGCTGGCTCTGAAGAAATGAGTTGTCACATTATACAAAAACTTGTGAGATGGCCATGTGGCAAGAAATGCAGGAAACTCTGGGGCTGAAAGGAATCCCCTGCAGACAGTCAGCAAGAAAATGTGGAACTTACTCCTATAACTGCAAAGGACTAAATTATTCTGGCAACCATATAAGCTTAAAAGAAGAACCTAAACTCCAGAAGGAAAAAAAATAAATAAAACTAGTCCAATAACCTGACTGAATCATTGGGACATACTGAATGCAAGACCCGACTAAGCTCTGACCAGCCTCCTGAGCCTCAGAAACTATGAGCTAACAAATATACATTAGTTAAAACTGCAGAATTTGTGGGGCGCCTCGGTGGCTCAGTTGATTGGTTGATCCAACTTCAGCTCAGGCCATGATGTCAGGGTTTGTGAGTTCAAGCCCCACTTCGGGCTCTGTGCTGACAGCTCAGAGCCTGGAGCCTGCTTCGGATTCTGTGTCTCCCCCTCTCTCTGTCCCTTCCATGCTCACTATCTGTCTCTCTCAATAATAAATAAGTGTTAAAAAATTAAAAAAAAAAAACTGCAGTTTGTGATAATTTGTTACATAGCATAGACAATTAAAACATCCATGTTGTTATTATAATTATATCAGTTCTACATCAGGATACGAATACATTTGACTGACACTATAATGTTCTTTTTTTTTGTTCTCTCTTTTCTTAAGATTTTATTTTTAAGTACTCTCTACACCCAACATGGAGCTCGCATTTACAACCCTAAGATCAAGAGTTGCATGTTGTACAGACAGAGCCATCCAGGTGCCCCTATAATGTTGTTCTTGATCATACTGAAGCTATAACTAGCATTCAGTTTAATTGTTTTATACAGTATAAACCTATATTCTTTTTATATATTTAAAATTTTGATTTTAAGTCCTTCCATTCTACTATTAGATTTTTTTAACTGTCAGGTATAAAACCATCACAAAGCCAAAATTTATCTGTTAATGTTTTATTACTGAGACTAGTTAAAAAAGGAACATCTTTCCTGGTGCAATAATCACATATGATATTTTTTAAATAGTTAAGAAATATCATTTACTTGTTATCATACATCACAATTTAATTATTGTTATCTATATGTGTAAGCATTCTATGAAGCACATTAAGGTCTTTTAAATATTTTTTAAATATAGATGATACACAATGTTACATTAGTTTCAGGTGTACTACATACTGATTTAACACTTCTATGGGGCACCTGGGTGGCTTAGTCGGTTAAGAGTTCGACTTGCTCAGGTCATGATCTCACGGTTTGTGAGTTCAAGCTCTGCACCGGGCTCTGTGCTGACAGCCTGGAGCCTGCTTCAGATTCTGTGTCTCCCCCTCTCCCTGCTCCTCTCTCCCCTGCTTGTGTTCTGTCTCTTAACAACCCTATACAGTTATTCTATGCTCACTACAAATGTAGCTACCATCTGTCACATGCAATGCTATTACATCACCATCGACTATATTCCCCATGCTATGCCTTTTATTCTCATGACTTATTCATTCCATAACTGGACTCTTATCTCCCACTCCTCTTCATCCATTTTTCCATCCCTCTGCCCCCTCCCGCTGGCAACCGTCAGTTTTTTTCTCTGATTCTACTTTTGTTTGTTTATTCATTCGTTTTGCTTTGTAGGTTCCACATAGAAGTGAAACCATATGGTATTTGTCCTTTAAAAAAAATCTTTTTTTTTAACCAAACTTTACTTTGTAGAACGGTTTTGTATTTACTAAAATAATGCAGAAGATAATACAAAGATTTCTTTGTTTCCTCTATTATTAATAAATTACATTAGTATTATGCATTTGTTACAATAAATGAATGAATACTGATACATTACAATTAACTAAAAGTCCGTAGTTTATTTAGATTTCTTTATTTTTTAAGATTTCTTTATTTATTTTGACAGAGAGAGAGAGCGAGTAGGGGAGGGGCAGGGAGAGAGGGAGAGAGAGAATCCCAAGCAGGTTCCATGCTGACAGATGGAGCCTGAAGCAGGGCTTGATACCACAGACCGCGAGATCATGACCTGAACCGAAGTCAAGAGTTGGCCGCTTAACCAACTGAGCCACCCAGGAGCCCCTAGATTTTATTAGTTTTTACCTAATGTCCTTTTTTTAGTTGCAGAATCCATCCAGAATACTACATTACGTTTAGTTGTCACATTTATGCAGGCTCCTCTCGGCTATTGCACTGTCTCACTTATCTTGCTTTTCATAACTGAGTGTTTTGAGCAGTACTCAAACCTCCTTGTAGAAGGTACTTCAATTGGGATTTGATATTTTTTCATGGTAAGACTAGTGCTATGGGTCACTGGGAGGAAGACCACAGAGGTAAAATGCCATTGTCATTATATCATGTCAAGTGTGTATATTACCAACATGATTTATGACTCTTGATGTTACGATAAATGTGTATACAGAATAATTAAGTATATGCTTGATAGATGGTGAGCACCAGGCTTCTCATTTGAGAATGGATTGGAAACATCAGAATAAACTCAAGTCTATCTTAGTGTACATATAGATGTTTACATATATAAATATTTATAGATACGTGTATATACACAAGTTTGTATAAATATGTATAATTTCATTCTGTTTGCTCAAAAGGGGGAAAATAGGCTGTAAAGTAAAAAAAAAAAAAATCAAAACGCCCCAGTCACAATGAGTACATCTAGTGTTTATATCTTGTATTTTTGTACCATTCTCCAACAAAAGGAACCAGTTCTTCCTATTGATATGGCTGATTCTGGGGCTAGGGTAGGATATACATAAGATGAGCCTACAGCATCTTGTAATATTGGAAAGTAAGAAAGTTCCCCAATACACACACACACACACACACACACACATTTACAGTAATAAGGAGGCATGTCAAAGAAGTAGAGGAGCAAACTGAATGAGTCTCCAACATTCAGCTAAAGCTGAAATAATTTGGGCAATCTTAAAATAGTGTAATGCAAAGTATAAAATAAATATCCATAAAACCTTAAGAATAAAAATGATTGAATACACTGCTTAATTACTTAATTAATTAATTAATGAGTGAGAAGAGATAAAACTCTCCTGTGGAAGTATTCCAAATAAGTTAGGTAGATGCTCCACCCTCAAAGTGGGGGGAATGTACCTTCCACCCCCTAGAACGGCTGGGCACAGTGACTTTCAAGGTGTACTGTGTGGAGACATGAGGAGAGGTAACGTGGGAAAGGATTATCTTCACACAGAGAATGTTCCCCAGGTGATTAAGGCCAACAAGTCATAAATTCTTTGTTACTTCGATTACTTATTTCACCGACCTATAGTAGCACCTGACATTTGTTCTGAGTGTGGTGTCAAACTTGTGGGCATGCTCAGTCGCAGGATAAACCGGTACATTAGAAGTAAGAAAGGGTGACTTAGAAAAGGATTGTCTTTTGGGGCACCTGGGTGGCTCAGTCGGTCAGACGTCCGACCCTTGCTCAGGTCATGTTCTCACGGTTCATGGTTTGAGTCCCGCGTCAGGCTGTGGGCTGACAGCTCAGAGCCTGGAACCTGCTTCAGATTGTGTATTTCCCTCTCTCGGCCCCTCCCCCGCTCACTCTCTGTCTCACTCTCTCTCTCAAAAATAAATAAACATTAAAAAAAAAGAGAGAGACGTTGTCTTTTATGGTTCTGTCTTGTGAGGTACGTCACCACATTTTTTTAATGAAATAAAATTTATGGATTTAGAAAGATGAAATTTAAAAATGATAATGCAGAATTACTTAAACTTATAAAAATTTGTAAAGATAATTCTGAAGCAAACGAAAGGCTCTACATACTTTTGTTTCTGAGTATTATGCACATTTACCTTATCATTTTAATGTTATTTAAACTGTGGTTAATAGATTGCCTTGCATCTACAGATGTTTAATAAATAATTTTTATTTGATTTGGTTATGACTTCATTGAGCAGAAAGAGTGCTGTAAAGTGATTTTTCATTTTGGCATATTATTTTCTGCCCTTTAAAAATGGAGATTTATGTATGTGACAATTGCATAGTTTTAAATGATACTTCTGTTGATGAAAACCCACTTGGTTTTTCAGGAAAAAAAAAATGGACAATCTATACTCTTTACCAATTAGAACTCAAGAGAATAAGGATTTTAATAAGCCTCCTGGGAGCCTTGTCTTTTGTATCTTTGATAAATACATGATTATAAGGACAAATTATACGAGTAGCAATAATTCCCCAGTAATGTGATCATTAAAAGACCTCTCAACTGCAATATATCAGTATTAATTGGGGACAGATGATCATTTTAGTGACATGCTCAAGTCATTATCCATATTTCAATACTTCATGAATACCTGAGTATTCTTAATGATGTGATTATTTTTTTAAAGATTTTTCAGTGCAATGATCTTAATGAGGTTGTTTATTTTGAAATGAAGAAAAATACAAAAAATAGAATTAAGCATTGTTAATGAAGACTATTTAAGAAAGATGTTTGAGGAAAGTGAACCAAATATTAACTTTTACTTATGGATGTAGAAATGCTTTAGCATTTACTCTAATTAAGCTGTGTATTAACAGGTTTTTTATATAAGCAAAATAAAACACTGATGTGTGTGTTCTGAATAATTGATCCGGATTATATTATATTCAAAATACTAAATAGTGTATGCCCCCATATCCCTACAAAAACCTTGTATTTTCTGATGATTATTACTTTTTAGTTATGTAATTTATTTAATACCATGTGTATCTTTCCATCTACAAAACACAGGCTACACTATCTCTTGTATATAAAGGGATCCCGAAGCCAATCAAATTTGTTCACATCTTTTTCTTATAATTAATTGTGTGCTTCCTCATTTTGATTATGATATCAGAGACATGTCCTTTTGTTAAGCTTACCAATATGGCAAAAGTAGTTTTTACTGTAGACTCAGTTTCTGAATTTCAACTTGTGCTCTTTTTACTAATACATCATTTCATACTGCATATTTTAGTACGATGCCAAATTTTTGACAGAATGTATTTATGCTCCTCTCCTCTCACAAAGCCAATAATCTTTTTTTTTTTTTTTTTTTTTTTTTTTTTCAAAGTCCATATTCTCTCTACTGGCTTCTTTTGCACCTTGCTATCCTGGTTTGCTTCCTACTTCTCTATTTCTTCATTTCAAATTTGATAGATTTATTTCTTATTTGAAATTGTTAAGTATTAAGATTCTACAAGTTCTGGGGCGCCTGGGTGGCGCAGTCGGTTAAGCGTCCGACTTCAGCCAGGTCATGATCTCACGGTCTGTGAGTTCGAGCCCCGCGTCAGGCTCTGGGCTGATGGCTCGGAGCCTGGAGCCTGTTTCCGATTCTGTGTCTCCCTCTCTCTCTTTCCCTCCCCCGTTCATGCTCTGTCTCTCTCTGTCCCAAAAATAAATAAAAAAAGTTGAAAAAAAATTAAAAAAAAAAAAAAGATTCTACAAGTTCTGCTAGTTATTCATTGTCTCTTCTACCTTCCCATCCTACATCTAGTGATCTTATATTCACATTCATTAATTCATGAATCTCAAAATGATATTCCCATTGTCTTGCACTTCTCATACTGCTTTAAGTCTTACAATTCTATTTTCTCATTTAATTTTCATAACAACTTGTGACTGGTGCTGCTATGATTTTCTAATCACAGATAAGCAAACAGAGATGTGGGGGAGTTGGGTAATGTTCTCAAGACCACACAGGAAAGTGATGGAGTGAGAGTTTTAACCAAAGCAGTAGTACTCCAGTTACTGTATTCCATGGGATGTTTTCTCCACCCCAAATTTAAAAAATCAGTTATTCTCCAGGAAAGTACATTTCTTGTTACTCAGTAACATGTTCACTCAAAATAGGATTGTGATTCTCTTCCTTTATTATGCAAATTCAATAAATTCTCTAATTTCTCATGTGTGAACATGACTTTCCCATCTAACCACTCTATTCCCACCTCCACAGTGTTAAATTTGGAACTTGCAATCCTTTATTTTGGTGACTGCGGTAGCATCCCATCACTGTGATCAGTCTCTTCCTCCATCTTATTTCCAGTTAATCAATCATCAAACTATCTTCATTGTCTTATCAAAGATAATATTGGCCAGGTCACATGTTTCTGACTGTTCAAACCATTCTGTTTAGAGGACAGCATGTTAAATATTTCTATGCCTTAAATTGACATCGTGTCCTGTTGGGAGGGTATGGCCAGGACTACCATATTAGTCCCAATGGTAAATTAAGAAACGCAACCAAAACAAATAGGACGACTGTGGCACAATGAGCAAAATAGTATATGGTAATTACGTAGACTGTTTATGGTCGACAGGGCCTAACCCCCAGGTAATGGTGTCCTGAGTTTCTTTGGCTTGACAGACTTTTCATTCTTTGTTGACTTCATCAATCATTTCCATTGGTAGCCTTGAGAAACAAAGGAGAAAATAAATGACTTACTTCTACTCTTAAGCTTGTGAGCATACTTTGCATGGCTTGTTAATAAGTTCTTGCTAAACAAATTGAGAACAACGCAAACCAACTCCAGATTTCCATTCTAAATCCTCATCTGCCTTTGTAACCTGATCAGCTTTCATGGCGGCCTAACCACACTTTCAAAACCTGACCCTATCTTAACTTTCCAGTGTTATCTATGTTTCTAACATATTCTATGTGACATTCTCTATTTTCTGGAAACACTGTAGATGCTTCTTGTTCCTCTGCCTAGAACATTCAATCTTTGACAAACTCCATCTCATCCTGCAAAACCTACCAAAAATATTGTCTCTTCAATCAAGCCTGCTTCCAGACTTTCCAAAGCAGTCTGTTGATTTATACTCTGCATGTTTTGTTTTGTTTTTTTTTTTAATTTTAGGACTTCTCATACTTCATTGCAATTTATCTGCCTCCTCTTCTCATTTCCTTCCTTGATAATTAGAATCTTAAGGGCAAAAATCGTATTGACTCATTCTCTATGTCATTCTCTCTTTTCCATTTTTGCCTTTTATCAGTTTTATAACTGATATCACTTGGTCTATGGAGAGTTTCCACTCTTTCCTCCCCAAAATGCCTTTTATTTTATGACACTCACTATGGTTACTTTATAGTTATGTTTTTGCTTTATTTTTATCTCTTCACCACCTCCTGCCCTCACCATTAACTCAGCAATTTCTGTGAAGATAAGGATTGTATCTCACTGATTTTTATTTCCTCTAAAGCCCCTAGCAATTGTTAGATATTTAATAGTCTCAGAATAATTGTCTCTGAAATAATATTTCTAAAACCAGCCCAAAGCTGGTTTAACAGATTGTTGATGATCTTCATATTTTAGGCTCTGTTAGCCTTTGTTATAAACCATGCTACCACCAAAGAGAATTCTAATTATTTTCCCTGATGAATCCTGTAATTCAATCAAAGTTAATTTTTATGTACAATTTAATTTGTAATTAACCAAATATATATACATCTAACCATTAGAGTTTGCCATTAATAAAAAAAATTACTAACATTACCATACTGAGCTGAAATAGCTTCTACTGTAAAGAAGAAAATAAAGAATAAAACATTAGTTGGCTTATGATATTTTTTAAAGGTAAATACACAGTTTTCAATAAGCATCATTTTTTCTACAAATAGCACCTTTCCAATAACTTCCCAGACTCTAATGGTGCTGAAATTAGGACAAGGCAGCATGGAATGGTCTAGTCAATGGTAATATTTAAAATTTTATTATTTCCCCAGGAATAGTAACAAATTATTATCATCCTACCTGTTCTCTTTAGATTCCTTTGGCTAAAATTGGGACACCTGTGTAGCTCTGGGTTATGGCTCAGTTGGTTAAGAAAGAGGCCAACTCTTGATTTCAGCTCAGGTCATGACCTCATGATCCACATCAGGCTCTGTACTTACAGCATGGAGCCTGCTTGGGAACCTCTCCCTCTCTCTCTGCCTCTTCCCCACTCAAGTACTCTCTCTCTCTCTTTCTCAAAATAAGTAAATAAACATTAAAAAAATAAGTAAAATGTAAAATATATGTGACTTTGGCCAAAACTTACGTGTGTGTGTGTGTATGTGTGTGTGTGTGTATGTGTGTGTGTATGTGTGTGTGTTTAATAATACGATTTTATGAGAAGAATACAAAAGAAACTTCAAAACATTTTATTTCTGTTAAGACTGTGATTAGCTTTGAAGACATGGAGGGGTTAATAAAAAGGTGATGGAAAATCTTAAATAGAGGTGCAGAGGCAGTACCTGCAGGGTAACAAATATGGAATATTGGGAGACCGACAATTAATATCATGATGCTGGCATGACATTGGAAATCCTAGTGTAATTAAAAAAATAAATATAAAATGTCCTGTTGGAAAAGTTTTTGATTTACAGAAGAATGGAGGGGACAGTACAGAGATCCTCATTTACTGACACACAGTTTCCTCTATTATTGACAACATATAATTATGACACATTTTTTATAATTAATTAACAAATATTATTAATGAAACAAGTCTATACTTTATTAAGATTTCCTGAAGGTTTACTTTACTTATTTATTTATTTTTTCTGTTCCAGGATCTTACCTACAATACTGTATTGCATTTAGTGTCATATTCTCTTAAGCTCCTCTTTGTCAAGAGAGTTTTTCAGTTTTCTTTGTTTTTGATGATATGGACAATTTTATGGAGTACTGATATGGTTTTTGTACCTCAACTGTGATTTCTATGACATTTTGTCTATATCAGATGAGGGTTATAGGCTTTTTGGTAGGAAGGCTACAGAGATAAAATACAATTATTGTCACATCATATCAAGGGTAGATACATATACATATACATCAATATAACATATCGCCAATGAAGTTGACCTTGACCTCTGGGCTGAGTTGAAGTGTTTGTCAGGTTTTTCCACTTCACATTTACTCTTCTTTCATCCACTTTACATATCCACTTTACACTATATACTTTGGAAGAAAGTCACTGTGGGTAGTTCATGTTTAAGGACTGGGGACCTATATTCCATTTCCTTGATGGTGAAGTATCTACATAAATTATTTAGAATATGTCTGCATGGGAAATATGTCTATTAAATCTCATTTATGTATTTAATATTTTATTTATATTAGTGTGGATTCACGAATATTTATTTTATAAATTGTGTGAAAGTCTAATACTATTTTATTTATTTTATTGCTATAATTGTTTCAGTATTGATTGTCAGGAGCTCTTTTATCCAATCCTGTATCCCTTGCATATATCACCATTATTATTTTTGTTATTTTTAAACACTTTCTCACTTTCTAGCACTCCAAAATATTCCAGGATTATCTTGTATATTTCTTATTATAGTCATAGTGTCAGCTACTTTTCTAAGGAGCCCTGGTTCCTCTTGTCTAGAAACAGAAACTGGGTGTGCTTTTGTGACAGACATGGCAATCATTCAGCTTACAGAGCAAGGAAATATATGTATATACACATATATATGTGCCTATCTGTTTCTCTCTCTCTCTGTCTCTCTCTCTGCCTGCCCATCTGTCAGTCTGTCTATCTAATCTATGTAGATATTTCTATATATACTCAACTGCATCTACATTAAGCTAAACATAGTTAATACATTACCCTAATCTATTACCACATACATCATCCTAGCCTCTACCCTTTCTTTATATATAAATTCTAAATGAGGAAACTGACTGGACCTCTCCAGTACACCTATATGGAAGTACCAAAATTGTTAACTTGTATTCCTATGGGACATTACTTTAACAACTAGAATACAATGCTTATGTACAACTTATTTTGTCTTTAGTTTTATACTCTCCAGTCATATATTAACTTTCCATATAGTTATATAGTTATTAAGACTCCTCTAGTCTTAATAACTGAGAGTCTTGATCATAAATAAGTTTGGAATCTTGTCAAGTGCTTTTGCTGAAATTATTGCTACTATAATAAGATTTTTCTTCTTTAGCTTGTTGATGTGGTGATTAATTTTCAAATATTAAGTCAGTCTTGTATATCTGTAATAAATCCACTTGGTCACAGTATATAATTATACATATACATTGTTGGATTCAATTTAATGATATTTTGTTCAGGATGTTTGCATCTGTATTTCTGAGAGATATTGGCTTATAGTTTTCTTATAATGTCTTAATCTGTTTTTGGTATTTGTCTCATAGAATGTTTCTGTTTGGGGAAAAATTTGTAAAGAATTAGTATCATTTATTTCTTAGTTGTTGAGTAGAATTCATCAGTGAAACCATTTGGTTCTGGTGCACTTTTTTTAATGTTTACTTATTTATTTTGAGAGAGAGACAGTGAGAGACAGAGAGAGCACAAGCAAGAGAGGGGCAAAGAGACAGAAAGAGAAAGAGAATCCCAGAAGGCTATGTGCTGACAGCACAAAGCCCAACACTGGGCTCAATCTCACCAACCGTGAGATTATGACTTGAGCCAAAGTCAACAATCCGATGCTTAGCCTACTGAGCCACCCATGTGCCCCTCTGGTGCTCTCTTTCATGGAAGTTTATTTGATTACATCTTCTTAATAGATACTGTAATATTCATATTACCTATTTCTTTTGAGCTTTTCTTGAGACTTTATCTTTACACCCACGTGTTATTTAAACTTGTTTCATGTCTGCTTTTCTCTGTGTCTCCATCAGTGCTTTACAGAGAAGGAGGTATTTGACCTGTGTGGTCTTCAATTTAGTCTCTTTCACTTTGCAAATGCTTAACTTTGTTTAGTTAATAATTAAGTTTTCTTTTTTTCACAGAAGACAAATCACTCATCTCACAATGTAAACTAACCTAAAAATTACATATATATATATACACACACACAAAGTAATCCTATCTCTGAAAGTATCATTTCTATAAAAATTCATCACCATCATTTTATATATTAAGCAGCCATTTTATTTCCATAATTTCAGTCATAATTTTAATTCTAATCAAATCTCCTTAAAATAAAAAGTGTTAAATTCTAGTATTGGGCTTCTTAAGTCTTAATTGATTACCTTGTTTCTGTATAATTATTTTGTCTTTTCCCAACCCATTTCTTTTTAGGTCCCTCCATGTTTGCTCAACCTCTATTTTTCTCTTTCCCTCCCTGACTTCCTTCTCTCTTTTTCCGCATGCACATGCGTGAACACACACACATACACATACACACAAACACTCTCATGCATGTCTTTTGACAAAGTGAAAATGAAAAGGTGATTTATAGATTCTTGTGAAGTATCAGTGAATATTTTATAACACAATAAAAAGTTTAACAACAGAACTCTTCATTTGATAAATTGTTATTCTTCTAAAAGAGATAAACTACAGAAACATTTTTTTTCTGAAAAAGCGGTGAAGTACCCTGGTTTTTTTTTATTACATTATCTTGAAATAGATAAAAAAAATCGCTCAAAGCAAACTTACTTGATTTTATCATGTGTGAAAGTAATTTTCTTTTGAATCTTATATACCTTGGGACAGCAAAAATGGGATTTATGAAGTATTTTGTGCAATAAGAAAGTGCAATTTCTTTAACTTCTGTTACATATGTTGTTTTTTTTGGTTTTACTTTGATTTTTAAAATATTTATTTTCAGAAAGAATTCTCAGTTCATATCGCTAGTCATTCTCATTATTAGTGGAAAGGGAAAGAAAGGAAAATGCATAGTTTTGTAGGCTTCTTTTCTTCTATTGCTTTTTTATTGACATATCTAAATCTTAAGTATGTTATTAAAATTTCAATATTTATACAGGAGGGAAAATAAGAAAAGGCATTTCAACTGATGGCCGTAGGATATTTCATTTTCTTGTTCATAGGAATTATATAGTTTTCCCTTCTCCCAGACATTTACCAGATTATTTTAATCTCATCTACCAGTTCCCATAGTCACCATGTTGCATTATTTTTATTAAGCTAGACTGAATATAGCTATTTGTCCTGAAAAGGTTCTGGCCTACATCTATCCTTTACCCAATTTTTATGAGTGAAACTGAGATTCAGAGAGAATATCAATAATTTACTCAAAGTCCACCATTCATTTGTGTGCTCTGACACACACATTACTATTGGATTTCTAAGCTTGTTTTTGCTATACCACACTGTGGTTCTTTAATGTTTCTTGACTGCTTCCCCGCTGGTAAATTTATTCATCCATTGAGGTCGATAACAACTGTAGATTAAACGTTATTCTTAGTCTAAGTGATCAATTTGGATCTGACTCACCAGGAACGAAGTATCTTTAGGACTGTAATTTACTGAATCAACATTAAACTAGCCTTAGCCTTGGTACAGGTTTCTGTCTTGACTATGGTAACCACATTCCAGGAACTGAAAATCCTACACCAAATCCCTGTGTTCCTGTTCCTTTCACTTTCAGAGATTGAATCTTAGGCCTGCATACTATGTTTCCCTAAAAGAACTGATTCCTGCATCGAACCCCAACCTCCTAGTAAGGAAATCTCTCTTCCTTTTTCCTACACTCCTTTCTCTGCTAGGAGAGATAATAGAGACGTAAGACTGAAAAGACAAGTTCCAGTCCCTTGAATTTACATTTCTTTTCAACTGCTCTGTGATGCCCAATCTGTTTGTCTCCTTAACAGTTGTATACCCATTCTGCATTTAATGAATTTATAAGTCTTCTATTAACTGCTATTGGAAGTAATGATTCCTTTATGACTGTCCTAAGAGTAATGACTATCTTAAGAATAGATTTCCCGGCTTTCTCTATCTTCAGTTTAGGGGCTATTAACTTCTGTAAACTCTGCTGTATCCTCACCTTGCCATATTTGTCTGGTTCTCAATAACTGAGTACCATTTATCATTTAATGCTGTCTCCAGTAATGTTCTTATGCAGTGTAACGATGTACTATTGTAATATAAAGTTGAATGAAATCACTGCACTGCCCCAGTCTTAGCTATCTCTAATTACTGCATTCATTCCACATATACTTAATTATAATAATCATGACCAAAAATAGTGATATTCTTTAAAAATGAATGCACATATTTCTAAAATTGTTATATATATGATACTTAATAAATCAATTACATAAAAATGAGATTTTTCTACTTCATCATTACTTACTATTCTCCATAAGAAAATTCAAACATTGTTATACTAATTGGAACTAATGGCCAATAATTCCTTTTCTCTTAAGGAAATCCTTTAGCATATTTTTAATTTTTCCTTGTGTTTTAAGGATTATTAGTTGCATCACTGGGGTTCCAACATAAGTATATAAATCTACTTTTCAACTCTACACTTTAAAAAAAGTAATTAAAGCTGTCAGACATCATGTGTAAAGCATTTTTTGAGAAAGTCAAATTTTATTTGTGGTTTCATCTGCTGAGATGACTGTTTTCATTACTAGAGAAATCAGTTCTATAAATTTTTAATGGGACAATTTCTCAACCTAAGTATAACTTCGGGAAAGAAATTATTCAAATGATGCTTTCTAGTATGTGAATTTGTCACTATGAGTTAAAGTTTCATGGATTCCTGCTTGTTGAAAAAAAAGAATATGGAATTTCATGTTTGGGCCTTTTAGATGATATAATCATGGCATTTAAAACAAAACCGTGTGTTCAAACTTTTAAGAAAATACTACTCTAGAATTTGCATCTATCAAGAACCTATGATCAATTTTTTTCTAGCTTATTTATCTCATGTTTGCCTTTTTTATTTTCATGGAATATAGAATAAAATATTCCTGGGGTTTATAAACCTATCTGAGAAGGAAATACTTTAGGATACTTCTTCAAATTTAACATAATATTCTTTTAGTTCACTCAAAAATTTGTAGAGTAGAAGATTCTGATTAAAAAAAAATATGAAAGTCTGTCACCTGATGTTAGTAATAACAGAAACCAATAATATTGATTTTAAAAGTTAATTTACAAGAAAGTGAATTTAAAAAAAAGACGACAGTGTAACTGTGCTTTAAGTTTAATTCATTTGTATTTCTTTAGACAGGTGTGACCACTGACAAAAACAGGAAAGACAGCTTCATATGTTATTGAAGTAAAAGCATGAACTTACAGATACACTGAAGATATATGAAAAGTCTAGTCATTTTAAACATTTTATTAAATTACTTTATAACAACACATCTACCTTTAATATCAAGAAGGTCTAGAAAATGACACAGATGGATAAGCTACATAATAGTTTTGTAAGCTTGTGTTCTTAATATATCCTTTCTGTGAAAACTGAAAAAAAATAGCTAAAATGATGAAAGGTATAAGCAAAGTATTTGTTTTTGTTTTTCTCATACATTATTATATAGAAACCGCAGGATACTCGATACATTGAAGTCCAATTTTCTTGGTAAAAATAAAGCACATATATCCTTAAATTGTTTGCTTTTATGTCAGAGGAATAAAATACATTAATTCTAAGCAATAAAGTATACAATAGTGGTCAGAATTTGTCTTATATAGAGATCATGTTTTAGAGGACAATACAAAAGGCAAGGAATAAACAAAGGAGAGGGAAGAAGATGGAAAGGCACACAGAAAGACAGACACATAGAAAGACAGACAGAAAGAGACAGAGATGCAAAGAAGAATCTAGGTGAGATTAGTCTTTGCATGAAAAAAAAATTATTGGAAAATTTGATTTAACCAAAAAGTATGTATCCTTGTATAATTTATAGTCCTAGATAAAGACTGGCTTTATTAATGATTTAGATGTTTAGTGCTCACAGATGGTTAATCCATCATCTGGTTAAAAATGTAGGGATTCAACAAGAATTTGCTTGTTGAATAGTAATAAAGTAGAAGGCAGAATCCTGATTTGTAGGAGACTTACAGTCTGGTTGCAGGGGGAGAAAAATGATTAAAACATATTTAATACCTAGATCACTAATTATCAAAATATGTCATCATTTGCAATTTTCTGATTCAGGAGAGAGTGCAGGAACTAGATAAGAACAGGATGAGCATAGTTTGGGACAGATAATAGGTTTAGCAATGACCCTGAAGACATCTAGGTCCTAATCCTTGGAGCCTGTGAATATTACCTTATATGGCAACATGGATTTTGCAGATGTGATTAAATTAAACATATTACAATGGATAGATTACCCTGGATTATTTTTGCCAGATCTAAATGTGATCACACTATGAGGCAAGTAGAAGATGATTGGGCTACAGAATAATAACAATGTGAAGGAGAAAGAAGGAGGGGGAGACAATGAACCATGAACCAAGCAATGAGGACAGCTTCCAGAAGCTGAAAAGCAAAAAGACTGTTCTCCCTAAAAGCTTCCAGAGTAATGCCCTGCCAAATCCTTGATTTTGATCTTTTGAAACTGATTTTGGACTTCTGACCTCTGAACTATAAGAGAAGAAATATGTGTTTCTTCACACTACCAACTTTGTGTAACAGCAACTATGGGAAACTAATACAGTGCATTCATGAATTCATCCTTTGTGTTTTTGTTAACTATCATAAGCTAATGATTCTAGCATTGTGCCATGATAGTGGTGATGCAGAAATTTTTTGCAAACATGAAATATGTGTGGTTTGTGGTGTATAGACTGTAAATAAGTAATCTCATAACTAAATCAGACATTTTCAGAAAGTATTAACTCTTATGAAAAAATAAAAAAAGAGTGTAGAATAATGTAAGAAGAATAACTTTCAAGAAAATGGAAAGACAGACTACATATGGAAAGAAAATATTTCCAAATCACATATTCAACAAAGGACTTATCCAGAATATATAAGAACTCATCACAGAACATGAGAACAAAAACAACACCGTTTTAAATTGTACAAAACACATGAACAGACACATTATCATTATCAAAGAACGTGAGGATGGCAAATGAGCTCAAGGAAGATGTTCAATATTATCAGCGCTTGGGAAAATGCAAATCACAACCACAATGAGATGCCACTAGACACATATCAGAGTAACTTTAAAAAAAATTACTGACAATAGCAAATACTGTTAAGAATGCAAAGCAACTCAAACTCTTATACATTACTGGTGGGAATGCTCAATGATAAGGCTATTCTGAAACACTGTTTGGCAGTTTATTATGAATTTATACATATGGTTACTGTATAATCTGGCTATCCCACATTTGGAAATTTATGCCAAGAAAATGAAAACTTTTATTCACTCAAAAACCTGTACACAAATATTTATAATGGTCTTATTCAAATTTGCAAAAAAACAAACAAACAAAAAAAAAAAACAAAACAAAACTGGAAGTAACTCAAATGTCCTTCCAAAGATAAATAATATAAAAATCGTGATACATACATGCAATGGATACTACTCGTGAATAAAACACGGTATTGATCCAAATAAGCAATTAGATAAATAGCAAAGGTATTATGCTAAAGAAACCAGTCCCAAAACATTACATACTATTTGATTTATTTATATGAATTTCTTGTAGAGAGCAAACTGTAATGAGGGAGAGAGAATATATCAATGAATGTCTATGATTTGTAGTGGGTGGAGTGTGTGGCCACAAAGGAATAGCACAACAGGGTATTTTGGGGAATTTGGAATAGTTTGGTATCTTGATTATAGTTATGAATACACTTATCTAAACATAAATCAGAATCCATAAAACGTACATCAAAAGAAAAAAAAAGATAGTCAATTTATTGTAAGATGATTTTAATTTATTTTAAAAATAAAATTAAAAAAAAGACTATTGTGGCTTTTCTTTTGTCCATTAAAAAATATAAAAGAATTACAATGGTAGGAATAAAGCAGAAAAATCTAGAGTGGTCAAGGAAAGGATTCTGAGAAGATGAAATCAGATGACAAGAGGGATGAACTAGTGAGGATCTGGAACAGATGGGTTAGACATGGTTGAAGGTATATGTAGAGTTAAAGCAGGGATGATAGTTGTGTATCTGAATAAAAATACAAAAAAAGGCTAGTATGGGTGACATAGTGGAAATGGAAGAATAGGTGTTGCTAGAATCAGGTCAGAGAAAGGTCAGTTAAGAAAAGCTTTACTAAATAGGTGCATCTTGAGTAATCAGAACAACAGAGTAGTTGAATAAAAACTTTTTTTTTTTAAAAAAAGGCCAAAGACCTTAACAGAAATCTCACCAAAGAAGATATGCATATGGAAAGTAAGCATATGAAAAGAGACTTCACTTTATAAGTCATCAGGGAAATGCAAATTAAACAACAAGATATCATTAAACACTTATTAGAACGGCCCAAATCAGGACTATTAACAACACCAAATGTGGGCGAGTCAGTAGAACAAAAGATTCTCATTCATTGATGGTTGGAATGCAAAATGGTACAACCAGTCTTAAAGAGAGGTTAGTGGTTTCTTAAAAACGACACATATTCTTACCATAGAATTCCCGCAGTCGTGCTCTGGTATTTACCCAAGGGGTTGAAAAGCTAATGTCCATTCAAAAAACCTGCACACAGACATTTACAGCAGCTTTAGTCATAATTGCCAAAGCTTGGAAGCAACCAAGGTGTCCTTCAGGAAGTAAATGGATATATAAACTATGGATACATTCAGACAATGGAACATTATTCAGTTCTAAAGAGAAATGAGCTATTAAGCCATAAAAAGATGTAGAGGAAACTTAAGTGCATATTGAATGCTAATGAAAGAAACCAATCTGAAAAGTTGTGATTTCAACTATATCACATCCTGAAAAAGGCAGACTGATGGAGACAGTAAAATTATCATTGGTTGCCAGGGGTTCAGGTGCAAAGGAGAGTCAGATAGGCAGAGCGCAGAGGATTTTGGGGGTAGTAAAAATATTCTTTATGATACTATATAGATGCATACATGGCATTATACATTTGTCCAAACCGATAGAATGTAATAAAACGCCAAGAGTGAAGCCTAATGTAAATTATGGGCTTTGGGGAATTATGCTGTGTTAATGTAGTTTCATCAATTACAATACATGTACCCTGCTAGTGGGGGATGTTGATAATGGGGTAGGCTATGCACGTGTGGGGGCAGAGTATATGTTGGAAATCTCTGTGCTTTCTTCTTAATTTTGCTGTGAATGTAAAACTGTTCTAAAAAAATGTCTTCCAATCAATAAATCAATCAGGTAGTAAATAAATAAGCTAAAAAACAAACAAACAAAAACAACAAGAAAACTCTTTACTATCTCTCTATATATGAAATTTTTTTCCTCTGGAATGTTTTAACTCTTCTGACACGCTCACTGATTTGGCAAAAAAATCTACACTTGTCTTCATGTCTTTTCTTCTTACCTCATTCCCTCTTGGTCTTCCCATCCCTCCCTCCTTCCTTTCATTTATTTCTATCTTTGTATGTTATTTTTATATCTTTAAGTATCGTTTTTAAAGTTTATTTATTTATTTTGGGAGAAAAAGAGAGTAAGGGAGGGGCAGAGAGAATGGGGGAGAGAGAGAGAGAGAGAGAGAGAGAGAGAGAGAGATTCTCAAGCAGGCTCCACACTGTCATGGCAGAGACCAGTGCGGGGCACAAACTCACCAATCATGAGATCATGACCTGAGCCAAAATCAAGAGTTTGTCGCTTAGCCAACTGAACCACCGGGTGCCCCTAATTATCTTTTAATTCATTTCTGCCATGTTACAAATACCACCAGTATTTAAAAATACTGATACTTTCAAAGCACAAGTAAGTGTATCTTGTGGCCTCATAACACATATGATAATGTTTTCTGCATTGGAGACTTTTGGTTTGGTGTCTGATTTTTGTTTATTGCTTCTAAACATTTTTTTATAAAATATGTATATTGTAAAAAAAAATGTAACATAAAGTTTTCTTTGCATAGTTTTCTAACATATTAGAAAACACAAGTAAGTTTCTAATATATGCTGTATTTATTTCAGCAATACTTCTCCCACTCCAAAATGAGTAAGAAAAATTTCAAGATAATTAAAAATGGAAAAAGTGGTCCTATGAAAAAATGTGGAACAGTCATAGACATATATTTAGATTAGGAAATAAAAGGTTAAGAGGATAACTGATACCTGTTTTCAAGTGTACTAAGCTTGATTATAAGAATCATGTTGACCATATTTTTCTAAGTTTATAAAGGTCATGACTCAGATAAAATTATCATAAGTTGCTACAATACCACTAATTTACATAAGGAAGTAAAAAAAGTTTAACCTTGATGGTAATTAATTACTCAAGCAAGTTATCATGGGGATTGCAGAATTCTTATCCTGGAAAATGAAAAAAATATATATTCCTAGATTATTTCTCTCTTAAAGAAAAAGTTTGGTATAAATTAATCCTCATAGAATTATAGTTCACTTATTAGAGAAAAATAAAATTCGCTTTAAATTAGAAATACTTTGTAAAACTAATAAAGATGCTTAACTTTAAAAACTCAGTGTCTTGGGGCGCCTGGGTGGCTCAGTCGGTTAAGCGTCCGACTGCTGCTCAGGTCACAATCTCAGGGTCTGTGAGTTTGAGCCCCGCATCGGGCTCGGGGCTGATGGCTCAGAGCCTGGAGCCTGCTTCCGATTCTGTGTCTCCTTCTCTCTCTGCCCCTCCCCCGTTCATGCTCTGTCTCTCTCTGTCTCAAAAATAAATAAAACGTTCGGGGCGCCTGGGTGGCTCAGTCGGTTGAGCGTCCGACTTCGGCTCAGGTCACGATCTCGCAGTCCGTGAGTTCGAGCCCCGCGTCAGGCTCTGTGCTGAGTGCTCAGAGCCTGGAGCCTGTTTCAGATTCTGTGTCTCCCTCTCTCTCTGACCCTCCCCCGTTCGTGCTCTGTCTCTCTCTGTCTCAAAAATAAATAAACGTTAAAAAAAAAATTTAAAAAAAAAAAAAATAAATAAATAAAACGTTAAAAAAAAAAAACAAAAAAAAAACAAAACTCAGGGTCTTAATTGGTAAGACATAAGTAAAATGATTTATGTTCAGATAGTTTTATTAGTTAAAGTCAATAATTCTCCTGAGACTGTTTTCTAAGTATATTGAAAGTTCTGAAAAATAAAGTGACTTTATATTAGTCTCTATAATTATTTATTTCCCATATATATATATATATATATATATATATATATGTATATATAATGTTTATTTTTGAGACAGAGGGAGACAGAGTGCGAGTGGGGGAGGGGCAGAGAGAGAGGGAGACACAATCTGAAACAGGCTCCAGGCTCCGAGCTGTCAGCACAGAGCCTGACACGGGGCTAGAACCCATGAGCCATGAGATCATGACCTGAGCCGAAGTCGGAAGCTCAACCGACTGAGCCATCCAGGCGCTTCTCTCTTCTGTATTTTTAATCTTTCCAATGAAACATATTTTCTATCAGCCAAGCGAGGATATATTTTACATCTCAATTTAGTTCAGAGTTTAGCACACAACAAGGCAGAGAGAAGATAATTGTATTGGATTGCATGTTTTAAAGTCATATCCATATTCTAAACGTTGATCAAAAGCAATTTATCAAAGACATTCAGTCATTGTAGTAGGTGAAATAAGGTATACAGAAGTATAAAACTATGTCTTCTCTTTCTCAAAAAAAAAAAAAAAAAGATAAATGCCACAGGATATGATTACTGACATGAAAAACTCATTTTATAAGACTATGTCATTAGATGTAAATTAGACTTTAGATCTTTAAGGATAGAGAGGTCAGAAGCAATTGAGTAGCTGTGAAAGGCTTCATTTACTTATTCAACTATCACTCAGATTTTACCTCTTTCTGTTTCTTCTAAGCAGGGAATTACTGACATAAAACCCTGCCTCCACAAAGCTGGTAAGACTGTGGCAGTGATGAACTTTGCAGGCAGAGTGAAACAATGTAAAGGCACAGATTAGACATGAACACAGTGGGATTTCAGGATGTTTAGGTACATGCTGGAGGTCTCAGGAAAATCTAATTGGCCTAGCACAATGGTGCCAGATTTTAGAGGAGATTAAGAGCCAGACAAGGTAGTAGTAAGGAATGGAATAGGAAATGATATCTTAGACCAAAAAATGTGTTGGATCAATTCTCACTACATTATTAAAGGTAATGAATGACTAACATTTAGATGCTTGAAATCCATTTCAGTGTTCAGGACTTTTATTTTAAGATTTTTTTTTTTTATTTGTTGAGAGAGAGATGGAGTGCATGTGCAAGTGGGGGAGGGCAGAGAGAGACGGTGAGAGAGAAAATCCCAAGCACGCTCTGTGCTGCGGGCTCTCAGTGCAGAGACCCATGTGAGGCTTGAACTCACAAGCTGCGACATCATGACCCGAGCTGAAGATGGACGTGTAACCGACTGGGCCACCCAGCTGCCCCAGAATTTTATTTTAAGCTGTGATATAGTAACAGCGTCATTTGAAAACATTTTTTTTTTGAGAAACATGAAAAATGTGATGCATAACTTTAGAGTAGCCTAAAAAGATTTAGTATATGCAGGACAATAGTTTAAAAAACTTGAAACCATTTCTACTTTGCATCAACTGACTATTTTTATTAAAGATTGTTACCAGCAGAACAGAATTACTGTTAAGCTCCAAGTTCTTATTTATGGATTTATTTTTCCCCATAGGAAATATTCATAAATGAAACATTATCACACAATATCTATTCACATATCAGGGAGTTTTGCTTTCTCGATACCCACATTGGTGTCTTTATGACAACTTTGCTATGTAACCTATGGGGATATCCTGAAGGAAGTCTGACATTACCCTATACTTCGCCAGTAACCACAACATTTACCCTTCTAGTTTAAGCTTAAAATGTGCTTAAAATAAAGTCTATGTAAAAATGAGAAAATTTCTCCATGCCTAAAATCACACTCTATTTGGCCAGAAACTCCGTGCTCCTACTTCAGCCATCTAATGTTTCCTTTTAAAACACTAATATATTTTGCATTAGTCATACTGTGAGACATCGTTAATTTCCATCTGAATTATCAGTTAAGATCTCAGTAGGTTTTAATTAGCAACCCCAAACAAAAACAGATCCAAAAATAAGTGCTGGGTTTGTCAGAAGGTTCTTAGAGAAGAGGAAGACATTCTACAAGGAAAAAAAATACAGTGGTCCCCTTCTTATCCACGGTTTCACTTTCTGTGGTTTCAGTTACACACCATCAACTACGGTCTGGAAGCAGATGATCTTCCTTGAGACACTGTAGCCCAAGGCTACATCACAAAGCCTACCTGCATCATTCACCTCACTTTACCTCATAGCATTTTGTCATCTCATATCGTCACGAGAAGAAGGCTGAGTATAGTACAGTAAGATATTTTGAGAGTGAGAGACCACAGTCATAACTTTTATTATAATATGTTGCTATGATTGCTCTATATTATTAGTTATTGTTGTTAATCTCTTACTGTGCCTAATTTATAAATTAACCTTTATCATAGGTATACATGAATAGAAAAAAACCCACAATATATACAGGGTACAGTACTGTTATGGTTTCAGGCACCCACTTGGGGTCTTGGATTGTATCTCCATAAATATGGGGAAACTACCATAGTTGTTAATTGAGAGAGTGTTATCACATATTGCACACTTCATAAATTGGATGAAGCATGTTATAGATCCTCACCCAAATATGCTTTCCTTCAGATCTCCATAAGAATTTTCCCCCTCATTTTCTTATTTAAGTGATTGTTCATCTGTCACTCTTATAATGCAATTCTGCTTAAAATATTCTGGACAGTAATAGATTTCTGCTTCTGAGGCTTCTGAGGCCAAAGTGTGGTAGAAGGAGCAGGGAAATTAAACACATTGGCCAGTATCCGGATACACCAACGATAAGCTGGGCTAAATAAGATTAGGGTAGGGGGGGTTATCCGAGCAGCAGAAGGCAAACACCTATTGAAAGGGGACAGAGATCATTATTGACCACTCAAGACCTGTTAAGCTCCAAGTTCTTAATCTGTAAAACATTAAGTAATCTTCAGATTAATAGGAGTACAAATAAGGAGCAAAATGAAGATCTGGGGAGATGAAGGGTTGACTTAAAACAAGGCAAACCAGGACCAGGTTATCATTCTAAGTAGTTTCCGAATAACTGGAGGTCCCAGGGACCTGTCCATAGCGGTGTGTGTTAGCTGAAGGAAGAGGGAAAAGGCAAGTCAGTTTGAAGACCTGAAATAAACCCAGCAGAAAAAATATCACACCAAGAGAAAGGAGACAAGCTGGTTTTTTTTTTCCTTTTCTTTTTCTTGTTTTCTGATGAGCCTCATGACCTTAGGCCATTTTTCAATATTCACACAGATCCCCGTAGATATTCCACACTTGTGTGGCCAGGAGTATGTAGGCCACTGGAGATGCAAAAATGAATAAGGCACAGACATAATAATATGGCACACGCCTCTAGGAAGCTGGCTAGACTAGAGGATATTGTGAAATCCCTTTATGTAATTTTGTTAGAGATGCAATAAAAAATTCTTTGTTACTGGTTTCTATACCTTTGGTTTATTTTGTTTGTGCTGAAAAACCACCTCAGTAAATTGGGAAAATTTTTATTTGCCAGCAGAGAATCTAAAGAAGCTGTATGTATATATGTATGGCCATTGGATTTTTCCCCCCACCATTCTTATCTTTTTGTTGTTGTTGTTGTTAAGCAACATATCAGGTCATTTCCTAATAGGCACTATGGTACATTATAGTGACTAAGAACTACATCTTTGTTTTTGAGGTATACTTGATTTGATATTTTCATCAAAGTGAGAATTATGTCAGGCAAAATTTACAATGGGAGTTTATTCCCTTAGACTATATTACAGAAATTCCATTCATTCGATTTATGAATAAACTCCCTGACAGTAGCCTCCCTCTGTCTCCTATATGCACTCATCATCAAAATACATCATTTTCACGTTCTAAATATATTTTATAACCATCTACTTCTCTTCAGGCTAAGTGACTGTTATCCACAGCTTCCTTTCTCATTTCCCTACGTCTCCTCTCAGCCCCTCCTAATCTATTCCTCAGAGCAGCAAGTGGGAGATCTGCTCACAATGCAAACATTATCATGTCAAGCCAGTGCTCAAAATCATTCAGCAGCTTCTTTTTTTCTATTTTCAAATATACGCAAATGTGCGCGCGCATGCACACACACACACACGAGCACATGCACGCACACACACACACACACACACACACACACACACACGCACACACAGAATGACCTGTCATCTGTCTCCTGTGTATTTCTCCAACCCTTTCTTTCTTCCATCTGTATGGTCTTCTGTCAGTTCTTCCAAAGCACAGTATTCCATTTTATGCAGGTTCTTCTCTTAGGTTAATTTCTTCTTACATGACTTCTTTTCCATTTATCGCTCAACAAATTCTTCTTCATTCTGTCAGACTTAGATAAAGTGTCATTACCTCGGAAGCCTTCACGACCATTTCTGAGTAGATTAGGTTTCTGTCTATATAATTTAACTGTTATCTATATTTTTACCTTATAAATTTATCAAAATTCACAATTATGGCATATTAATAAGTGAATGAATCCACTATTTCCCCAGGAAGGCAACATTACAAAAAATCATATAAAACAAAGCACCGGCTCTGGGCTCCCTTAGGTAAGGGAGATTTGATATCATTTTATAAATATCACAAATGCCTAACCTTGAAAACATCTCCATCCTGGCCTTGGTTCCTAAGGCCTGTGTCTTTTGTAGGCGTTTCAATGGATCTACTCACTGGCAAAGGATACGGAGTTTTTATGCTTCCATTATAAAACCAGGGAGTGGCCAGATGTCTAATAAGTTTTTTTTCTTTTTCTTTTTCTTTTTTAAAGCTTACTTATTTTGAGATAGAGTCAGAGAGAGCGAGTGGGGGAAGGGCAGAGAGAGGGGGAAAGAGAGAGAATCCCAAGCAGACTCTGTGCTGCTAGCACAGAGCCAGATGAGGGGCTCAAACTCATAAACCGGGAGATCATGACCTGAGCCAAAACCAAGAGTCAGACGCTTAACCATCTGAGCCACTCAGGCACCCCTTCCTGTCTCTCTCTTTGTTTTAATTAAGTCTCTTCCATTGGATCATATACTCTGTGAGTGCAAGAATTATGCCAGGTTATATTCCTAGACTCTGGTATTGTGCCTTCTATATCGTGAGAATTCAACAAATGTTGTAAGTGGATAAGTAGAACTAGTTATTCCTACATTGCTTCTGCCTAAACATTTCATCCTACTTCCACCCCTAGATTCACCTCAGTTAATCCTTAAAGCATTCATATATTTACTATTCTTATATAAATATATTTGCTTCAGTGAATAAGATATGCATATACAGATAAGTCAGCAAGTTTGTGTATCCAGTTGTATTGTGAATTCCACAGTTCTAATATATTTTGAAACCACTAAGAGTTTTTAACTCAATAACTTTTAATTAGTTTTTCTGAAAGACAAAAGAGAAATTGAGAGGTAATTGAATTTATCCAATTTAAGTATTCACATCTCGAGAGAGAGAGCAGGAGCAAGTACCAGAAAGAAAAATCAGAATCAAAACATTACTTTATGAGAAGGAACCATGACACGACCGTTTTTTTTTTTTCATTCAAAACATTTTATGCCATAAATCTGTTTCCACACAATATGTTCAACAGTTCTCATTCCAAATGAAAGCACATTAACTTTTAATCAGACATAAAATGTCAGTTCTTAGCCAAAGAGTAGAGAGATTCTTTATAAAACTTACCCAGATAAATTAAAGCCTGCTGTTAGCTCTGCCAAATCATCTACTGGAATTACTTTAATGAATGTTAACATAACTAAAAGAAAGGAATTGCAATTCAAAAATTTGGTACAGGAAGCCTCAATCTGAGTTTTTTCCTATATGACTTACTTTAAAGAAGAAAGATTTGAGAGACTCTCTAAAATGCACGGCTTTGCAAACAGAAGCATGTACTAATATTCAAATTTATATGATAAATAAAGGTAAAATAGATATTAAAGTATGTTGTAATATGTTATTTTTCTCTCCTACCATGTCTTTTATTTTAAATGAGATCCTTATTAGAAATTGAAAATGTTACTTGCACAATGATGTCAGAAGCATACACTTGCTGAATAAAGGCAAGCAAAGTCGTAAATTTAGAAAGCTTAGGAGAAAGTAAAGAGTAAGACATTTGGGTTGTTTTCAGTGAGAGTGTACTACTAGTTATTTTTAAGACTGTAGATGGGCTTAAAGAATTTTTAAAAATGCTCAAGAAAATGAATTAGTCATAAATTAATATTCAGAAAAAATAACCATTAAAACCAGAATTATTGCTATTTTACAGTAAATAGAACACTTTGCAGATTGTTAATTTTAGTTTTCAACAATCTCAATTTGTGTGAGGTGCAAATACCACCACAACCATTTATCATTGTGGGTTCAACACCAATACATGAGTGAACACTAGAGTTCTCCTTGCCCATATTGCTTTTTTTCCCTTGTATTCTTTTAAAACTTACAGTTCTTGAATATAGTTCTGGTAAAATTTTCTTTGTGAAGACGTCTTTCTGAATGTCCTAGCCTAAGTCCGTGCCCACAAACCACATGCTCACTTATGCGTAATGAGCTGCCTTCTCTCTGAACACCCATAATATTGTGTTCTTAGCTCCTTATTTTTGCATGAGCTCTTTTCTTCAAGGCCCCTAAAACCATCAAAGGCAGGGAATTTGTTTCAAATATATACATATAAGTATCTAGCTTAGCCCCCATTTCAAGGTAGATGTTCCAGAAATGTTGAGCATCTTAATCTATGATGTAAAACCCAAGTTAGGTAACAGTTCATATACTTAAAATTAAAAAAAAATCTACATTTGTGTCCCAGAAACTATTTCTTTGAGAGGACTTTAATATGCAAGTTCCATTCTGAATGTATGGAATAGATTATGCCATTTTGACACCAGGGTGATTTTTTTTTTTTTTTAACATTCACAAGGATAACTTAAAACCAAGGACATCAGGGGTGCCTGGGTGGCTCAGTTCATTAAGTATCCAGCTCTTGATTTTGGCTCAGGTCATGATCTCACAGTTTGTGAGTTCAAGCCCATCTTTGGGCTCTGCACTGACAGCAAGGGGCCTGCTTGGGATTCTCTCTCCCTCTCTTTCTGCCACTCCTTCCCCCCCACCTTCTCTCTCTCTCTCTCTCTCTCTCTGAATAAAGAAACATAAAAAAAAAAAAAAAAAAAAAAAAAAAAACACCCAGGAACATCAAAGTCATTCCCAAAAGGGACAGGAAAAACTAGTATAATTAAAAGAAAAGAGAGGAAAAAAAAAAAAAAAGGAGCACCTAGGTGGCTCAGACATTTGATTTTTGATTTGCCTCAGGTCACGATCTCACAGTTCGTGAGTTCAAGCGCCACATCAGGCTCTGTGCTGACAGTGTGGAGCCTGCTTGGAATTCTCCTTCTCACCCACACCCTTTTCAATAAAGAAATCAACTTAAAAAAAAAAGAAAAGGAATAAATAAGTCTGGTATGCAGTAGGCAATGGTAGGGATTATGGCCAAATAACATTATTCTATGATTCTAAAGAGGCAGATACTACTCACTTCCAGAAAACTATTGCACAGAAAGTATGTACTTTTGGATATCCTGATTTTTCATGAGAAACCAAACTTTACATTAATTAGTTTGTATCCCACTCGTGATATATTTAAAACAATTCTGCCTTCATTTATTATTCTAATGCAACTTCTTAAATTTAAATGATACCTAGCTCATATCTAAACCTAATCACCTTCTTAGGATTTCGTGTTAAGACAGTAAAGACGTAATTACCTTTAGTTACTAATGTCAGCATTCAGCTGAACACTCTCTGGCTTTCTATTGTCTATGAAAGAAATCCATTGTGTCTTACCCTGGGGTTCTTGTGCCTAACACCAGTCACCTTATTCACATTTGTATGTTTTGTCATACGTCACGATTTAGAGCAATCAGTCAACAATCAATGCATTTGTTGTCGGAGGGGAAAAAACATTTCCTTCTTCCTTTCTAGGTTCTTTGGCTTGTCTAATTAAATTGACGTAAGACAGATCAATGGGATAAAACAGATTTCATACATACAGGAGCCCCATAAAAATAGGAGACTCAAAGGTAGTCAAGTAATTGAGGCTGAGATGCCAACCTAAGCCGAGGAATGGGATAGAGGGGCTTCAAAAGGAGGAAAGCAATTCATAGGAAGATAGTAGGAGCAGCTGTTTGGTAATCAGGCGCTCGCTGTGTCACGCAGGCAAGACTTTTGGATAAAGGAATTATTTCTGGTAATAGCTCTCTTTCTGGGGTAGGCCCCAACTAAATTCTTTTAGGTAGTTAAGGAGAGGTCAAGGTTTCCCTGAGTCGGCTTGGCCCCAATTGTCTTCAGCTAGAAATAATCCACATGCCGCAGTGGCACATTCTGGGGTATCATATTCTTCTCCCTCTAATTGACTTTGTGTTTGAATTTGCAAAGCACTCTCTTAAATACAACATGCAAGGGGACTTAGGGAATCTGAATTACTTAATTAAGATCTTACGTACTTGATTTTGCAAAGGGTCTGATTTAACACATTCATTATTTCATTCACAAATTAGGGGTGCCTGGGTGGCTCAGTCGATTGAGTGTCCAACTCTTGATTTTGGCTCAGGTCATTATCCCAGGGTCGTGGGATGGAGACCCATGTCAGGCTCTGTGCTGATCATAGAGCTTGTTTAAGATTCTCTCTCTCTCTGTCCCTTTCCCTGATTTGTGCATGCTCCCTCTCTCAGATAAATTTTTTTTTAAATTACCTTTTCCATATCAAACAAATTCATTCTGTAAACTAAAAAAAGCAAATGTATTTTCTAGCTTTGTGTTTACAAAGCAATGTGTTTACATTGGTTTAGATTCCAAGATTACATGAGTGTTTTTGTTTAATAATTGAAAAATCATTCCAAGTAATAATTTCATTGAATAACTTCGGAAGGACTTTAGGAAGTAGTTTCTTGCTTTTCCTTATTGAAGATAGTAAGAATCAGAATCTCATACATTTAAAGTGAAACCTTTTTACCATATTCAGTCATTTTCCCTTGTTCTCTCATAATGCTCTCTCATAATCATTAGAATATAAATCTTCTACAACTCTCTCTACATTACCTTACTGATAATTTTTATACCTGTGCTTTGTTAACTCACAGGATTTGACTTTATAAAATCCTGGTCTTGAAGTCTTACCGTAACAAATAATTTGTAGTAATTTTATCCAAAGCAGAATCATTTATCATTCCTAAGTTTTCTATGTATAAGAATGAAAAACTTTCTCACTGTCCTTCAAACATGCCTTGCAGGTAAGTACTCATACCCTTATGCTTCTTATTCCTAACCGTTACTATAACCCCTCCTTAATTTACACACTATGAAACATGGGAACTTCTAATATTTTTAAAAACACTTCCAGGTCATAGTAATCCATTTGCCTGAATTCCTGTGCATTATTTTGTATTCCAGCGCTTAAAATTTTTATCCCTTTTTTGTTTCTAAATGTGCTATAGGTAAACAACTCAAGAACAAAAGTTTTTTTTCTCTTACATATGCTTAAATTACCATAGTACCTTCAATGTTATAATCGATCAATAATCCTATAGAAAAAGATACCAATAAAATCTATGCTGGCATTATAGCTTGGAACACAAATTTTGACTGAGGCTTCCTGTAAATCAAAACAAAAATGGAGAACTGTCAGTTATAATGCTTTCATTATCTAATAAAGGGAGGTAAATAAATTCATAAGGAGAGGGAAAGGAAATTTGTCCTGGCTCTAAATGTAAAGAGAAATTCATTATGTAAATTTTTTGAACAACCTAACGGACATGCCTTTAATGCAGTGCCACAATATACTGGACTGACTTTTCATGTGATTGTTTTCTATGTCTATCCATAATAAAAACAAAAAGCATAATGCAGAATCACATTTCTATGAGGGAATCTCTGTGGAGCTAGAATTTTATTACATCGTAGTTTTGAAGAGTTCTTATTATGAGAAAGAACCATTGAATAACTCCATATTCCTGAAAGAGTAAAACTGTAGGGAGAATAGGAAACAGAAAAGCTAGAAAGTTTGGGTTGGAGGTAAATAATAAAGTAAAGGTATTTTAATTTAACTATGGGAAGAAATTGAAGGACTATAATGTGGGAGACACATAATTAGGCTTGTGTTTAGCATGATGACAACTCAGATTGTACTACCACCTGAGGTTCCACATATTGACCCTATTGAAACAATCATGCAGGCATGTTTTCAAAGGCTTCTGTAGAAACAATGCTTGGTCAAAAAAAAAAAAAAACCAGAATAATTAGTGACCATGATCATACATAATATAGTATAAGTTCATATTGAGAAATCATCTATAGCACTGCAGAATGTAGATTTATGTTTGCATGTAGAAAAAGATATAAGAAATATGCTAGTAAAATAAAGAAGTTCACCTTAGGGTTTTGCCCAAGATATAGATTGCTGGAAGTAGGCTCTTTCCCACATTGACAACAGAGGGTTGGAATAACTTCAAATTCACAACTGTTTTCCAACCCCTTGGAGACCTGAGACTACAGAGTAACCAACTGGCTCAATATCTGAAAAAGGGTGCCTGCAGAGAGGTAGAATACATGAGTTGAGCTAGAACATTTGACACAAGAGTGAAGACTGAATGTGGGCTGGCAGAGCGAATAAAACGTTAGATGTTTCAGAAATTGGGGGAATCTATATCCTTTCAAAGGCTCTTTCTCCATGAATCCTCTAGACATACAGAAAAGCTTTGAAAGAGCCTTAAGTGATCATTGTGGTGCAGACTTGAGGAGGAAAGCAACAGTCATTGGGGAGACATAAGAAACTCCAACAGGAACTTTCTTCTTATCTTCACTACAGAACAGAAATCTTAACGTGTGGAGAAAAGGTAATAAACGCCGATGACCTTAGTACATTGTGAACACTCATTGAAGATAGGTGAAGGGAAAACAAAAAATTACAGTAAACAAATACACTGAAAAAACAATTTACTTCTTGGGGATGAGCATGATTTTATACTGAGCCCATACCCAGTGGTAGCAAGCAATATAATATTCTGGAAAATGTTTCGGCAGGGTTTTTTTATGGGAAGATTTTAAATGACAAATTCAACTTCATTACCAGGTCAAGGGCTGTTCTGGTTATTCATTTCATGTTGAGTGAGGTGTGTGTGTGTGTGTGTGTGTGTGTGTGTGTGTGTGTGTGTTTTAAGAGTTATTTCATTTACCTTAGTAGACTTGTGATGCCCACAGAGTCTATAATGATTTATTACCTTTCCTTACTCTTATAGTTAGTTTGTGTCTTCTAATTTTCTTTCTGTTTTTCTAGAGATTTATCCATTTCATTGATTTTTTTCAAATACTGGTTTTAAGTCTTCTTGATTTCCTCAATTATTTTCCTGTTTTCAATTTATTTTATTTCTGCTCCTATTTTCATTATTCCTTCATTCTTCATTATATTCTTTGTTCTGCATACTTGGATTTTTTTTATTCTTCTATACTAGTTTTGCAAGGGGGAAGCTGATATTATTGATTCTAGACGTTTCTCATTTCTAATAAAAGCACTCAATGATATAAATTTCAGCCCTGCTTTAGTTATGACACATAAATTTGATATGTTATAGTGCTATTTTTGTTAAGTTCAAAATACTTTCTAATTATCCACAGTGGCCAATGAATTATTTAGAAGTATGTTATTTTATTTGAAAATGTTTGGATATTTTCCTTTATCTGTATATTAATTCCATTATAGCCAGAGAATATCTTTGCATGATTTCAACTTTAAAAATTTTTGGTGTTATGATGTACAAACATAATATCAACATTATGATAGTCTCTATATCTTGGAGAATATTCCACATGCAATTAAAAAGAAAGTGCATCTTGTTTCATTTTGTGTTTTAATATTGTATTTGGTATTGTACTTTTAATATTATGTGATGAAATTCTGGTTTTCTTTATATCCCATGGAAGACAATTATGTTTTTGGTTTAACAGACAATTGGCCTGGTTGAAATTAGGCCTCAAGTTCCTATGAGATTTCCCAGGGTTATCATTTCAACATTTATTCTATTTTTAAAGTTTTTTTTCCATGCTATTCTGATATGTTCTGCATTTACCTACACAGTTTGTAATCAAGGTAATGGTTTATACTAGTTCATTTTTTACAGTATGTTATATGTTGCATAATATCAGATCCATTTATATAGACCTCAGGGCTAAGTCCAGAAGTTTATTTTTTTTAAATGCATAACCGTCAGGAGATTCTCCCTCTCCCTTATATCTATAGTATTTCCTGGTTCTCTGAGGCTTCTCTTTTTGTTCCACCAGAGAGAATAAAGAACTTTATTTAAACTTTTCTTCCATGAACTCCTGCACCTGTACCTGCATTCAGGGCTAAGATTCAAGAAGTCAGAGAAAGGAAAAAAATGGTCCCATAATCTAGGGACCATAACTTGCTCAATCAGAGAGGAAGGTGTCCCTCCCACAGAGCTGAAATAACCTGCATGGCGTCAACTGCCATTGAACACTCGCAAGAAATCACTTTCCTGCTCCTAGAAACAGAATTCATGTAATTAGCCTGAGTTCTCTTTGGCTTTCATCACTACTGCCCCTAGAAGAAGAAGAAGAAGAAGAAGAAGAAGAAGAAGAAGAAGAAGAAGAAGAAGAAGAAAATTCAATCAATGTCTATTCAATGATATTTTGCATGCGGTTCTTCCATAATAAACCTGCTATTTCCTTTTCCAAATCCTTAAATATTGCCTCTAAAATATTGCCTCTAAAAAATCTGGGTTTTTACCTGAGTTCAATGGGGTGGGGGGTGGGGGGTGGGGGGAGATGACAGAGTATAGTAACTCTATCTTACCCAGAATCAGAACTTAAGCATGCACCTATGACCCAGCAATCTCATGTCTATTCAACCAAGAAAAACAAAACAAAACAAAAAGCTACACACACACACACACACACACACACACACACACACACACTGTCTTTGCTCAGGCTGCCATAACAAAGCACCAGTAACTACATGGCTTAACAACAGGAATTTATTTTCTCACAAGTCAGGATCCTAGGAAGCTCCAGATCAACGTTCCGGCAGGTCTCAGTTTCTGGTGAGATTTCTCTTCCTAGATGGCTGTTTTCTTGTGACCACATGTGATGAAGAGAGACAGAGAGATGGAGAAGAAGCGAGGGGGCGAAGAGAGATTTTTTCTTATTTGTCTATTTGCCTTATTTGTCTAGACCATTAAACTCATGATCTCATTTAACCTTAATTACCTCCTAAAGACCCTATCTCTGGAACCTGTCACACTGGGAGTTAAGTCTTCAACATCTGAATTTTGGGGAGACACAATTTAGTCCATAGAACATACATATAAAACATCTATCTATCTATCTATCTATCTAATCTATCTATCTATTTACCTATCATTTATCTATCATCTATCTATCCATCCATCCATTTATCATCTTTCATCTGCCTATCTATCTACCTATCTATCATCTATCTATCCATCCATTTATCATCTATCTGTCATCTATCTATCTATCTATCTACCAATTTATCTATATCTCTCATCATCTATCTATCTATCTATCTATCTGTCTATCATCTATTATCTATCTATCTAGCATATATCTAGCATCTATCTGTCTGTCTATGTATCTATCATCTATGTATATGTTTGTGTGACATTTATATCCAGCTCTTAAGAGCAATTATATAATGAGTTTTCATTTTTGTTTGTTTTCTGGGTCTCTTCACATGCAACATTTTCAGCAATTTGTCATTTGGCAGTTCTTTTATGATAATTTCCCCAAACCATGAATGAGTTTTTTTTCTGTTTTGTTATTTTTTTTCATGTCCTTCCACTGCATTTCTTTTTAGAAAGTCACAAAAGTGTTCATAAGTAACTGGGGTATATCCAAATTATAATTGTTGGTTCTTCATAGGAGGTAGATGTTTCGAAACTAAAGAAAAGAACTCCAGCTTTCTGGTTTTAGCTCTGACTAGTAAAGTACAACAAATAAATAGCTTAGAAGTCATCACTCCTTGCCTTACAACAAGAAAACATAAGAGAAATAACATTTCTTGAGCCCATCAAGACACTGATGTTACAGGGCAAAGCTGCTCCAAAATGTGGTGAGATAGGCAAAACAAGCGAGATACAGGGACAGAGATCTGGTCTCCAAAGCAAAAGTCACTAGAGCCATAAACTAATAGAACACATAGATGGTGAAATGTTGACTTTAGATACCATCAGAATACCTCCAGGTGCTCCACCCAGCTCCTATGGGAAAAATCTGAGTAAAATCCCTTCCTGCCTCTTGCAAGAGAAAGGAAAGAGTAATCCTTGTGAAATATCCTATCTTCCTATGAAAAAGGACTATTTTCTAGGGCCAAAGTCACTGCCAGAGCTTCTCTTCTGGGAAAGGGAATTCTTCTGTTTCCAACTTCCACCCTGCCTGTATTAACTAAGGGAAGAAAAATAACACTCTGAACAGGGGTCAGGGCATTAAGAAATGGATTGGAAGCCCTGCAACCAGTGATGGGAATGGGGAAACAAAACTACAGCACTGAAGAAACACTTGTGCCATTCAGAGACCACAGACACAGCCCCATCCCTCATCCCCACATCAACAGGGGGTACAGCTGAGAGATCCACAGGCAAAGACTCTCTTGGAGGAAGACTGGAGAAGACTAGTCAGGAAGGGACAAAACAAGAAGACTTCAGGAATTTGAAACTTCTGTACCTATAGCTTTCTAATAAGTTTTTCTTATGTGTCTGATGAATGAGTTAAAAGTATAAAATCATTCTCAAAAGTAATGATCTCCTTATACAGTTCTTGCCATATTCAGTGTTACAATCTGAAGACAATTCCAGTCCTGTTCAACCACAAATTTGTTTTTATTATTGGTATCTTGGTCTCTAAATTGATGATTTTTTAAGTTGGCATTTGAAGCAGGGCAGTTCTTAGTTGCAAGGTACTTTCCAACACATTGTTAGTACATAGCCAACAGGGCCACCAATCAGATCCACACATTACTGTGACAATCAAAACTACCCCCCTTCTATTTGTCAAATGCTCTTTGGAGAGAAACTCTCCTTGGGTTGAGAAACACTAATAGGTACTCTGAGTATTATACCCAGTTCTAATATTAAGAGATTAAAATAGTCCAAGTGATTTTTGCATTCTGAACAAAATCAAACCCCTATAATTTCACCCCAATAAGTTTTGTGGTTAACACTAATTATCTGAAAGAATGACACTCAATTATATTTCTCATTTTTTATGTTTATGAAAATATGCTCATTATGCCACTCACTCAGAGCCTGTTTTACCTGAATAATGGAACATTTGGAAAAATCAGTAGCTGTTCCCCCCCCCCCCCCCGCCCCTTTGGCTAGCACTGATTAGCTTACTTCTAACTATGTAGGCTTCTTGGAAGATAGAGAAATTACAATGTAGATTAGTGATAACTGATATTCCAAATAAAGTAATGAGAAAGAATTAGGTTACCAAGGTTAATTTGTACTAATTCACACTTAATAAGCCATAAAAGAGCAAATTATATTATCATAATAAACATAATATAATTGACTTATCTCTATTAGTAATCACTCCATAATAACTCTTTAAATTAGATGTCTAGTCATAAGCTGCTTATTCTAGTCACAAATCCTTAACAATCTTATATTTTTCTCTAGGAATAATGCCACACTATAGTAATATATGAGTATACCTCTATATGTACATATGTACATTATATATAATGTAAATATATAATGTACATATATAATGTACACATAAATATAATGTACATATATGTACATATGATGTATATACATATTATGACAGTATTCACTTCCTGAACCCTTGTGTATGTGGAATCCTTTTGAGTTATGCTCATTATACTAGTGAGGACTAACATTGAGGATTCTCTGAATATCTGCCAGAGTTTATATTTGAGTTCACATGAGAGGACCTATTATACAAAGAGTAGTATAATAGCCTTTGGCCAGTTGAAAATTTTTTTGATTATTTCTATTAGCAAATTATTAAAGTGTAGGGCTTATCCTTCATTCCGTAAATATATTTTGAGGACTTACTCTATAATATGGATTCTGCTATTTCTGAGAGAACAGTGAGAATGAAACATACATGACATGACCAGCCCACTGACGGAAATAGGCAATTAAAGATGCAGTTGCAACACGTGAATATCGTTATGTTGTCAGGTTCTCAAGATGCTCTGGGAGCACACAAAAGGAGATCAGATAAAAAAACAAACACAAATGGAAGTAAAAAACCAGAGAGATGGATTATACAGGAGATTGGAAGGTGTTTTCCATGACTGCAAAGTGCAAGTGGCATGGTAGCAAAAGATGAGGCCGGAGAGCAAAGCAAATATCAAAGCACGAAGTGGCCCTCTGTCTCTGGAGAGGAGTTTGTCCTTCATACTTTGAGAAAAGTAGGAAGTCACTGAAGGACTTTAATTAGAGGAGAGACATCACCCTTTAGATTTGGATTTCTAAGACTTTTGAAAGATCCCTCTGGGCGTAGTGTACAAATAGATTATAAGAAAAAATCAATTATATTCTTCTTGCCTCATTAGATTATTATTTTTTTTAATTAATTAATTTTTTTTTTTGAGAGAGAGAGACAGAGTGTGAGCAGGGGAGGGGCAGAGAGAGAGGGAGACACAGAATCCAAAGCAGGCTCCAGGCTCTGAGCTATCAGCACAGAGCCCAAGGCAGGGCTTGAACTCACAAGCCATGAGATCATGACCTGAGCCGAAGTCGGATGCTGAACTGACTGAGCCACCCAGGTGCCCTTTTCTCATTTGATTATTAAATATACTCTTATAACTTCATAGTTTTATATAATTTAATTATATATTATATAGCACTAAAATAAAAATACTTTATACAACAGAGTATTTTAAATGCTATTTCCCCTGATATGCTTTTCTATCCCTCCATTCCTTTTTCTTTCGTTAAAGCAATCATCTTCATTGTGTTTTATAGTATATTTTTGGTAACATTTCTCATGACAGCATTAAATCACTGACCTTTGTGAAACGCAAGTAAGGCTGACTGACCATGAATCCTTGGCCACAATAATTGGAGCTGGGAAGGAGAGCTGACTCATCCTGGGTGAATTGGGTGCTCTCTCACATGGCATTTAAACTCCTAATCTTGGGGTGCCTGGATGACACAGTGGGTAAAGCGTTAGATCTTTTTTTTTTTTCAATTTTGTTTTTACATTTATTTATTTTTGAGAGACAGAGAGAGACAGAGCACAAGTGGGGGAGGGGCAGAGAGAATGAGAAACAGAATCCGAAGCAGACTCCAGGCTCTGAGATGTCAGCACAGAGCCCAAGGCGGGGCTCCACCTCACAAACCACGACATCATGACCTGAGCTGAAGTCAGACACAACTGACTGAGCCACCCATGCACTCCAAGTGTTAGACTCTTGATCTGAGCTCAGGTCATGATCTTGGGGTTTGTGAGTTCAAGCTCTGCATGGGGCTCCATGCTGATGGTGCAGAGCCTGCTTGGGGTTCTGTCTCTCCTTCTCTCTGCCCCTCTAGGGCTTGTGTGTGTGCATGCACATGTGCTCTCTCTCAAAATAAATAAACCTAAAAAAAATTTAAAAAAGAAACTCCTAACCTTAATGAGTGTGGTGGATACCTGAGTCATATAAGTGGTAGAAGTAGAAATGAATGTTCTTCCAAGTCTTATATTAAAATCCTTGCAGCAGTATGTGATTATGTTCTTCTTTGGGACTGATTTATAATTTTTTTCCTTAAATTTTGTATGATACCAAGTATCCTTGAAATAAATACATTTTGCTTCAGGTATTTTGGTTTGCTTTTATGTGCCTTAGAAACAAAATTATGAACCTACAGATTTCAGGTCTGCTAGTATTAAAATAGTGCATTGGTGGGGTACCTGGGTGGCTCAGTAGGTTGAGCCACTGACTCTTGATATCGGCTCAGGTCATGATTTCATGGCTGTGATCTCACAGTCATGAGATTGAGCCCCTTGTCAGGCTCCGCACTGGGTGTGGAGTAGGCTTGGGATCTCGCCCTTCCCCTCTGTCTGCCCCTCCTCTGCTTGTGCTCTCTGTTTCTCTCTCTCTCAAAAGAAATAAAACATTTAAAAAATGATATCTAGCGCATTGGTATCTATTTCTCTGAGCAGAAATATTCATGTTGATGTCCGGTCAACCTATTAAACATGTACCTGTTAGGTTTTAAAACTTGTTAGGATGATTCCATCTATATAACACAGAAAATCTAATTCATCAAATTTGAAAATTCAGGAAAAAAATTGTCATAGTACCAGAAGCTCTGAGATAAGGTGAGAGTTAATTTAGCAACTCGATGACATCATTGAGAATAAGCCACCTCTCTCTTTGTGTCCCTGCTGTCCTCAACATGCCAACTATATTCAATCACTGTGCCAACGTTGCAGCTGTGGTCATCTCATTTTCCCACAGCAATATCGTATTTCTGGACTACATGATGCTACTTAAAAATACTTGCATTTAAACAATGACTTAGAACTTCAGATAAAATTAGAACCTTAGATAAGCATCTTTACAATCATCAGATATAATAATCTCATGTAAAGGTTTTAAACTGTTTTCCCCCAATTTTGCTTAATTGAATTAATGGTTTCCTGGCCAATACATTATTATATAGAGAGATGCAAAGTATGAATGGGGGTCAGCCAGGGATCAGGGCAAGGAATGGAAAAGGTGAACTGTGATTGTCCTCCAAGGTACTGGAACCTTGGTGGTGATTGTAAGTCGTGAGGATGAGGAAGACTGAGGAAGTCAAGAAAGGGAGGAAGTTGAGGAGGGCAACAAATATATTTAACCAGCTTGACGATTCCAGTTTGCACTTGGCACAATGTGATTTTATTCTCTATACATGTCCATTTCTGGGCGTTTGAAATGTCAAATTCCTGTGGAAGGACCCTCAGGCCTCTGGAAGAATGTTTCATTTAGAATTCAGATTCCATGGAGATTGCACATGAAGCCTTGGTTCCTGATTGTTGGAAACTCACAATCAAATGGGGAGACAGAACTAATACAAAGAGAAGACAATGTATTGCTACAAAGTACAAAGTAAAGTTAAACTAAAGTGCTCCAGAATGACCGTACTCAAAATATACCTTACGGTTTTAACATTTCAAAGGCCACTTTGGAGACCAGAGGCTACTAAGAGTCACTTTATTTGGGCACCGATGTTTCAACCAACATACTCATATTTTTTTTTCCTGTTTTACGTGTTGAGTTTCCACCCAACTGCATTTAAGGAAAAAGAGACAGTCACAAAAATCTTGCGAATAAAAATTTTGAAAACTGTAGAAAGTGGTATTTCAAGTAAGGGTTAGAAAGTTTCGTAATATAAATGTCAGATTTTACTTGGTACATTTTCTTCATGACATCAATGCAATATAAGATTTTTTGTAAATATATATATCTTTTAATAGAAATATCATACATTTAAAAACAACCATATTTTCATATTAATGACAACGCCTTCATCTTAATAGAAAATGTCTTTTATGTTATATTCTTATGCTTTTCAGAAACTAAGTTTACACATATGCAGCTTCTATCTTTCTCTCTCTTATATATTCAAAGTTCCCCTTTGTAGCATCTCTTTTATACAAGTGGAATGTTATAGATAGAATAAGATAAAAGAAATCTTCAGTCATGATTTTTTTTAGACATCTTCTCTATTTGACCCCAACAAGAGTAATGAAATCAATTTTTAGTGGAATTTCAAAGCTTAGGCAGCCAATATAATATGCTCTCTGAGATCAGTAGAAGCTATCCTTCATTTGTTCTCATTTTCTATTTCACTTTGTACCTCTTGGTTGTTGATGAGCTGAATCCTAAGTGTCAATTTGGAAATCTGCTTTTCATCTTGAGGGTTCCAATATAAGAGCAGTTACTTTGGAGAGAGAAGTCCTTACTCAATTGAATGCAGATGGTCAGTCCCTGCTCTTAATACTTTATTTGAAGAGTTTTTCTGAAATATTGTTTTAAAATACCATTTAACTTAACTATGGTTTTAAAAAATAAAGACTTTATTCTTTATTATTTTTTTTTAAATTGTTTAAAAATGTTTATTTATTTTTGAGAGAGACAGAGACAGAATGTGAATGGGTTAGAGCCAGAGAGAGAGGGAGACACAGAAGCAGAAGCAGGCTCCAGGCTCTGGGCTGTCAGCACAGAGCCCCACGCAGGGCTCGAACTCATGAGCTGTGAGATCATGACCTGAGCTGAAGTCGGACGCTCAACCGACTGAGCCACCCAGGTGACCCAAGACTTTATTCTTTAAAGCAGTTTTAGATTCACAACAAAATTAAAAAGATACAGAGACATCCTATGTACTTCCAGTCCCCATGCATGAATAGCCCCCTCATTATCAACATCGCCCACCAGAGTGGTTCATGTATTACAATTGATGAACCTGCAGCGACACATCATAATCACTCAAAGTCCATAGTTTACATGAGGCTTCACTTTTGGTTCAGAACATTATATGGGTTTGAACAGGTGTATAATGACACATACTGATCATTATAGTAAATTACAGAGTATTTTCAGACTTAAAAATGCTCTGCTCTCCACCTATTCATAAATCTTCCCTTCCCCCAAACCTTGGCAACTACTTATCTTTTTGTTGTCTCTATAGTTTTGCCTTTTCCACAATACCATATAGTTGAAATCGTACAGTATTTAGCCTTTTCAGATTGGCTTTTTTTTTTTTTCACTTAGTGATACATATTTCAGGCTCCTCCGTGTGTTTCCATGGCTTGATAGCTCATTTCTTTTGAGCACTGAATAACATTCCATTGTCTAAATATACAACAGCTTATATATCTATTCACCTATTGAAGGACATCTTGGCTCTTCCAAGTTTTGACAATTATGAATAAAGTTGATATAAACATCTGTGTGATTTTTTTTTTTTTTTGTATGTGGACATAAGTTTTCAACTCCTTTGGACAAATACCAAGGAATGTCATTGTTGAAATTGTATGGTATAAGACTATGTATGTATAAGTCTGGTAGGAAACCATTAAACTGTCTTTCAAGGTAGTTTTACTATTTTGCATTTTCCCTCAGCAGTGCATGAGAGTTCACATTGCTCCATTACCTAGCCAGTATTTGGTGTTATCAGAGTTCCAGATTTTGGCCATTCTTATAGGTGTGTAGTGGTAAGTCATTGCTGTTTTAATATGCACAAAGTGGAGCATCTTTTCACTTGCTTATTTGTCATCTGTGTATCTTTTTTTGAGAAGTGTCTGTTAAGATCTTTGGCTCATTTTTTAATCACATTGTTTGTTTCCTTAGTGTTGACTTTTTTAAAAAGTTTATTCATTTTGAGAGAGAGAGAGCAAGCAGGGGAGGGGCAAAGAGAGAAGCATCAAGAAAGAGAGAGAGAGAGAGAGAGAGAGAGAGAGAATCCCAAGTGGGCCCTATGCATGGCTCGTTGCAGGGCTTGATGCGGGGCTCGAACTCACAAACCATGAGATCATGACCTGAGCTGAAATGAAGAGTAGGATGCTTAACCCACTGAACGACCCAGGCGACCTTCTTTTAAGAGCACTTTGGGTATTTGAGATAACAGTCTTTTATGAGATGTGTCTTTCACAAATATTTTCTCCCAATCTGTGTTTCCTTTTCTCATTCTTTTGGCATTGTCTTTCTCAGAGCATATTCTTTGAATTTTAGTGAAGTCTAGCTTATCAATATGATCCCTTTTATGAATTGTGCCTTTGGAGATGCATCTAATATGCATCTAGTACATACCAAAGTCCATCTAGGTTTTCTCCTATCTGTATCTTCCAGGTATTTTATAGTTTTGCCTTTTACATTGAGATCTGTGATCCACTTAGAGTTAATTTTTGTGGAGGGTATATTCTGTGCCTATATTCTTTTTTTTTTAATGTAAATATCCAGTTGTTCCAATGCCATTTGTCAAAAGAATTATCTTTACGCCATTTTTATTACCTCTTTTCCTTTGTCAAAGATCAGCTCACTATCTTTATGTGGTCTATTTCTGGGTTCTCTATTTCTGGGTCTGTTCTACTCCTATGTCTATTTTCTTTTCCTAATACTTGCCTATCTTCATGACTCTAACTTTACAGGTAAGTCTTAAAGTTTTGTATTTCTCAAATTTGTATTTCAAATTTGTATTTCTCTCTAAATATCATGTTTGTTTTTCTGGGTCTTTGACTCTTCATATAAACTTTAGAATCAGTTTTTCAATATAAAAAAAAAAAAAAGAATTGGCTGGGATTTTGATTGGGGTTGCAGTTGAATTTTGGGCCTGAATTGGGAGAAACTAATATCATAACACTATTGAGACTTCCGATCCATAAACATGAAATATCTCTCCTTGTATACAAGTTTTACTAATTTTTTCAGCAGAACTTTGAGTTTTTTATATTCTTTATATAAATATATATATATATACATATACATAAGCATATGTATGAATATACATATAAATATTGCAACCTTGCATATATATATATATGCATATATATATATATATATGCATATGCAAAACAAACTAATCCCTTATTAGTTCCAAGGGTTATTTTGTCATTTTAAAAATTTTCTACATAGATAGTTATGTTATCATAAATACAGTTTTATTTTTTTTCTTCTCTATCTAACTTTGTTTCCTTTTCTTATCTTACTGAATTATTAGAATATCTAGTATGTTATGGAAAAGTAGTGGTGAGAGGGGAAATCCTTGCCTTGTACCTAATCTTAGTGGTAAAGATTCAAGTTTCTCACCATTAAGTATAATGTTATTAACTTAGTTACTTTTTAATCCATCTGTTATTCTAGGTCAATAAAATTCTGCAAAGTTGAAAATTGAAAACAAACTTGCCAAATATCTATTTATTTACCTTATTTATTATATTTAATTATTATATTGACTTTTTTTTTTTTACTTTTATTTTTAATGATGTCATTGAAAATGATCTTTTTGATAAGAATAAATGTATTTGTTAGGAACATGTTATTATGCCATAGCTCTAGAGATTCTATACTTCCTGTGAAATCAAACAATAAACTCACATAGACACTGCAAAACAAATTTTCTTTGGAGAAGCAAATCTATAGTATATCAGTAAACAAACTGACTACATGGAAATAATAAGACTGACCTTCAGATTCTCATGATAATTTATAAAACCTGTTTTTTCATTTTCTTTTCAATTAAATTAAATGACATTCCCCAAATATTAATTTACCTTAAATTATTGGCAAAGGTATGATATTATGCAACAATTTATTTTGTGGCCAATGGTATTAGAAAAGATTATGTTCATGTATCCAATTTCTTATTAGTAAGATTAAAACATTAATAAAAATCATTAATAACAAATGATGAAGATCCATTCATAGTCTCTCTAAGTCACTTTAAAGGTAATATTTAGCATAGCCAAAGATAAGAATGGGTTGTTTCGATGCTACTCTGTGGAGGTTTTGTTAGTGTGTGTGTATCTGTGTTTGTGTATACACACACTTTAAAATTATGTACAGGTGTTTCTGCACAATTTTATATACACATTCTTGACAAACTTTACATTCTGCAAAACTTCACACTTTAGACTTAAAGATAAAAGGACTTGTGAAAAATTTTTAAAAAATAAAATGACTTGTGAACGTGAAATCATAAAACACCTACAAGAAAACAGGCAGTAATTTCTTTGACATCGGTGTTAGAAAAATGTTTCTAGCTATGTCTCCTCAGGCAGTGGAAACAAAAGCAAAAATAAACTATAGGGACTACACCAAATAAAACAATTTTTTTTTTGCAGTGAAGGAAACTATTAAAAAAATGACAGGGCAACTTACTGAATGGGAGAAGATATTTGCAAATTACATATCTGGTAAGGAGCTAACATCAAAAATGTATAAAGAACTTCTACAACTCAACACCCAAAGATCAAATAATCTAATTAAATAGGAAAAGAGGATCTGACTAGACACTTTTCCAAAGAAGACTTGCATATGGCCAACAAACGCATGAAATGCTGCTCAATATCACTAATTATCAGAGAAATAAAATCAAATCCACAATAAGACATCACCCTACACCTGTCAGAATGGCTAGAATAAAAAAAAAAAAAAAAACAACAAATAACAAGTCTTGGTAAGGATGTGAAGAAAAAGAAACCCTTGTCCACTTGGAGGGAATGTAAATTGGCAGAACCGCTGTGGAAAACATTAAAAATAGAATTACTATTGGATCTAGTAATTCCATTACTGCATGCTTACGCAAAGAAAATAAAAACACTGATTCAAAAGATATGCACCCCTATGTTTATTGTAACATTGTTTACAATAGCCAAGATATGGAAGCAACCCAAATGTCCATAGAAGAATCGATAAAAGATTTGATACATACATACAACGGAATATTACTCAGCCATAAAAACTAATGAAGTCTCGCCATTTGCAACAATATGGGTAGACCTAGAGAGTATAATGCTAAGTGAAATAAGACAGACAGAGAAAGACAAATGCCATATGATTTCACTCATTTGTGGAATTTAAGAAATGAAACGAATGGATAAACAGAGAAAAAAAAAAGAGACAACATAAAAAACCCAGACAAATATACAGAACAAACTGGTGGTTGCCAGAGTGGAGGTTGGTGGGTAATGAGTGAAACAGATAAAAGGAAATTAAGACTACACTTATTGTGATGAGTAATGAGTAATGTATAGAATTGTGGAATCATTATATTATACCCCAGAAACTAATATCACATGGTATTTTAATTATGCTTCAATAACAATAGAAAAACATTGCATTGAAATATGATTTATCTTGAAAAAAATAATATGACTTGTGTGAAAAATAGGCTGGTGCTCACCATTCAAAAGATGTATAACTTTATAGCCATTAAAAACTATTAAAAACTAAAGACTATTGGGGTGCCTGGGTGGCTCAGTCGGTTGAGCGTCCGACTTCAGCTCAGGTCACGATCTTGCGGTCCCTGAGTTCGAGCCCCGCGTCGGGCTCTGGGCTGATGGCTCAGAGCCTGGAGCCTGCTTCCCATTCTGTGTCTCCCTCTCTCTCTACCCCTCCCCCGTTCATGCTTTGTCTCTCTCTGTCTCAAAAATAAATAAACGTTAAAAAAAATTAAAAAAAAAAAAAAACTAAAGACTATTAAAAACGTAAAGAATCATAATAAAAATATAACAACATTTAATCTTTGCCCCCCTTTGCACCTAACATTACACGTTCCCAACTTTTTACAGCCTTAAACGTTGGGCATGTGCTTTCTCAGTTATGTAGATCCTGGAAGGCAGTCACTTCTAATAAAGACATTTTCGCAAGTGGTACATACTAAGAGGGGTGCTGGCAACTTTATCCCTTGCAACCATGGCTTCACTTAGCATAGTGGAACCATTGTGCTTAATGAAGATGCTCAAACAGCCACCACTTACAATAAAAGATAGTACTTCTCTAGATTTTAAAATAAAACGTTGCGTTTAAAATAATTTCAAAATTATGAAGCTTACAGATACAAAACGGAGTGACATATACCCCTCACAATGTACAAATCTCTCTCTCTCTCTCTTTCTCTCTCTATATGATCTTCTATCACCATGATACATTTGTCAGAGTAAGAAACCAATACTGATATGTTAAAATCAACTAAATTATAATCTTCCCTCAGATTTCAGCAGTTTTTCCACCAGTGTCCTTTTTAAATTCAACGATCCAATCCAGGATATTGCATTGCATTATTTATCATGTTTATTGGTCTCCCCTGGTCTCTGATAGTTTCTCAGTACTTCCTTGTTGCCAATGACCTTGACAATCTAGCAGAAATAGCCAGATATTTTTGTAGTGCCCTCAGTTTCAGTTTGTCTGATGTGTCCCTTGCAAGTAGACTTGAGTTAGTTTTTTGTGTGTGTTTGTTTTGTTTTGTTTTGCCAGAAGACCATAGAAATAAAGTGCTGTTCTCAGCACATAATAACAAGGATACGTGCTATCAAAATGACTTAACCTCGATTACTTGATTGAAGCAGAGACTGTAAAGTTTCTTCATTGTAAACTTACTGTTTGTTTCCCCAGGTCCTTACTGTACTCTTAGGAAGAAAGTCACTTTGAGTAGCATACTTAAGGGGTGGGGAGTTATGTTTTGCCTTCTTGTGGGTAGTAACTTAATAAATCATTCAAAAACATTCTTCACAGGAAATTTGTCTGTTCTCCTTCATTTATGTATTTATCCAATCATTCATTTCTATCAGTATGGACTTATAAATGTTTATTTTATACTTTTGGTTATACTCCAATACTATTTTGCTTATTATCTTACTCAAATTATTCCAGTTTCGTCTTTGGGAGGTCTTTGAGTTGGTTCCTGGGTCCTTTTGACATACCCCTTTCCTTTTTTTTTTTTTTTTTTAATGAGAACTTACTTTATTTTGTGGTAGTACAGAGTGATCCAGATTCTTTTCATTTCCCCTGTCCCAGTCATTTCTCCAAAAACTGTTAATTCTTTTTATATAATAGTTGTTCTCAAAATCAAGACATATGAGGTCTGGGTATGTTCATTGCCACTGGCTGTCACTGATTTTGGGCCCACATGTCTAGGAACTATGTGTATTCATACTATCCCTGTATACACATATTTCTTTAATTGTAGATAGATGAGAGATGATAGATAGATAGATAGATAGATAGATAAATGTACATGTTGAAGTCTCCACCTCTAATCCCATACCACAGTTTTTTTCTAGCCTTCCCTTTTTGCTTATCTATAACTTCCATCTCTGATAGAAACAAATCTAGCTCTCGCTTTTCACCACCCAGTTACTTGTTGGTTCATTCTCAGTATAGCTCTAAAGCAGATTCAGAATCGCTAACTCAAACCCCTATAAGAAATTTATCATTTACACCACAGTGCTATGGGCAGCTTCTTTTGCCTTCATCCCTACAATTCCTACTGAAACACATTTTCAAAAGTTGCTTAGGTCAGATCCTTTTTTCTTCTTCACTGATTTTCAGGCTTTTACATGAAGACTTCTATAGATCACAAAGCATCTCCTTTAACTGTGAGAAAAATTGCTTCCGATTACTTCAAACAATAACACATTGTAAAAAAAAAATAGCATATTAACCAAAAGAGTTTCTATATAATTCCTCTACTTTCTAGGTGAGAATGAAGTAATTTTCATCAAAGCACCTAATTTAAACCAGAACAGATGGTACTGTGTGAATCAGGTATTGACTGATTTCTGCATTCTAGGGAATTGGTGAAAGCCATAGCCAAATATGGCTAATCTAGTGAATTTGTTCTGATTCAGTATGCATGTTCTTTTTCCTGTAGCATGTGGTCATTAATCATCCATTTCTTTTCTCCTATCATATGATTTCAAACTGTATTGGAAGAGTTGGTACCATATCCTGGGACTTTTTTAAAGTTCGTACAATATTATTTTTCTAAAAATTCTTCAGTTGTCATTTGACACCAACTTTAATGTTGGTATACAATTAACTGATGATTACATAATGATATAATTCTAGCTATTTTCTGAATGTCGTCATTTTTTTATCCCACAGATATTGGTAAACTATCTATAAAGTGCAGGGTTAGGTAGTGTCAGTTTTCTACTGCTGTGTAGAAAATTACTACAAACGTAGCAGCTTAAAAGAATACCTATATATTTATTACCTTACTGAGTCTATGAAGCAGGCTTTCAGAGTTTCACAGGGCTACAATTAGGATGTCATCTGGGCTATATTCTCATCTAGAGACTGAACGAGGAAAGTCTCCACTTCTCAACTGATACAGGGAGTTGGCCAAATTTATCTCCTCGTGACTTTACGATTCAGGACCACCTGATTTTACTGGCTGTTGACTGGAGGTCACTCTCAGATCCTAAGGCAACTGTCACAGTACCCTACATCATGGCCCTCTCTCGTAGGCAGTTTCTTTCTTCAAGACCAAGAGCATCTCTTCATCCAGGCTGCTAAGACAGAGCCTTCTATAATGCAACATAATCATAGGATTGACATCCACACCTTTGCCATATTCTATTGATGAGACACAAGCCTAAAGCTCTGCTCCTAATCAAGAGGCAAAGGGATTATATAAGAGTTTGACTCATGGGGGAGTCACCTTATGGTGTGTCTGCCACGTTGGTGTTGTGGATGTTAGGGTAAATATAAAATACATGTTCTCACTATTTATAAGTTTTTCTCTCTGGTGTGGCAGCAGGTAACAACAAAATAAACAAGACAAAAATAATCATAAATATCAGAGTGCCACACAGCAGCGATAAACAAGCTGCTAAGAAAGATAATAATGTAGGGAGAATCTGAAGTTGATTTTCTTCAGGTAGACTAGTACTGAATAGCTTTTGGAGGCTGAGACCTGAAGGATGAGAAAGAGCTCACCATAAGAAGAATGACAAAGGGAGGAGGGGTAGACTGTTTCAGACAGAAGAAATAAAATAATCTTAGAGGTGGGTGGAGTGACTTGCTTGAGAAGCTGCAATAAGGCATGTGTGACATGAGTAAAACAAAAGACGCACATGGATATGTAGAGACCATCATAGATTTTGAGGCTAAGAAATGAGTTTACATCTTATTTTAAGAGCCATGTGTACCTGTGTGGGAGAAAAGTTGCATGATCTGATTTACGAATGAATAACCTCCCTCTGTTAAATACGTAACAGTTGGAAGAATAGGTGAGGACAGACCAATTAAAAGGTTATTGTATATTATCTCACACAAAAGATGGTTGAGGGTTCGCAAAGAATGGGGACAGAGGACCCAAATGAGGAATACAGAGTCAAAGTATATGCTTAAGGTAGATTATATGGATTTAGTCTCAGTTTTAGATTATGATACATCAAAATTAAAATATTGAATGCACGTACCTGGACCTCAGAAAAAAATATTTAGATAATATTTAAAGCCACGAGAAAAGCAACTATCACTTACGGAAATGTTCACGTAAAGAATGGGTCTAGCATCTTCATAATAAGTGCTCAATGGATTAAGAGTATATAGCAATGGAATATGATTAACATTGGCTAGTGTGTTGGGGAGACAGAAAAACAAGAAAACACAAAATCATGAGGACAAGAGAGCGCCAATTTTCCCGTTGAAGGAAAACAAACAAACATGGCTGCTGTAACCAACCACAGACTATGTCACATTTGAGCAATTCACACAGTATTTCAAACTTTTTCATTATTATGTTTGTTGTGGTGATCTATGAGTAGTTATCTTTTTGTGATCTGTTATCTTTAATGTTACTGTAGTCATTGTTTTGGAGCACCATGAACCATGATAATATGTAACATAGTGAACTTAATTGACAAATATTGTGTGTGTGATTGCTCCACTGACCAGCCTTGGGAGTCCCTATTTCCTGAGACACAACACCATTGAAATTAGGCTAATTAATAACCCTGCAAAGCCTTCTAAGTGTTCATATAAAAGACTCGCATATCTCTCACTTTAAATCAAAAGCCAGAGATGATTAAGCTTAGGAAGGAAGACATATCAAAAGCTGAGAGAGGCTGAAAGCTAGGCCCCTGAGGCCAGTTGGCCAAATTGTAAATGCAAAGGAAAAGTTCATGCAAGAATTAAAAGTATAATTCCAGTGGACACATAAATAAGAAAATGAAACAGCCTTATTGCTGATCATGGAGAAAGTTTTAGAGGTCTGAAAAGAAGCTTAATTTAGAGCAAGGCCCCAACTCTCTTCAATTCTATGATTATATGAAAGTTGACAGAGATGAGGAGGCTTCAGAAGAAAAGTTGGAAGTTAGAAGTTTAAGGAAATAAGCCATTCCTATAACATAAAGGGACAAGGTGAAGCAGGAAGTGCTAATGTAGAAGCTGCATTAAGTTACTCATGTCTAGCTAAGGTAATTAGCAACGTGATTTTCAATGTAGATGCAACAGCCATTTGTTGGAAGATGCCATCTAAGGCTTTCATAACTACAGAGGGGAACTCAAAAGTGGAACATAAAAACCATCTCAGGTGCAGAATTGTAGCAGTGGATATGGCTGTTGACTTTATCAATGTGGAGATGGCCAATGCTATAGATATATGCTAATTAATGAGAGATATCCAATAATTTTGCCAGATAGTCAAGGACTAAGAAAGAGGATGGTTACTCCCTGATGACAAAAGTGATGAAGAAGAATGTGGCCTCTTGTTTGTGCCCCACACAAATCCTCACCTAAGAAATCCACTACAGAAAAGGTTTTGCTAATTATATAGACATCTTGTCCATTTACCACCCACCCAGCCTCTTTTACCAGGAACTACAGTGTTTGGTCATTGCGTTCATGTAAAAATCGGGGTGGCACAGGTAAGTATTATGTGCAGCATTTAATATTGCCCCTCAACACAACTTATCTGTTTACAGAAGTGTTGAGTGCACAAACCACCAACACCAGAGGCCATTACTGAACCACTGACGTGGCTGGCACAATGCATTACCTGGGCAAACCGCTGGTAGGCTGATTACAAAGGAGTATTTCTTGATGCTTTCAAGGAGAAGTTATCAGCAGATTCTCGATTTAAATTTTTTAAGTTTATTTATCTTTGAGGAGAGAAAGCAGGTGAGGAGCAGAAAGAGAGGAAGAGAGAATCCCCAGGCAGCCTCCACACCATCAACATGGAGCCCGACATGCTCAAACCTATGAACCGTGAGACCATGACCTGAATGGAAACTAAGAGTTAGACACTTAAACCACTGAGCCATCTTGGTGCCCCAGATTCTCAATTTAATAAACAGTAATTCAGAGTATGAATTTGCTTTCCCTTCATACTGTGTTTCTTTCTACGTATCCTCAGTGAATTACTTAAATTCTTTATCCATTATCACAGTAAGACAAACTACATTTCTTCTATCAAATAATTCAGTTTTGTAGCCAAAATGGTGCATCAAACAAGTACAGCCAGTCGTGTTTTGGTCTTACCACGTGCCCCAATACCAAAAGCAGCTGGCCTGATACAATTCTGGAATCACTTACTGAGAGTATATTATGATTAAGGGCATTGTCTTACAGGATGTAGTCTTAATTTTGTGCTGTTTCATCTAAGCCAGAATATATTGGTCCAGGAGATAAAATGATTCAGTGGAACTGATTTTTTCTCTCTATGATACCAAATCACCACAAATTTGAGTCTCAATAATTGTCCCCTGAATTGCAAGTTAAAACCGCCATCTGGCTATTTAAGTATTTTCAAACTACTGAAACACCACTTGAAGGAGAGGATTTCTGGGATAATTGATCCTTTTAATCAGGAAAAGTAGATGTTGCTACATAAGATGACAATGACACTTGTGAGTAATCCATAGAATTATCTGGGGGTTTCACTTAAAAATTTTATTTCTCTAGTGAAATTTAAAGAAAGCCTAACACAACTGGATAAAGCATGGTCACTGAGCATCCCCAGCCTTCACCCCATCAGGTGAAGAAACTCAAATAGCTGAAGTGAAGGAAAATGTTCATGAATGGTTAGTGGAAAAGGAATTTATGTATATCAATTAAGGTCTCATGATCAGTCACAGAAACAAGTATTTAAGTAGATATGTATCTTTTCTCTTGTTTATTAATTACATATTTATATATAAACATTTTTTGCCCATTCCCTTTTCCCTCTTATTTTCTAAGAATATAAATTGTGATTAACTTCAGAATGTCATCTCTAGGTTATAGATTATCTAGGTAATAATCCTCAAACTTTAATAAAATACAAAACAAAATATTTTGTAGGAAAAAAAATTCTCATGAACCCCTCTGTATCCCTGTGCCAGGTAAAGTTTTCAAAGATAATCTGATGTCGAGGTAATTTATTCCCTCTTACCACCGGTCGCATGATGATGCATATATTTATCTTTTAAGATGGACAAATTCAGGACAATTGGGATGGTATTACTCTATCCCATTAAAAAAAACCTTGCATACATTTAACTATTGCCTATTAAAGACAATTCACCGTTGTCTATCAAAGCTGAAATGTTGTGCTTGGCCTCTCTCCAATTCTCGCTTTATTCCTATCACACACCTCCTCCCTTCATATAGCAACAACATGGAACTACTTTCCATTGTCCACATACACAAGACACTGTTAGTTTCAGATCCACCATCGCACCTGCTCACTGCCTGAACCACCAATTTTCACCAAATCCATTGTATCTCCCATGAAACGCACAATATGAAATCCAGACTGGCTCCTATCTCTCATAGAACTTCCTGATTAGCAGAATAAATCACTCCTTTGTTTGTTCTTCCATAGCACATGTATTTATATCTGTAGCACTAATTAGAAAAAGATAGTGACTGAGAAGATGAACAGGCATCTCCATTGGGAATTCTCATTTGTTCACTACTAAGTCTCATTGCTTAGCACATATATAATATGAGATGGCTGAATTAATGAATTGGTTTGTAATCACATGGAAGTGTTACAACATAGATAGTGGCCTGAGCACAGGTTACTATCACTGGTAGAGCGAAGTGAGTGGTTAAAGGCAGTAAGACCCTGCACATACTATGTCATCTCTACAATCCTCAATTTCCTTAACTGTGAAATGGGTATGACTGAATCTACTTCACCAATTAGTAGCAACGATGAAGTGAGAAAATCCGCACAAAAGCAATTACTATAAAAGTGATTTTACTATAATTGCCAGGTTTAGGTAGGTTATTGTGATTAAGTACACTGATCTTGGAGTCACCTGTATAGTTGAAAGCCCCACTCTGTCCTTTACCAGATGAATAACGTTGGCAAGTATTTAGTCTCAGATCCTTGTTTTTAGAAAAGCATAATGGTACCAACATCATAAGGCTCTTGTGACAATTAATACATACGAGATGCTTGGATAGAACTTGAAAATAGCAAATACTAAATGATTAGCTCTTACGACTAAACCTAGAGTAAATTAAAAAAGGGAGGGTGTATAGTACAATCCACTTCCGTATTCTGCTTAAATGATTTTTTTTATTTTTAAAAAAAAATTTTTTTAATGTTTATTTATTTTTGAGACAGAGAGAGACAGAGCATGAGCAGGGGAGGGGCAGAGAGACAGGGAGACACAGAATCTGAAACGGGCTCCAGGCTCTGAGCTGTCAGCACATAGTGGGGCTGAACTCACGAACTGTGAGATCATGACCTGAGCCGAAGTTGGACGCTTAACCAACTGTGCCACCCAGGCGCCCCGCTGTGTAAATGATTTTTACAGTTAGGTTGTGATGCACTTTCTAATTTGAAATAAACATTAACAATGGAAAGTATGCATTTATTTAATGGATAATTTCATTATGCTAATTAGATTTTAAACTCTTAAAATATAATCACCATGCAGACAATCTATTAATATTTCATTAGGACCTGGATTAAAGGGAAACATGGAGTTAGCATTCATAAATAAAAACAGACACATTTTCCCCAAAATGATACTTATACAGTGGAAATAACACACACACACACATACAAATTTTATGATCATGATGTTGATTATACATTGAATTTTCTTCAGATAGTGGGTTATATACATTTGTTATGAAGGCAACCAGCCCATATTTATTCAACATCTCTGATAAGAAAAGTTAAGATGACAGCTTCCTGACTGTCTCCCGAGTACATCAATCACTAATAACACTCACAAGCACTCGAAGCAAAGTCTTTGAGGAGTATCTATCAATTCTTTCAGTTCGATCTCTCTTTCTAGAAGATTTGCATAAAGCCTTTTGAAGGCACACTCCCTAAGGCAGATGAATTGGTTACATTCATAAAAGGTTTTAATACTGTTACAGCCAAACCTTGAGACTCCATAGTTTCTGACAGCTCCAGAGCAAACAAACAGCAACAGCAACAAGGGCAACCAGGAACAAAAGCAAGAGAAAGTCAGAGGGAGACAGCTTGTTTCAGGTACAGAGACAATAATAGCTCACATTTCCCTCCATGATTTTCTCCACGGTTAGTACAACACTTGGGTTTAGTGACAAAAACTCCAATATGCTAACATACCTGCTCTAAATTAGCATCATCGCTGTGTAATCTGTTGAGAATTCAACAGAATGGTCACGCACTGAAGTGCCTGAGTAGTGAAGAGGACGCTTAGAGTAATGCATTAAGATTCAGCCTTAAACGTTTGGCTGATATTAACACAATTGTGTGAAGATTAATTAGTTCTCCTCATAACTTTAAGAAATAGCCTCCATTTCAACTATGAGATATTGGTGAGATTATTGAAGTAACTGATAGAATATCCACTTTTGAGATACAGTGTCATCTGACCCAGAGCTATTATTATTTCTTATGTGACAGGAGCCAAACAGTCACTATGAAATCGACGGGCTGTGGTTTTCTTCCAGTTTAGGATAAAGTGAAAAAGACTGCACATAATTCTGAGCAGTGATCCTTCAGAACTGAATTTTCAATCCAAATTGAATTTTCGTTTATACTGCTCTTTTACTTTTCACAGTTTTAAAATTTTGTTTTAAAATGTAGGCTTTACAATGTGATGATGAGAATCTCTCTCAATTAGAAGCAATGACAGCAACAATTAGTTCTATTGCTTGGAGGTCTGTAACAGCCATGCATGATTAAAGCTGCTAAGATCTACAGGTAGTTTGCACTCTATAAACCAATTTGATATTTAATGTTATTTGCCAATGTGAATGTGTGTGTGTTTTAATACCTATATTTTTAACATCCCTTATTCTAATATGTTTATTCTTCGAAATGTGAAAAGTAAAGTCAAGAAGCATTAGTAGCATTTGAGATGACATAGAAAATACATCACTTCTGACCTGGAGGAGTGCTCTTCTAGCTGAGTACCGAGGCATCTGAGGACATATTGTATAATGCACCCTAAGGGTCACTTTCCTTTGTCACTTACACAGCATGTAACCTCTGCTTCAAACAAGAGAGGTAAATTATGAGCCGTGTGGGTAAGAAGGACAGGATGAAGGAAAATGGCATTTCTGTCTTCAAATCCGGCCTGCAGTGTGCATCTCCAATTGCTTACCAGCTCTGCCAAAAATGACGTCAGCCTTTGCAAAAAGAAGACTATACAAAACATAAACTGGAAATAGTAACTATAAATCTCATCATTTCTCTCCCTTTTACTAAAATACCAATTCCCTTTATTTTTAAAATACTCTTCAAATTATAACGTTTTGTGAGTGGTGTACATGTCGAAACTCATTTCATAACAGCGATCTAATACAAAAAAGTCACAGAGAATAATGTAATTGTTCCACGAACGACTTTAAATTTTTTTTTTTTTTTACTTTGAAATAAGTATAGACTCACAGGAAATTGTAACGATAGTACAGGGTGGTTCCGTGTGTCAATCACCTATTTTTCCCCCCAATAGTAACATCATACAAGACTATGGTGCATCACCAAAACTAGAAAATTGATTCATGACTTTTTAAAGACATTATAATTACAAAGACAATTAAGAGATTAAAATTTTAAGCTGTAATTAATACTATAATTAAGTCATTAGACAATCCAACTATTTTTGTTTTCATTTTCACTCTTCTACCTATTTTCAAGTAAGGAATAAGTCACTATTTCATTGAAGAGAGTGTAAACATCTAGGACTACAAAGTAAATCTGTTTTTGTTTAGTAACAACAATTTGTTGCGCATTTGCTGAATATGTGGATAATTTAGATTTCCATATGATAAATATGCATGAATAAACTTGCTTTCTAGTAACGTTTTTCACATTTATACAACCACTATTTTTATAAAGCTTAGAGTACTTATCAACCCTGGAAAATATTGTAATACATTCTTGGGCTATTCCTGATTAACTGAAGCAAATATTGAGGATTTTCATTGTTAAATTAATTAAATGAGGAGGCTATTAGACTGATATGGCTTTAATGCTCTGGCAGCCACCTTAAGCACACCAAAATCTGAGCCTGAGGTTGCATCAGGGTTACAAAATCAAAAAACCAAGAACAGCCAATCACAAACAGCCAAGAAGGTTTTAAGTTATAGCAAGTCAAAAAAATTCCTTTCTTTGTCTGCATATCTTCATTATAAGTCTTTCCCCTGACTCCTGTCCAAGAACTCTCCTAAACACTTTACATTTTTTTGGCCTTGCCCAATTTGAATAGATTTTTGCTCAAAAAACCCCTCTTAAACATTTTAATATGACTCATTTTATTCTTTTAACACTATCACAAAAAATCATATAGCCAATATTTATTTGAAAATCAATTATTTTGAACTTATAGTGCATTTTTATGTTGGAAAAATTGTCAAAAATAAAGAACAGTTTCTCAGGTTTATCTGTCAAATCCTGTTAAGCAAGTACTGACTCCAAAATTATTTACATTTTCAATGAAACAGCAGGAAAATACTGTTGCAGAATAAACAGTTAAGAAGAAAAAACACAAGTCAACAGACCAAAAATAACAATAATAAATAAATGCTGATAACCTAAAAGGAGAGAGCATAATGAGAAAAAAGTGACTCTATACAGTGCCTGAAAAATTTCTTACATATTTTCACTTGTTGTAAATATTGAGGGTCCTGGATATTAATTATATATCTATAATATATAAATCATAATTAAGGTCATTTTCACTTAATTTTCATTGTGGAGGAAAAGGTTGAGCAGGAATAATTTGATTAAAATCATAAAGGGGGTAAATGATAAATGTTAAGATGATATATTTTCTTCTCAAGAAAAAAAAGGTGGCATTGAGGTGAAATTAATCAAAGTATACAAAGCAGAAAATTCTGTTTCAGGTAAACATTTATTGAAATGATAAAACATTTTTCTTTCTGAAATAATGTATTTCATCAGCAAAATGTTTATTACATTTACTCATTCACTCAATACAAGTAAATTAATATGCTGTTTTTCTTTTTTTAAGCAAATGTTTTGTCTTAAGGCACCAATCAAGTAAGTTGTTTTAATACAAAATAAAGGGAAAATTCAGTATGCATACAAATACTCCAAAACACAAACATGCACAGATATTTTGAGAAAGCAAAAATAAATTAACATGTTTAAAGAGGCAAGATATGAAATCGGGCTGGAGTTGAATTAAGGAATTCACCTTGTAGCAAGTAATAAATAATTCATAATTACAATAAGATGCCAATGAGCAGAGGCGTATATCCATTTATAGAGAGCATGGAATTAATTTAGGAGAACAGAAGAAAATAGAAAAAACAGGTCACAATTTTATTGTGAGCAATTCTTTTTTTAAGAGAGAAAGAGAGAGACAGAAAGGGAGCATGAGGTGAGGGAGAAGGGCAGAGGGAAAGAGAGAGAGAATCTTAAGCAGACTCCATGCTCAGCATTGCAGAGCCCAACGCAGGGCTCGATCTCATGACCATGGGAACATTTCCTGAGCTGAAAACAAGAGTTGGATGCTTAACCAACTGAGCCATTCCAGAGCCCTTTATTGTGAGCAATTCTTAATTCTAAGCTAATTGTTCTGGACACTTTTAGGTGAGCACTAAAGTTCTACATTTGCACTTGGGGGTGACATTATTAGAGTCAGATCAATAGTGTTTGTACAAATATGGATTTGTAAGTTGAGATAGGTGATTTCCACAGAGATAAGCACTGTAAGTAGACATATAGTTTAGCAAGGTGAAGCAAAAGATTGGGTGAAAAATAAAGAAAAAAATATATATATCCCAAAGAAGAAGGCAAGCCAAACTTGACTTTAGTCTCTGGTCCAAGGAGCTTAGAAGATTTTGTAGCTGAAAAATATTAAAAGCTATAAAAGGAGTTCGGTTGGGTGAGAAAAAAGAATGAATTCAGTTTAGATGTGTCAAGTTTAAAGGGATCATGATAATTATAGTTGAAGTGTCTAGAGGGAGAAATGAAGACTGATGTAGAATTGTAATTATTTTAAAAACGAATGGGGATACATTTAATCTACTTCAAATTGTGTATCTTCATTATAAAGGTACACATTCTAATGAGCATCTGTGAAAGTTCCAACAAACAGGACTCTACAGAACAATTACCAGAAGGCCACTGCAGACTCAAGGCAGCTCTAGGGGCTTCAACAAAAGAAGTCTATGTGCAGTCTTATCCAATTAGCTGTGGCTAGGAGGAAGACAGTGCTGTACTTTTCTGAGCATGTACTCTTAGGATATTCACCCTGAGGGATTCTCTAGGTAGGATAGTAGACCATAGAATGGGCTGCCTGAGCTATTAGGCTATGGTAGAAAAGATTCTATGTGATTTACTAAATCTATTTCATTTTCATCCTGTGTACATAGCTCTCCTATATTGTGCTGCTTCCTCTGCAATTATATAGGCCCTGTGATTAAGATCAGAGCCATAAAATTTGCATGATAGAGGTGTTTGACACTTTGGGTCCCAATGCCTTAAACCTCCTCTATAGTCCTTCTAATTTATCTCCTCTCTATCTATTAGCAGGATGATGCCAGGGGAATCTTAAAGCCACATGCTGAAGACGAACATGAAGGGAATCATCACTTGGGTTAAAGCAACTGAGCCCAATGAGTGAAAAATAAACTTTTACTATATAAAGTCACTGAAATTTAAGGGCTTGCTGTAGCAGGTAACATTAATTATCCTAACATATTTATGCAATGGCATATATAGCAGGTTTTTTTCCATAAGCTATAAAAGGAAACAAACTTTTAGGGAAAAAAAAACCACCTACCTACCGTGAAGAGGAAAATGCGTCTGTTTTGACTAAACTATTTAGAATCCTTTTGTTTCTAAATACTATATATGTATTATATATATTGTATGTTAAATTTAACTGTAAATACAACCCCCTCCTTTTTTTTTTTTTTTTTTGACTGAACATCAGTCACATAGATGTATGTTTTCTTTCTGAGCTATTTATTTCTCTCCTTGGATCATGTAAATGGTGAAGATATATCTTCATTTAGTTTTCCAAAAGCAGAGCCTGATCCAAGAGCTTGGTGCAAATATGTTCTTTGGATAATTATCCCCCAAAGAAGGAAATGAAATCAGAAAGGAGGGAAAGCTAAAAAAAATATGCTCTTGAGTTAGTCACCTCTATGGCCACTGGGGTTTGCTACCATTTGGGGCCCTCTGAGAAATCCGTACAATGTGCCTCAGGATTATTCCCTTGAAGGATAGGAAATGGGAGCATGAAGTCACTGAGGACCGTTTCCTCATTGGCTGAGAATTTTTCCCCAAGGTGGAAATTCACTCACACTTCAAGGCTGCCCTTTGCCTGGTTTAACTCATCTCTTATTGCTTTAGAGAAAAGCCTTTATACAGGGAAATAAAAGGTTCAAAAGATGTTTGAGGTGCGATGTGAGTAGAATATACAGAAACTGTCAACCAAATTGCAAGTATTGTCATATCCAAGCTTCAAGGAGTCATTCCAGATCCCTATTATACTTTCCCCACCTTAGCCCTATATCTTTAAGATCCATTCCCAATTATATTTTCCCTTTCCTACTGGAACACATTCTGAAATTCCTTTAGTGAATCAAATATTTCCTCTCGGAAAGGACCATACTTCTCTGCTTGGGCTATGCTGAACCCTGACCAAAGTTATTTTTAGACGTTGTAAGGGGATCTATGGATGAATTTGAGAAGACATTTCATCTTGCAAGGCATCTGACTCAGTTGAAGTCTTAGCACTGACTCCATGAAAGCAGACTTCATCATAGTTAGAAGAGTGAGGGCGTTGCCTTTATCTGGAGGATTCAGGGTATTTCACCCACATGCTGCCATCTCAGCTCACAGCAATTCACATCTTTCCTTCCTAGTTTTCAGTGGTGAGGTCCTTGTCATATTAGAGGAATTAACCAGTCTCAGGATCCCACTCAAAGGATCTGACTTCTAGGACCACTGTCAATAGAAACTGGTTTTATGTGGGTTCCCCCAAACAAGGCGTGAGACAAGGACTTATGTACAAGTGGTTGCTTGGGGAACGGATTCCAAGAAGCAGGAGTGAGGGATTGATAAGAATGAGAGAAGGTAAAATGAAAAACCAGTAAAAGCTGCATTATTTATTTGGTTACTACTCTCAGCACCTGGAGCTCAATCCTCCCTGAAGAGCTTAGTACTAATGCACCTCACTATTTCCCATCTGAAGGAGGAGAAACTGTGGCATTTTATATTAGCTCCTGATCCTTATTTGTTGATTATTATCTCTGGGAAATTTAGAAATTCAGTTATCACGGACTCTCTCTTAGGTTTTAAAGACACAATCAGAATAGCAGAGAAAGAAGAGAGGCGTGGGGGGAGGTAAGGAGCGAGAACATGGAGGGGAAGCTGACAGAGTGTGCAACTATCTTTGAAAACAGAGAAATGGGAGATAAGGGAATATGGTATGGGCATAGCTGCTAAAATACGGGTTTGGGAAAAGGTGATACTGAATAGATCTTATGTAGAAGTTCCCAAAAATGAAGACTTGTGTTTGGAAAGAGGAGGATACAGCAGTGATATACTTTGAACTGACTACTGAGAGTAACTGAAAATCAAGGATTCCCATTGGTTGTCACTGTAGATAGAATTTAACCGAGAGCTGTACGCCTGCTTCCCTCCATCTGGGAAAGATATTAGAGGTAAGGGAGTTGCTTTAGCAAGGTTTACTGAGAATTGACTAAAATTAATTTTGGGCCTCTCAGTAGACCTGGAGCTGCCAGTAGAAACCAATTTTCATCTTTGAAATATAAAGAGAACTATATCCCTTGCACTCTCATGGATTGATAGTCATAACCACTTTATATTGTTGGGTCCTTCTGAACTTTCATAGAATCCTCTTATAGAGCATAACTGCAACAGTGGCCATTTAAAAGCTCTATCCTTGAATTAAAGGCAATTCACCTTGAAACAAGGGCTATAACCCTGTAAAAAAGGTGGTGTGCAGAGATGAGGTGCACTCTCAAAAGTCACTTGTGGTTTTAAGAATACCAATAGACTGTGATGAGGCTCAGTATGGTGGAGTACTATAGAAAGCTTTAAACTATTTATAGATTCAGTTCGCACATAAAGGGAAGAAAAAAGTCAAATGCAACTTTGTTAATGTATTCAAAGGTTTAAGTCATCTAACTTCTCGAGTCACATAATAGGAAATAACAAGGAAGAATGAAGGGTGTGATTTTTTAAAATCACTATGCTATATGCTGAATTTTTGTGTTCCCCCAAAATTCATGTGCTGAAACCTAATTCCCAATGTGATGGTATTAGCATATGGGACCTTTGGGAGTTAATCAGGCTATGAAAATAAATCACTCATGAATGGGATTAGTGCCCTTATAAAAGAGACTCCCTTGCCCTTTCCACCATGTGGGGGTACAGCAAGAAGATGGGCTGCTATGAACCAGAAAGCAGGCTCTTCACCAGACACTGAATCAGCTGGAACCTTGATCTTGGACTTTCCAGATTCCATAACTGTGAACAATAAAGTTCTGTTATAAGCCACCAAGTACCTAGTATTCTGGCATGGGAGCCTGAATGGACTAAGGCACACTATATTAAAAACAATTTCAGTGAGAACCTAAACTTTTCCTATAGGATAATGTTCTCAGAATATGCTCAAATCACCAATGTAGAGCCATCCGTACACTGCCAAGTGGTGACATTTCTTGATATGCTACACTTCAGTGTGACACAGATTCATTAACCAAAAATACTTGTAAGAGTACCATAGAATTGGAGGTAGAGACTGTAATGGAGGATGTTGTTGCCCCAACTAGATCTCACTTATCAGCATTTGTAGTCTATCCCCTACTGCTGGGAAATGTCATCACTTCTCTGAAGAATTACCCATGATCACATACATGAGGCTAGAGAACTCCTACCTTCTTTCCTCAAGGCTTGACTCTCCGGAGTAATTGGGCTCCAGTGGTTTTTTCCCTGTGAGATTAGACACAACTTACTATTCAGTTGAGGCCACATTCTTGCTTAGCTTTTCTCCCACCTCACATTATTTCCTTTACGCTTTCTGGAGGACATTCACAAGTAACTCACTTCAATATTATTCTCAGTCTTAAGCATTACTTTAAGGAAACCCAACCTAAGAGATACCTACAGGCTGGCTGCATACTCACATAACCTATGAAGTCTCATAGGTCCTTGATGTTCTGCTGTTGTCTCGAAATTCTAAATTTCTTTTTTTTTTTACTTTTTAAAGTTTATTTATTTATTTAAAGATAGAGAAAGAGAGCAAACACAGGAGGGGCAGAGAGAGAGGGAGAGAAAGAGAATCCCAACCAGGCTTCACGCCAGCAGCAAGGAGGACAACATGAGCCTTGAGCCCATGAACCATGAGTTCATGACCTCAGCTGAAACCAAGAGTCAGGCATTTAACTGACTGAGCCACCCAGGAACGCTGAAGTTCTAAATTTCTAGACAAAGGGTCTGTAATTTTCATTTTCTCTCAGCTCTGCTGACACCAAACTTTAACGTCTTGTAACATCCAATAAGGTTCTACACATGGAACAAATCAAGATATTATCTAAGAGTTAGGAGCATTTCAAATTCCTTTTACACTTGAAATAAAACAAACAGCTTAAAACAAGCAGTTCTCAGAAAACCCTCCAAATTGTCACCAAGATGTATAAAGTAAGAATTGCGACACCTTAGAAATCTGAGGAGACAGACACTATGGGACTATACGGTTGACATGTTCTTGGCATCATTTTGCTAGCCTTAGAGAGACATCTAAAATCTAGAAATGCTTGGAAGGAAGAGTCCATGTTTGGACAATTTGGTTGGGTTCCTAGTCTTGATTGCCTCCCACCATTAAGGCAAAGAAAGAGTGTACTCCTTGTTATTTAATGGGGTTGTATACTTCTTATCACAGCCCAAGGTAGACTCTACATTGAAAAGGTTATACTGGGGCACATGGGTGGCTCAGTTGGTTCAGCACCTAACTTCACCTAGGGTCATGATCTCGGGGTTCATGGGTTCTAGCTCCACATTGGTCTTGCTGCTGTCAAGCTATCAGGGCAGAGCCCACTTTGGATCCTCTGTCCCTGTCTCTCTGCTCCTCCCCTGCTTGCACTCTCTCAAAAATAAATAAACATTAAAAACAAAATCTTGAAAAAAAGAAGTCAAACTTTCTCAAAAGAAGTGACCAGACTTGAGTTAACATCTCTCTTCCTAGAAGAAAAAGTATCAACCTTAGATAGCAAAGTGAGAACTTCAACCAATAAGGAGGATTACTAAACATAATTCAGAGAACCTTAGGTAAAAGTTACACTTATAGTTAATGCATTGTGTTGCATTGGGAATTTGAATCTCAGAGTACCCAATGTCATTAGTATAGTTCCTGCAGTTTGTCCTTGGAGATGGGGATATGGAGGTAAGTATAGTTACCCAATGGAGAAACACAGATTCATGGATTTATCGGAAAGGCAAGGTGGAGAAGTACAGGAAGATGCTATTTTGGTCTATGAACTCTCTACCTCAATGCCATTCTTTGTCTCTCTGAGTCTCTGAGCTTTCTTATGGTCCAGGGGACTAAAAAGTATTCTAATTTTGCCATTCTGGGAATGGGGTAAAGACATTTCAAGATTTCGGATATTTAAATGCTCACTTAAAAAGAAGTGTGAATTCATTTTATTAAATGAAATTTAATTTCATTTATGTAACAGAATGTATAGACCCTACCATCAAATGCTACAGAAAATGTAAGATAAGGGCAAAAAACTAGCTGTAAGACTTCCATTCAATTGGGGGAGAGATCTAAGCCCTGCATACACACAAATGAGGTGAGCCTTGAACTGTTTGTTGTCCAATTTCTCAACAAAGAGTCACTGAGATAATTTATATATGAATATGACAGGCTAAAGAGCACGATGGTCATCCAAAACTAATCCATATATCAAGTTTAAGATCGACTGTTTTAATGGAAAAGATGTGATGGTTCTGTCATTTACTGACTGTAGTAAAAAGTGATAATAACACTTTACAAGGTGTAATGGAAATTAGAGATAATGTATGCAGTATTCTGGTCCCATTCTTGGTTCACACAGAAGCTCAAAAAAAGGTGATAAGATGGCTTTGATCACTAGAAAATTATATCCTATTCCTCAGTTGTTTAGTCTCCAGAGAATGCATTCATTAAGCAATGATTTGATACACATTTTTATCAAGGATTTTCATAAAAAGTTTTTATAAGAATTCCATATCCTCTGAAAAACTAAGGTTAATGACATTGTCCATTATGTTGTTGTATTCAATAACTCCAACTTAATGATCCATGGTAAACTGTTCTGAGTTTAGCATCAAAAAATGGTTTCCTATTTTTATTTTAATGTTCTCAGTGAAAATCACTTTTTCTTCCTTCCTTCCTTCCTTCCTTCCTTCCTTCCTTCCTTCCTTCCATCCTCCCTCCTTTCCTCCTTCTCTCCCACCCAACCTTCTTTCATTCCTTTTTGCTTGCCAGGGATCCAAGGACTGAACTGAATATAGCATTACCTTTTGTGTTCTTTTTCCTCCCTCTATAAGTTTTAGATTTTGGCTTCTATTTTCATTTTAAGTCTTATTTGAAACGTGTACGTTATCATTACTATAGTATTACACTATGGTTACTGCTACTATTACCTCGTATAACAATTTGTCAGATACATAGGTTTATCATCACTATATAATATGGCAAGTGTTCTTATTATCAGCCTCAATTTACAAGTGAGGAAATTGAGGCTCAAGAAGTAACTTGACCAATAGGTGAAGTAAAGTCATATATTCTGTCTTTAAGTCTTGGGTTATTTTTATACAATCACAGATATTTCCTAGAAGTAGACTTGGCAAAAACTACTAGTGCTTTGCACAGTATAAAGGGCAATATTTTCCTCCATGTTTGTTGTTGTTGTTGTTGTTGTTGTTACTAACATTTGACCCAGATGTGATTACTTCACATGACTTGTAAAATTGTTTTTGGTTTTTGGTATGTTTTTAGTTTGTTCTCTAGCAGCATGAAATTGTTGTAGTGATTAATACCATTCTGCATGTAATGATGGTTGATAATCCCATGTGAAGTATTTAGCACAGACATTGGCACCTGATACAATTGCAATAAATATATCATTACTGGACACTATGCTGGGTGTGTTACTAAGCTCATAATATGCCTGGTTTGAAATGAATTAGGGGTTGAACTTAGTTACCTCATTAGTCTCACAGCAGGTGAATTAGGCAGGTGATTATTCCTGTTGTCCATATCAAGAAATTAGGCTTAAGTCAATCGTTTGATAGGTTATTCCAATGAAAACAGTTACCAATTACTATACATCAAAAACAAAAGAAAGTGCTCTGTAAATATCATCATTTCCAATCCTTGCAAAAAGAATTCTGTGAGATAACATATATTGTCTGAATTTTCAGAGGAGGGAATGAAAAGAAAGTAAATGATTTATTCAACATACTTCAGAGCCCAGGCTCCTGAACCGTCCTAAGCTCTACCTCATCTTATTTTCCTCTTCTACTTTCCCCTCCTTTTCTCCTCTTACCACTTTTTATGACACTGACATTGAGATATCATCCACATACCGTGAAATTCACTCATTTAAAGGATAGAGTTCAATTTCTTTGGTGTATCCAGAGTTGTGCGATCATCACCACAATCTTAAGTTTAGAACATTTTGTGTCATCTCCCAAGTAAATCTGTACCCACTAACACTTCACTCCCCGTTCCCTCTCATCTCCTCCCCAGCTTTAAGCAATGACTAATCTATGTTCCGTCTTTATAGATTGACCTCTTCTGGACATTTCATATGAAAAGATTCTTGCAATATGCACTCTTTTGTGTTGAGCTCCTTTCATTTAGTATAATATTTTCAAGGTTCATTACTATTGTAGCATGTAAGACCTTCACATTCTTTTTTATGAAAAGCAGTTTCGTAGATTCTCAAATTCATAAATATAGGGCTGCTATAAGACCTGACGATTCCATTTTTACGTATGTATATAAAATACTTGAAAATATACTTGCACAATAAAGCTTGCACACGCACATTCTAAGCTATATCATTTATAATCACCAAAAAGTGGAAATGACTCAAATGTCCATCATCTGATGAACAGATAAACAAACTGTGTTCAAGCCATGAAACAGAGGCTTTAACATCAGCCAACCAAACTGAAAATTGCCTTGTACCTGCCTGGTGTTTTTTATCTCATTACTCTTCAAGAGCATGATGCTTTGGATAGCTCCCTGTCCGGAATTCTTCTAACTATTACTTGTGTTTTGTTCCATTATTGCTAGTCACTCCTCAACTTACTTCATTCTGGTCTTTGCTACTATGGCCAAATATAATTTATAATGTTCTTTTTATTACTTCATTTAAGAGTCCAGTTTCGGTAAATAACTTTCTTGTCTCATTAACATAATTCTATGCATCGTCTATAGTGACCTCCTTCACAAAACAGTCCCTCTCATTGGTTTATTTGGCACAATTCACGCTATTTTAATGCCTACGGAGCCCAAACTTTACTCACAAACTCCAGGTCTGTGTTTTCACGCAAGTGATATTTCCATTAGATCACTCATAATAAACTCAAATTCAACAGGTAAAACTCTTTTTGTTTGCTTTTTTGGTGGCCCTTATCTCTCTGAAGTTAGCTCTATAAATGGCAGCACTATCTATTAAGTTTTTAAAATAGAAAACCAGGAGTGGTGAATGTTTACCTGCTCTTCTCATTTCTCCTACACCACCCAATTAATGTCCAACTCTGCTGTTTCCAATTTACATGTATCTTTTGAATTCACCTCTTAAACTGATTTCCTTCTATAACGCCACCTTAGTGAAAGCCACAGTGATCCCTAAGTTAGACAAATGCAAAAGCATCTCACTGACATTGATCCTCACCTAAATTGATCTCCTGTGTGACTTGTTGCCCCACATGCACCTTACCTAATCTATTCTAGACACTTCAGTAGAAATAAACATTTAAATGATTATTGTTTCACATCACTTTTGTTTACCCTTATCCCTTGGATAAATTCTATAATCCTTTCCTTGACTTATATGGCACATGATCGGGAACCTGACTGCTCTCCGACCTCATTATTTTCTACATTCCTCAGTGCTTCCTCCAGCAATAGCTATTTCTACTTTCTTTTTTTTTTTCTCTTTCTCTCTCTTTTGTTTGTTTTATGGGATAGGAACATGCTCTCTCTCAACTATGTAAATCCCAACCTCTTTTCCTTCTGCCAATATTCTTTTCCCTTCTGCACTAAGTCAGACTTCCTCCTTTCCTAAGACAGACCTTCTTTTATCCAGAAGATTCTGTTAGCCCCTATCATTATATACATTCGTAGTTCTCTGCATTTCCTCTTTCATACACTTGTAAGTATATGTTTACATCTTTTCCTCTACAGAGATGATATACTCCATGAGGGAAAAAAAAAACATGTCTATCGTGTTCCTAGTTACGTCTTCAGCATCCAGAACCATCCTTTGTGAACTCTGGGTACACAGTATGGTCTGTGGGTGAACGAATAAGTTATAGTGACTACAGACAGTCTCATCACCATTGTGATTAATAATAGAGAAAAATAATCATTGTCACTCTCAAGACAAGCAACTACTCATAGTCAAAGGGAAAAGACAGGCAAACCTGAACCAGAAACAGAATTTTCAATGGGTCTTTCCTTCAGGTTTTATCTAGATTTCTTTTTCATGCTTAGGCATCTTAAGGTTATATTCATAAAATTCAATATTTTTTAAATGTTTTGACTTACATTCCAGTTGGTTAACATACAGTTTAATACTCATTTCAGGTGTACTGTCTAGTGATTCAGCACTTACATGCAACACCCAGTGCTCATCAGAAGTGCACACCTTATTCCCCTTCACCTATTTAATCCATCTCCACATGCAAAATTCAATATTTTTAAACATTTAAGATAGGGCAGAGAATTCAGAAAACAAATTGAGAAATAAAATAATTATAAGTGCCTATTGCATAGTCATTAGATGGTCAGAAAAGCTGAATAAACTTAGGAAAAGAATGCTTTTTGAAGGTACATTTCAAAGCTCAAGTCAAATGATAGGAAAAAGGAACACTTTCATAAAGAATAGTTTGTTGGGTTTTGGGGAAAAAGGTTTAGAGGTGCCTGAGTGGCTCAGTTAGTTAAATGGCTAACTCTTAGTTTAGGCTCAAATCATGATCTTGGGGTTTGTGAGATCAAGTCTCATATTCAGCTCTGTGCTGACATCATGGAGCCTGCTTGGGATTGTCTCTCTTCCTCTCTCTCTCTCTGCCCCTCCTCTGCTCATGCCCTCTCTCTCTCAAAATAAATAAATAAACTTAAAAGAAAAAAAAAAGTTTAGTTATCTGTCCAACTAGTTTGAAATAAAGTCTGTATTTATATTCCCATTATTTTTAAATGATAAAAAATTTTATTTCTTCTAAAATCTGCCACTGCTGTTTTTTCTCCCAATCCTTTTCTCTTAGTTTTTTTAAATAGTAACTGCTTCAAAAAATAAGTAATTAGCATAACAGACGCAAACCTAAAATATTATGTTTTCTCATATATATTTCACTGTATTTTTTATTTATAAGTTCTAAACTCTTCATGTGACTGAAGAGCTGGTCTTTGAGAAGAAATCTTTAATCTAACTGTTATTTTTCCCTAGAGATATATTAGTCACTTTAAGTTAAAAAATAAAGATTTTTAAAATCATTTTTTGATTTTCAGAGACTGATGTACCAAATAATCTAATTAAATATCTAGCATGTGTAAGGTCGAAAGAGGTACACCACTGAAAATTCTATTCTTATTTCCTACAGATAAATAGATATCTTTCTTTTTCTTATTTAAGGCAATATGAATCTGTCAGTGGCAGATTCTAGTGTATTTTCTATCTATATTAACCTTTACTGTCTCCAGGTAGAAGTACTCTCTTAAGACTATAGTCTTTCCTCCTTGATCAAAAGTCAAAGGCAGAGCAAAGAAAACTTCCAAAGCACCAAGAATCTTTAAATATAAAATGTAATTTTAAAACAAAACATGTATTTCATATTTTACAACTTCAACAGTAGTTATTCCAGAATAATAAAATTCCCTATCATAATCAAAACTTCCCTTTTTGACACTTGGCATTTCTTTGAAATTTTATTTTTCATGGGTTTCTTTTATCCTTTTAGCATATACAGAAAAACGTTGGATTGTGAGCAACTTGTTCTGTGAGTGTTCTGCAAGACAAGCAAACATTTCTAATACATTTTAACTTGATAAATGAACGAGGTCTTGCAATTCGGGCAGCACATGATGCCAAACATCGCATGATCAAAACTGAGCCAAAGGTCTTGAAATTCGCTTTGATATACAAGTGCTTTGGATTACAAGTATGTTTCTGGAACAAATTATGCTCCTAAACCAAGGTTTTATTGTGCTTTTTTTCTTCAGAGCTATTTATGTACTTTCTGCTTATATTTAGGTGGGCAATCTAAGAAAAAATTAAATGTAATTTATAGTGTTATATGTATTTTTAAAAATGGAGCGTGTTAATACTACATATGTATAATGATAAGGTAAAATGCTCAATAAAAATCACCACTCCTGAATTCTTCTTCTTATCTTGGATGTTTTATAAGTGTTGCTGACATTAAGGCAGAATATGAAAACTAATGGGCATTTTTCACTATTTCATTTTTGACTCTTTGTTGGGTTGACAACTCATATTAAAAGAGCTTTTTCATAATTAATATTCAGTTCAAGTTACCCACATTTATGGAGCAGTTAAATAAAACAAAAATTTGGTTAAGGAATAAAGGTCCGATTTTCAACAATTTAAATAAAGTTATTTGGGGATTTTTTCCCAAGAAGTTTTATCTGCAGTTTGTTTCATTACATAAAAATTACAAACATTCTTAACTTTAGAGCTGCATTATAATAAGCCATCATTTTACTAAACATCAATTTTCTCAATGCTTACTTGACTATTATGTTAGATTTGCCCAAACTATTTAAAATATAATCTCAAAATGAAAAATGCTATGTTTATGATGGTGTTATAGTTTTTTTTGCTAGTATAAATGGATGGAAATATTTTGCCAATGATAAAGAAAATTGTTTTTAATTCTTGCTTCTAATAAAAAAGCAAAATGCTTTTAATTTTTATTATGGTTGGTGCAGCTCCACTAAATTATCCATACTAATATGGATCAAAATAGCAATCAAGATAATAATAATTTTATAGTCCTGACTGACTTTCTTAAAAATACAGAGCATCACTGCTAGGAGAGAAAATCTTACAAATTTTCAGGAAAAGTAATAGAAATGAAAAATGTATTGGAAATTGAATATTCTTGGAATAGCAATTCAAATATGTAGTTTATATCTAATTCTGAGGAGTAACTTTTAGACTTTTCCCAGTTGCCATATTCATGGTAGTAAAGCTTCTCATTATGTCTCTGTCGTCTATTCTCTAGCTCATAACCTAGAAGATAGACATTATAAAAAGGATATATAGTTTAGATATTTCGTGTGGTTTAGTTTTTTTGCTGTTGGTCTGGCACAATTTACTTAAATCAATGAATTTGAGGATAGTAATGATGACCTAGCAAAGGGCAATTATTCTTTATTGCAAAGTCCTATACCACAATATGCATTGTTTTCTTTATGAACTAGTTGCACGATTATAAGAACTAAATGGTATGCCGTTGTGTATTGCATCTTCTATCATGGCATGTTGTAAAAGAGGAATAGCAGTCAAAGATGGAAAAAAAAAATGTCCCTTATGTTTTTGAAGGAACTAATAGCACCCTTTGGAGTTGCTAATTGACAAAAATCTGCAACCACGGGCTTTCAAGGTACGGTAACCATGGCAAATTTGCTTTGAAGTTGGCACTTGTGAATATTTGACTTAATTTTCTTTCCAAGTTTGGGGACTGTATGAACAACACAGTAATTCTTTCACAGACAAGTCTCTTTTGAGAAGTCCAATAAATGATTGCCATCACAATAGCTTTGGTTTTCTCTATAGAGGATAAATGAGCTTACCACAAAAAGACTTCTCCTAATGTTTTGTAGTAATTTTTAATCTTTATTCTTTCCATAATATATGGGGTCTGTAGAAAGATGAGGGAAAAAAATTAAAGTCATTGTCTACTACTTACTGTAGAAGGTCCGGCAATAAAGCAGTTCAAATTTCCCAATAGTGGACATATTAAATATCTAACTCAGAAACATAGTGTTTAATTGCTTGAGTCTTATAAATGGAGACCATTCATGAAAAGTCTGTGATCATGTAATAAGATTCATTTGAACATATTGATCTTGTGTTTTCTCAAATTATCAAAAACCAAACAGTATGGTTTATAAATAAAGGTGAAAAATTGTATACTTATAAAGAATTGTTTAGATTTATAATTTAGATTTATATATTTTTTAATTCTTTTAATGTTTATTTATTTATTTAATTTTTTTAACGTTTTATTTATTTTTGAGAGAGACAGAGACAGATTGCGAGTGGGGAAGGGGCAGAGAGAGAGGGAGACACAGAATCCAAAGCAGGCTCCAGGCTCTGAGCTGTCAGCACAGAGCCAGATGCGGGGCTCAAACTCATGGAGTGTGAGATCATGACCCTAAGCCGAAGTCGGATGCTTAACTGACAGAGCCACCCAGGCGCCCCAATATTTATTTATTTTTGAGAGAGAGAGAGAGAGAGAGAGAGAGAGAGAGAGAGGTGGTGGGAAGAATAGAGAAGGAGAGACAGAATCAGAAGCAGGCTCCTGTGCTGACAGGTCAGAGCCTGACAAGGGGCTTGACCCCACAAACTGTGAGTTCATGACCTGACCTGAAGCTGGAAGCTTAACCGACTGAGCCCCATAGATTTATAATTTTTTAGCAATAAAAACCACGTTAAATTTCCTTCTTAAAATTTGTGTTTATCAATATTTTAAATGAAATATGTGAAAACGGTGTTCAGATAAAAGACTCATAGCATATATTTGAATAAGCAGAAATAAGAGAGGGATGTCAAAAAAGAATTTAAGAAAATAGCAAATAGTGAAAATTTTAAGGGTGAATACAATGACTGTATAATACAATAACTGTAATGTGGTCATGTAGTAGGAAAGTATTTTGAAGCACACCTCTGTGTGTTCTATTTCTTCTTTCCTTGCACAGCAGCACTTTCATATTATATCTCAGTAACAGCAACCAAATTTATATTTTGAAATTTTATATAAAGGATGTCTAAATTAATCAGACTGGAAGAATAGACAAACATGAAAAGTTTATGAAACAGAGGCAATATTTATATTAAAAAATAAATGTACATAAGTGTAAGCATGTTACTGATTTTAAGATGCATTGTATCCTTAGATTAAAACGTAATTGCCTAATATTTAGCAGGTTTTTTTTAGGGAATCATAATCAACCTTATTAATGGAATAGCTATGAATTAATTACTCTCTTAGCAGTTGTTTTTAAATTTTTTTAACGTTTATTCATTTTTGAGAAACAGAGTGTGAGTGGGGGAGGAGCAGAGAGAGAGGGAGACACAGAATCTGAAGCAGGTTCCCAGGCTCTGAGGTGTCAACACAGAGTCTGACCCGGGGCTCAAACCCACAAACTGTGAGATCATGACCTGAGCCATGCTAAACCAACTGAGCCACCCAGGCGCCCCTTAGCATTTGTTTTTAAATTCAATTTCTTATGTTTTGTCCCCTCCTTGTTTTTATAACATTTTTGCTTCCCTTCCCTTAATGTTCATCTACTTTGTATCTTAAATTTCACATATAAGTGAAGTCCTATGAAATTTGTCTTTCTCTGACTAATTTCAATTAACATTATACCATCTAGTTCTATCCACGTTGTTGCAAAGGACAATATCTTTTGATTGCTGAGTAATACTCCACTATATATACCACATCTTCTTGATCCATTCATCTGTCAATGGACATTTGGTTCCTAAATATAGAGAACAAACTGAGGGTTGCTGGAGGGGTTATGGGGATGGGCTAAATGTGCAAGAGGTATGAGCACTGGGTGTTATATGTAAGGGATGAATCACTGGATTCTACTCCTGAAATCATGATCAAACTATTTGCTAAGTTGGCTATAAATGAAAAAAAATATATATATATATATATATATTTTTAATTAAAAAAATACGTTCGATTTCTTAAAAATGGATCAGAACTGATATTTGTGAAGAAATAGGATCTGACTTTCATTATTGTAGTTAACTTTTAAAAAATAAAATAATTTCCTTCTACTTTTTGTTATTTTTTCTTATATTTCTTTATGTTCAATGACTCAAGTATATGGCATCATAAAATAGCATATTTATTCATGCTTATATATTATTTTTTAATACTTTTTGGAAAGTTTATTTATTTTTGAGAGAGAGAGAGAGAGAGAGAACACATGGATGTGCACGTGCAAGTTAGGGTGGGGCAGAGAGAGAGGTAGAGAGAATCGAGAATCCCAACCAGGTTTGGCTCTTTGGGCAGTGTAGTGCCTGACATGAGTCTCTAACTTATGAACCAAGGTCATGACCTGAGCCAAAATCGAGAGTCAGATGCCTAACTAAGCCAACCATGTGCCTTAATGCTTATGTATTATTTTAAATAAATTACTTGAATTAATAAGGGAGTCATAGATCTGTTTGCATTGGACTTTCTGATTAGCAGAATTATTTTTTCAGTTTATTTATTTACTTTGAGATAGAAAGAGCCAGAGCTATATGATAAATGACTAGAAATGTTAATTAAGAAAACTAATAAAAGTATTAGATAAGTGCTTTTTTGATCATACCTTTAAGATAATAAGAACTAATAATGTAAGCAATTCTATACAACTAATCTAAAGCTTTTGATAAACCAACATAAAATAATGATCATGAGGTTGAATACTTTATGACAGCATGGACTATTGATTACTTATTTTGTATCCCCCAATGTAAAGTCTTCTTAGTAGGTCTTCAGTAAATATTTTTTTAAAATAATAGTTTCTTTAAAAAAGCAGCAGCATAGGGGCACCTGGGTGGCTCAGTTGGTTTAGCCTCTGATTCTTGGTTTCAGCTCAAGTATGATCTCGCAATTTTGTGAGTTCAAGTCCAGTGTTGGGCTCTGTGCTGGCAGCATGGAGCCTGCTTGGGATTCTCTGTCTCCTCTCTCTCTGACCTTCCCCCACTCATACTGTCTCTCTCTCAAAATAAATACACTAAAAAAACCCCCACAAAACAAAACAAAACAGTAGTTTAAGCAATAATATAGGGATCGTTTTTAAAGGAATAAATTTCTAAAATGTTTTTAGAGTATTCCAAAGTCATAGATTTCTAAGGGTATTGTTGAGAAATCAGTTCCTGCTTCAATGATTTCATATTGTTTCAGAGAACACGTGAGATTGAATCTGGGTTCTATTGTTTCCTGTGAATAATAACTGGACATCTGTTTATTCTGCAAAATCTGTGATGATTAGCTTTTTCATCTGTAATTCGAAGGAATAAATTGTACTTACAACACTGGCTTGCTGTGAGAATTAAATTAGTTAATAAGTCTGAAGAGTTTAAAGAGTTTTGAGTCTATTCATTTCAACATAGTTCATATTAAGAGCATTTGTTTGGTAATGAAAGTTCTACTCTAGTAAAAGCTGATTTTTTTAAAATTTAGAACTACCTTAATGAGTTCTTAAAAACTGCATTTCTAAGGGCACCTGGGTGGCTCAGTCAGTTGGGCATCTGGCTTCAGCTCAGGTCATGGTCTCTTGGGCTATGGGCTCTAACCCCGCGTCGGGCTATGGGCTCTAACCCCGCGTCAGGCTCTGTGCTGACAGCTTGGAGCCTAAGGCATGCTTCGGATACTGTGTCTCCCTCTCTCTGCCCCTCCCCTGCTCATGCCTCTGGCTCTCTCTTTCTCTCAAAAGTAAGTAAATATTAAAAAAAAAATTTTAACTGAATTTCTAAATCCATTGAACCATAAATTCATTAAATATTTTGGTACTGCTTCAGTAAAGTATAATTACCCCTTATTTTACTAAACTATTGACCAGCAAATGAATTAATTAATAGTTCCTTGCTTTGCCAAAGATTTTGAAATCTGGCTTTCAAAACCTAAATCATGTAAGACTAATTCTTTATTTATTTGTCACTGCCAAGATTGAATTCTATAAAATTTCCCTTAAAATTCAAATGGTCTCGACAGATTCTTTTTATTTATTTTATAACTGCAAAGTTTATACGTTTGTATATAACTATTTATCTGTATGGTTTCTCAAGATATTTTGGTATAGTTTTTTTTTTTTTTTTTTTTTGTCTAAGCATTCTTTCTAGGCTTGTCTTTTTCCATATATAACACTAGCATTCCTCCAAAACCCCAAATATAATATAACCACATAAAAGCTAAGAGTCAGATAGGATAAATTCATTTGAATGCAGTAGTTGACCTTCCCCAGACTTCAGAAAATCTGGATATAGATGGTAACACATTGACACCGACATCTCAATTTGCAGTCAATTCAGTGATTTTGCTCGTCACCAGTGTCTTGAACATATATGTGTATAGATAGATCTACTTCATTCAATGTTAGTGGTTGTAAAGTATTCCTTATACAAATAAATTACTGAATTTTTAGTATTTCCATATTTGCTTATAATTAGATTTTGTGATGTTTATGTAGTATATCTTAGAAGTAACATTTGATTATTAATAAGTTTATTGGGGCTGAAGAACCAACACTCAGCTGCCAGGTTTTGCTTCTGTTCTGTGTAGACTTCCCTCCCCATCTATTCTGTTGGGCATGGAGATTGGCACACTAGGTAATTAGGGAGCTTAGATAGTCAGTGATGAACTTGTGGACTGTTGCCCTTCCAGTATCAGTAAAAGGAGTGAAAGTAAGTATAAGTTAAAAGGAGCCAAACACAGTAAACTTTTCAATAAGTATGTGTGCAACTGATCACTTCTTAACCAATAATAGCTTCTGGAATAATATAGATTTCCTTCTAAAGAACTAGAGGCTTTTAAAGTCTGTGTCTACAACAATAAATTGAGAGATCAGTTCCTTGCTTCAGTTTCTTTTATAACAATGAGACCATGAAGGGAGATTACATTTTTGTGCCAGTTTTCTGAATATAAACTTTTCCCTTAGTAGAATCTAGGCATGTGTCCAACATATTTTACCCTTCCTCTGGGGAAAAAAAAAATGCTAAGGGCTTAATTTTTTAATTAAGGCAATCATTCCTGGGTTTTTCTTCCCTCAGAATAAACGTTTTTTATAATAGACAATTTCTTGGTCCCATGCCAATTGACTTCTATGTGATAGGTCCAGCAATGTCTGAACCCTCAGAGATGCATCTTAGTTTCTCTGTGGCGAGAGTCCTCAGTTTCTATACAGATGTATTAAGGGTGGGCCCTTGACACAAATTTACCATGTCCAAACTTATTTAAATACCATTTACATTTAAACTGGGAGTTTGCTAATAAATGACTTAACAGTACATCAAAACTATCTTTCTATCTCATGATTTTGTGGGAACATAAAATAGATCATCATTATTATATTTATCATTTATTTGTAAAAGAAAGATGCAAAGCTTGGGGCGCCTGGGTGGCGCAGTCGGTTAAGCGTCCGACTTCAGCCAGGTCACGATCTCGCGGTCCGTGAGTTCGAGCCCCGCGTCAGGCTCTGGGCTGATGGCTCGGAGCCTGGAGCCTGTTTCCGATTCTGTGTCTCCCTCTCTCTCTGCCCCTCCCCCGTTCATGCTCTGTCTCTCTCTGTCCCAAAAATAAAATAAAAAACGTTGAAAAAAAAAATTAAAAAAAAAAAAAAAAAAGAAAGATGCAAAGCTAAACGCATCAACTTTGTCAATGAGGGTGAATCCATGGCAGATGATGGGCCGGCCAAAGGCCCTTACCTTTCTAGATGGCTGCACTGTAACTCTAAGTTACTAATAGCAATGAATCAAATTGAATTTAGTGTTCAAGGACTGAAAGCCACAAAACCGCATCAAGCACTATTGATTTTTCTTAAGTGCTGAAGCTTTTAAGGGGATTTTATAAAGAAGTGCGTTGTATAGGTCTATGTGCCATCAATTTTGTTGAATTTTGAAACTTGAATACAGTTTGGGAGAACTAAACAAATGGAGAGACCTTTGGGGTTGAGACAAATAAAATCAAGTTCCCAAACAATTGTTTGGTGGGAAATGGAAAAACACACCACGGACATTCAGTCTTACTGCACTGGAATGGTAGAAACCAGTGAGGCTATTCGATGCTGTCATCAAGGATAAGAGAATAAGGCTAAAATAGCACATGGATTGTCACACTTCACTACTTCCCACGCACAGGAGACATGGCTAGCTCACCAGCCATGTTCACGTGTTCCAGAGCAGCATCAGACATACACATGACAGAAGCCTCACACACACAACTCTTGCATTTACAGTATGTCACCATACTAAATGTGTGTTTTCACTTGCCATTACATGAGCTCCCTCCTTCCTGACAGTTTACTTTATACCTATCTCCCAATACATGCATGGAATACACATTTCCAAGACAACCACTAAATCATATAAATTTAAATTCAGTATGTTTAAACTGTTATCTGATGATGCCTTGAACTAAAACATTTTTTTTTTTAATTTTAAGAACTCAAATCCAAGAAAACAATTCAAAACGATCTAAGTGAGGGTGTTACTGCCTTACATCTGTCTTGCGTATATGTTTACAGGGCAAACTTAGAAAATATTGAATGCCTAACACACTAAAGCAGATAGAAACAGAATGAAAGCAAAACTTCGGAAAGTTTTTCTTGGGGAAGGAATAAATATAATGTGTATCATTGAAACTGAACCTCTGTCTACTTAACTTCCATGTATTTTGGATGATAACTGGAGACCCATTATTTTCATCCAAATTCTCCCTTGCATTGTGTTTATATTGATATATCTTGTGTATCTAATAATTCATATTTTTGCAGCCTTTTTCCATAAAAAATGGGTTTTGGAAAAAATTTTATCCTTGACTTTTTGAAGTAAACAAAAGAATAATTTTTATATTTATGAAAGGAAATAGTTTATGGACACTTCTTGGACATTTTTATGTTATAGAAAGAAGACAGTTTTGATTATAAAAAATATCTTCCCATTGCGAATAGATTATTTGGGGAATAATTATATTATTGAGTGGACTATCCATATGGTTTCCTATATAAACAACCTAGATACTCATATCAATTTAAGGTCAGTTGATAATGAACTGTGTAGAAATAAAATAGAAATTTATAAACAAAACCATGAGTTAAAGTCTCAAATATATTTAAAGTAATATTTTCTCATTTGGCTATTTATAGCCATAGTTATCATTAATCTGAACTGCTGCAAAAACTGGGAAAAAAATGAATCTATTTCCAATGAAAGCAGATTAATGTTCAGGTTGGAATAAGAGAGCTTTATCCATTTATCTAAGAGAATATATAACACAGACTACCACGAAAGACTCAACCCAAAATTCCTGAGAGAAAAGTACTGAGCATTGCCCACACCACAAAGTATTTTCTACAATTATATGAGGCATTTAAAATAGATCTAGATAAATAATGTAACATCCAAAAAATGTTCATTCTATAAGGAAATTTGTTTTTAATATTTAAATTGATTGCTCTTAAACTATGATATAGTTGTAAAATATTTTTGTTTTTATATCTTTTATTTCAAACCTTAGAGTCTGATAAGTACTAAAGGTGATTATTTTATCAAATTTACATTAATATGTGTTTATTCAGTGTCCCAAAGGACAGTAAGGAGTATATTGTTAAAGTATTATTAAATTTGCTTTGGAGGCACCTAGGTGGCTTAATCACTTAAGTGACCCACTCTCGTTTGAGGCTCAGGTAGTGATCTCATGGTTGTGAGACTGAGCCCCCGAAGCTTAGGATTTTCATGCTAAGCATGAAGCCTACTTGGGATTCTCCCTCTCTCTCTCCTTCTCTGCTCTTCTCCCACTTCTGCTCTCTCTCTCTCCCTAAAAATAAATAAATAAACTTAAAAAATAAAAATATTTGTTTTGGAAAGAGTGATATTTGGCAACGAGAGACAACTATGTTTTATGTGTATGTGTGAAGTCACAAGAGAATATAGTAAACTTTAAACAGTATGTTCATTAACTTTGTAATTAAGACTTTTAAGAAAGCATAATCATTGATTTAATGTTAATCTAGAAGAAAATGCATTCAGATACTACAGACAAAATTTGAAGCTGTTCCAGAAAGAACAATGAGATTAAGGAATGGAAATATGATGGTTTTCCTTCCAGAAAATGAGTACTGTTACAGAACAGTTTTAGAGCATTCTTTCAGCCAAATTGTGGAAAATAGTTGAAAGATGAGGATTCAGCCATTTTCACTGAAGTCTCAATTATTAGGAAAATGTTTTGCTTTTATATGGTCATTGAAGAAGGAAAATATTTTGAATGATAAGGCAGTCTGGAAGATGTAACTTTTTCCACTAAACAAAAATTGCATCTGCCCCCCAAAATGAGGATTAATTTTAGATCAAAATTGGAAAATAGACAATAGAAAGAAAAGAGAACTGTCAGTTGAGAAAGTGGCCTCTTAATAGCTTCTGTTAATGTACCTTTCTCTGAAATATCAGAAATAGAGTAAAAAAGAGCTGTATTTAAGATGTATCACTTCTGTTAAGGGTCATGACTATTGTCTAGTATGTTGGAAATTATTACATACTTACTGTGATCCACATAGATCACCATAGTTGACATGAAACTTTGTATTTCCCTGTACAGAGCTTAGACAGAAAGCCTCAGTAGAAAAAAATTAAGTAGACTTCAATCTAGTTTTTTTTTTTCTTAATTAAATCCCATCATTCCTCAGGTCAATTCATTATTTGATATACAGCTGCGGTACAGATAAGATTGCATCTCAGTTTTCCAAAGATGATCCACCTGTCTTAAAGCTCCAGCATCCTCACAAGAAGAGAACAGTTTACTTTCTCTTTGATGGTGCCCATCGTTAGCATGGGAGTTTGGCAATCATTTGGATTCAGTATACACATTTGTCTGCTATGCACCTAGCCTTCTGGGGGTTATGGTATAACTTCCAATTTATCACATCATGACTCAGGCTACTGCCATTTGCTGTGAGGAGTAAGCACTCTGGTTCTAATTCTCAACTAAACTTTCACCTGGGAAATGGAAACTCAGATTTCCTAGAACTTCACATAAGAGCCCTGAAAATGTTTGGAGATAGTCAGCAACGCCTCCTATAAATGTTCCATGAAACTTTTTTTTTTAATTTTTACTTTCCCTGTATTCAACTGAAGGGACCATATAAGGTTTTCATTTATGGCCAGAGATTCAATGTTCTCTTACCCTCAAGTTAATTATATTATAAATAAACCCTGCTTTGTTTTTTATAACTATTCAATTTTCTCTACAAATTATTTTCATTTTCCTCCAGGTCAATGTTCTTTATGATCTTAGTAGTGTTGGTAATTCCTATAGTTCACAAATACTTCCAAATCTGTGATAAGTGCTTTTTAGCATGTCAGTTAAGAATTTGGGTCTTTGCTTCATTATTCGTTAAAGAGATGCTGGGGGCAACTTGGAAAAGAGAATAGAATACAGTTTTACTTTCTCACATTATTGATAGGTCAGACATGGATATTCCTCAGAAAATCTTACACTATCTGAGGGCTTTTTAGTCGTAAGTCTTAAACTGCTCTTTTTAATAGGGTTTCCCACATGCATATAATATTTGGAATCTATTTATACTTAAGATATAGTCACTGGTTTTGTGAAATTCAGATGTAAGGGGGATCCTGTACTTTTTATTTACTACAACAGGTGACCTTTATATTAATTTCTTAGAGCTACTATCTTAGTCTATTTAGGCTGCATAAAAAAAAAATACATAGGCTAGTTAGCTTATAAACACTAGCAATATATTCCTCACAGTTCTGAAGCCTGGAAGTTCAAGATCAGGTGGTTGACTCCTGTGTCTGGTGAGAACCAGGCTTCCAGGTCAATGAATAGCCCTCTTTTCCCTGCAACCTCACCTAATGGAGGGGGCAAGGAATTTCCCAAGCCACTTTTATAAGGACATTAATCCAATTCACGAGAGGCCTGTCCTCATGAGCTAGTCATTTCCCGAAGGTTCCACTGCCCAGTACCATAAACTTGAGGTTAGGTTTCAACATATACATTCTGTCAATGACAACTACCATAAAAAGTACCACAAACTGAATGGATTAAAACAATAGAAATTCATTATTTCAGGGTTCTGTACTCTAGAAGTCTGAAATCAAGCTGTCGATAAAGCCATGTTCCCCTTGAAACCTGGAGAGTTACCTTTTCCGAGCTTCTGAGATTCGCCAAGTATCCTTGGTGTTCCATACTTGGAACACATACTTGGGTTGCATACTTGAAATGTTACAACATTGCAGTCTCTGCCTCTGACTTTACTGGTGTTCTACCTTGGTGTGTCTGTTCCTGTGTTTTTCTTCTCTTCTTATAAGGACACTACCCTCCTCCAATATGTATGACTCCATTTTAAATAAGTACATTTATAATGACTGTATTCCCAATAATGTCACATCATGAGATAATGAGAGTTAAGATGTCAACATATTTTTGGGGGCATAAAATTCAGCTCATAACAATTCAATTTACAAAGCTATTTCTCTTTACAGAAACAGAATGTGGCTTCTTATTTTGAATTAAGAAACAACAACTACCTGTGTTAAAAATAGCTCAGTTGTTACCTATATCCCAAGACTCCAAATAGGAGTTAAAGTGCTTTTGAATATTAAGTTGACTAATGTATTTTGTTCAAATTAATAAGCATTTTTCTTAAGAGATAGGATGATAAGGAGTTTGTCAATAATAGTTAATGTTTTTATAAAAGCCAAAGTAAACATTTCTGATTTATTACCCCAAAGTCATGAAGATTAGTTGATTTCTATGCCATGTTGTTAAACATAAGTTTCATTTGTCAGTTATCGAGATTATGCTAAATATATATTATTATGTTCAATAAAAAGAATGATGATGATACAGACATTATCTCTTGTAACTTCTAGTCTGATAGGCAAGATAAATGGGGACATAGCAAAAGATATAATCATTCAACTGTCATTACAGGTACATCAATACAAAGATATGATCAAAAGGAAAAAAAAAAGCTAATTGCCCATTTTTAAGTGATGTAATACTCCTTGTTATACAGCGGTTGCTGTCAGATCTTCTTCAGAGAATCAAGAAGTAAATAATTCAAAACATGAGAAAAAAACTAAGTTATGTCTATTGTGGCGTTATTATCATAGTGAAAGTTGAAATAATCTAAAACAAAAGTATGATAATGCAAATATGACATACTTACTTGGTTTATTTTACATACAAATGTATACAAGCATATGTAAAACTTGGGAAAGTAATAAACAGGACTAGAATTTTGCATATTACTTGAAAATAATATATTTCTTCTTAATTTACCAACATTTGAATTATAACAGATGTGATTAGAAAAAAATTAAGTTCAGTTTTATATTTTTCAGGTCTATGAAATTTTATAACTAAGAAATTACAGAAAATAAGCTTCTGCATAAACATTTGTTATAAAAGATATATTCAAAATAAAGCACTACAGATTTCAGAGAAAATCACACTGTATTCAAGAGATTACATTCTTGCTCTGAAACTCTAGTTATTTCAGGCTACTCTAGTAGTAATCAAAGAAACTGGATCCATTAACAGAGAGAGTGAAAAATATGGTATATATCAGCGAAAAATAATCCACTAATGAAAATTTACCCATTATGAATGTGAAAATCCTAATAATATTTCTCCCTCATTTTTGATACAATTAAATAGCATTTAGATTTCTCCATTGATATTCCTTTTCTTATGAATATAACTGAAGAGGTAAAGTTGAGCTATGATGTCAACATGATAAATATTTAAGGTTTATATGTCACTTTGTATAATTATCCTTATGATTCTTGGTGAGTCTAAGTGATTCATTGTGCTGCTGTCTGTTTGTCTTGAAATACCAACCCTCTATTTCTCCTTATAATGCAATTGGCAGGATCATAGCATTTCTTAACACCAAGAATGGTTAATAATATTCCTTTGTGTGATACCATTAAAATATGCTAACTAAGGTAAATTTGAGGAAGAACACAAAGACACTTCGAAAGGTTATGATCTATGACAATCCACAGCTTTAGAGCTGGTTTAATTGAATTAATTGTTGCTCAGAAGAAACTGAGGAACAAAGAACACACTGACTGGATGTTTTTGTGGAAAAATTTTTGACCTTTTCAATATTAGTGCATTGATTGGCAGATTATTCTATCTCTCTCACACAACAAAAGATAGGAAAAGGTAGAGGTGATATTTGAAAATATAGAAAATTTATGCAAAAATGGAAGCTTCCACCTCTGAGAGGAATCAGAAAGAATTAATAGCATATATATACATTTTGTGTGTCTTGTTATGACAATAAAATATTCCAGTGTGTCTGTCCATCTTTTACCTTAAGAATATTGCATTATATAATATTCTCAATTTATATTAATTAATTTATATGGAGAATATTACCCAATAGCTTCATTTTGTTCAGTGATATCACTGGTCTAAAAAATTATTTTTTTTCATTTTTCTGTTTTGCAATTCTAAATAACTGTTTTATGAGTTCATAATTTTTTAACTCAGTTGTCTCAATCTATGTCTTCCACAAACACATTCCCTAGATAATCATGAGGCAGAAATCAAATCGCACCACATGAAAGGTGACAACAGAGTAGTTGGAGAGAAGATTTATTCTGGCTGAGCAGAGCAGGGAAGGCAGGATAAAAAGAGGTGGTAATCAGGTTGAGTGGAGTTGCTTATAATTCCCAAAACACTGTGCATTTTTATCCCTCCTAAACTTGATAGTGGCTATTTAATCTTGGAATTTCCAGCCTCCATTGTCTTGTATTCTGGTCAAACTCCTACTCCTCTTACAAAGGCTTGGCTGTCATCTTCTCTGTGAATTTTTTTTTCTAACCTTTTCAGATCAAATTAAGCATTGCTCTTTGAATTCCCCACTACCAAATTGCACGCAAGAGCTACAAAATATAATTTACCATACTGTGTGGTAATTTTTTTTATGCCTGTATCCGTGACAGAATGAGCCTTTTTTTGGTCAGGGGTAGTGTTCTTCAACATTACATTTTTAGTGGTGGAGAGTTGGCATTCAAACAAAGTTTTGTTTTATGTTTTTAAAAATGAAATAAATGCAAAGGTATTCATTAAGATTTAATAGAGCATTTTAACCTTATTTTCTTTAATTTTGCAATGCTGTTCTCTGTATAAGTGAGAATTTTTATTCTGAAAATGCATTTTAAATATTCGAGTTACATGATGTGATTTGATTCAATAACAGTGAAAGAGAAATTCATAATGCAGTATGATAGACCCCAAACACCCCCATATCAGACAGCTTTTTGTTGAAGAAACACAGGAAAGAGTATAGGAAGATAACAGTGAATGCTTCAAGAAGCATCTGAAATGCCAATATGAATTCTAATGCATCTTGAATGCTAACTGACAGGTAAATCCTGATTCAGAAATGACAACAGAGACAGGAAACAAAGATGGACAGTCAACGTCCATCTGGCATTTGGCGTTTCCAATTAATGTTGATTTTTGTTTGTTAACTGATACTGTTGTTAGACATTATAATTGTAAAGAGTAAAAAGAAATATATTTTATATTTCATGTACCCTATATATTTTTTTCATGTACCCCATATTTAGTAACACTTCACAGTCAGATGTCAATAAAAGTAGACAGAGAAAAAGACATTTCCAAATGTTTCTATTTATATTGATGAGTTGTTTTTTTCTTAGCACTAGAGGAAGTGGTCACATACTTTGATATACTTACATTGGTTCTTTAATATTTTGATACCAAACTTCTTAATTTTTTGTTTTTATTTTTAAATTTAAAAAATGTATTAATTTTTGAGAGAGAGAGACAGAGTACAAGCAGGGGAGGGGAAGATAAAGATGGAAACACAGAATCCGAAGCAGGCTCCAGGCTCTGAGCTGTCAGCACAGAGCCCGATGTGGGGCTCGAACTCGTGAACCGCGAGATCATGACCTGTGCTGAAGTTGGCCGCTTAACTGACTGAGCCAATCAGGTTCCCCTTTTTCTTTTTAAATTTTTTTTCAATGCCAAACTTCTTAATTATTATCATAAAGACCATTTGTATTTTTCTAGTAAGACATGAGATGGAAAAATATCAGTGACAGGATGAAATAAGGTATTCCATAAATTGAAGAGTAAGTACATAAATATGTCAAAAGGAATAGAAAAATAACCAGACAACAATAAAAATAGTCTAATTAAGACCAAATATGGCATATAGAGATTATAATTCTCAACAGTTCAAGGTTCTGGGTATCATACATCTAGTAGATGCTTCTCTGTAAGTTCTTAGGCATAAAGAAAAGGTTACTAATAATAGAATATATCATTGTTGGAGTTTGAGAGGGGGTGCTAAGAACTTTAAAAATGAATTCATTTTATGATTCAGTTTTTAAATAAAAGTCAACTTTTACTTTACTGTTTATTAGAATGATCTGATTAATAGGTTTTAAGAATGGCCTTATCTTCAATATACATTCAACTCCACAGATATTCAATTCTATAAAAATAAAGACAGTCAATGGGCACGTGGGCTGTTCCCATAATTTGGCTATTGTAGATAATGCTGCTATAAACATTGCAGTGCAGGTATCCCTTTGAATTAGTGTTTTTGCATTCTTTAAGTAAACACCTAGTAGTGCAATTACTGTATTGTAGGGCAGTTCTATTTTTAACGTTTTGAGGAAACTCCATAGTGTTTTCCACATTGACTGATGAATGGATAAAGAAGGTGTGGTGGAATACTGCTCAGCCATAAAAAGAACAAAATCTTGCTACTTGCATCAACATGGATGGAGCTGGAGAGTATTATGGTAAGTGAAATAAGTCAGTAGGAGGAAAAAAATACCATATGTTTTCACCATATGTGAAATTTAAGATACAAAACAAACAAGCAAAGGGGAAAAAAAGAGAGAGAGTCAAACCAAGAACAGAGTCATAACTATGGAGAATAATCAGATGGTTATCAGAGGGGAGATGGGCAGAGGGGATGGGCTATTTAGGTGATGGGGATTAAGGAATGAACTTGTGATGAGCATTGGTTGATGCATGGAAGTATTGAATCATTGTATTGTGTACCTGAAACTAATATTATACTATATGCTAACTAACTGGAATTTAAATAAAAACTTAAAAAAATAAAGACATTTTCTCTATAAGCTTTCCAACCCTATGTTTTTCAAACCTTAGCTACAAAATTTCCAACGAATCTTCAATCCCTTTCTCTATAATAAAGTTTCTTGAGCATCTACTCTATTTCAGATGAACTCCGTCAGATGGTGTGGATAAAGAATAAGAACATATATCCAACTTCCTCAGGAATTTCACAGCTTACAAAATAAGAGATGCACACAACACCAATCACTGCATATTGTGGTGACTGTAAATCAGAGTAGCTCTTTCTTTCCCTTGGCCATTGTTGAAACATTTTTTTTAAATTAAAGAAAATTCCCTTTTATTAACACAAATAAATGAAACTGACAAAATATCTTATTTGAAAAGTTGATGCTTATTTATCACCTGATTATTTGAATAAACATTTTAAAGAATGTTCTTAATTTTGACATAATCTTTTATCTTATTTTGTTTTTAAATTACAAAGATTTGAAATGGACCCAGCTTAATAAATATTACTTTAACCTTACCCAAGGTTTCTATGTTTTTTCCTTTGTTAATGCTAAGGTAAATTTTAGATTGACTGTAAATAGATCAATAATGTTTTTACTACTCATCTTCATGGAAAAAAAAAAGAAGTCTTTAATTCAAGAGGGAAAAATCAATATAATGAAACATTTTCCTTAGCTTAAATAGGAGCAAAATCTTGATAACTATTTGTTTACTTAATTTTTTGCTTGCTTCAGACACAGCCTGAATGCAGTATGTTGTAGGACTAGATAAATAGGGCAAACACTCAAATGTAACAGTGTGTTCCAGTTCACTAGCAAAATTTCCCAAAGCAGGATCTGTGATCCAAATCACATTTCATGTTCTCTCACTAGGCAACTGAAGTTCAAAATCCTTAAGAAATTGCTTGGTCACCTTTAACGAATAGCATACCAATGGAAATGATGTGATGGGAAGAGTGAAGACTTTGGTTACAACACCTGTACTTCCATCCTTGATCCCCTACAAATGGACATTCAACTCTGAGAAGTCGTTTAACCCTTCAGCTTATCCAGAAACAATCACAATATTGGTGCCATCTCTTTATCTTTCTTACAGGATAGCATAGCCTTATAAATACAACTACTTGTGATTTATTTTTTTTTTTTACTTCTTTTTTGTAAGTGTATTTATTTATTTTGAGAGAGAGAGAGCTGTGTGTGAGTGACGGAGGGGCAGGGAGAGAGAGAGAGAGAGGAGAGGGAGAATCCCAAGCAGGCTCTGTTCTGTCAGCGCGAAGCCCGAGTGGGGCTGGGTCCTGAACCTTGAAATCATGACCTGAGATCAAGAGTCCGATACTTATCTACTGAGCCACCCAAGCGCCACTAGTTTTTACTTCTAATTAACTTTTGAAAATTATCCATTCTAGTTCAACTATTCAGAGATACAATGTTTTAAAAATGTTAAAATGTTTAAAATGTTTCCTTTTTTTTAAAAAATGTTTTTAAAAATGTTTTTTTTTAATGTTTTAAAATGTTTTAAAATGTTTTTTTTTTTTAAATGTTTCCTTTAATTCATACATTCTTTGAGGATAATTTAGAGCATCTATTAGAGATTAATGCAGCCTTGTTCATACATCAGTTGTTTAATGATTATATATATGAAACTGGGAAAAATTCAGAATTCCTGAAACATCTCTTTCTGATTCATTGTGCTTTATTGAAAATTCATTTTTATATGCAAAAAAGACAGTTTAACATCACCTCTCAGAGAATTCTAAGTTTCTAGTTAAATGTTTACTAGCCTGGTCATACCAAATGAATACTTTCCCTTATGTTGTATCTTTGGCATCAGGGGAGACTTTAAAGAAATAATGTTAACCTCTTACAAATTAATTCTGTGGTTGGAAATTCTATGAACACCCAACCAACAAATGCCTAGTTGTCATCATTCATTATGCAGTTATCAGAGGTGGGCACTGATTTTAATATCTCCTAGAAGTCTTGTTTTTAACAAAATAAGCTTTCATTAGTAATACAACCAGCAAGTTATTTTAGATAGTAGTTTCTGATTTCGTTTGCATGGCAGAAATTTGTCCTCTGTAAAAAAGGAGTTTTCCTTTTCTTCTTCCTCTTTTTGTATTTTTGTTTTTGTAATCTTCCCTCTTGTTCAATATTTTGCATAGCCCATGTTAGCTGATGTGCTAAGACTTAGTATACCTGATGAACTGCATTAATATCCAATGTATAACTCACAGAGAAAGATAGAAAATTAAGCTTGTGGGCACATCATTTTGATTGAGGCTATGATGAAAAAATTCCCAGAGATATTAATAACATTTTCTGATATATGTGCATAATTGTGTGCAAGATAAATCTCTATAGAATAATAGGTAGCGATTTTTAATGGCTCATTGCTTTGAGCCATTTGTTTCTTAAGAAAAACCATCAGTTTCAATAAAATATCAAAGCCCTTAAAGCAACTATTTTCTACTTATATCTTTGTCTTTAACAAATTATCACAGGTCACTGCCCGAAGTAATATGATTGTTCTGTATAGCTATACTCACTTTAATTTTAACCACAGGTCTCTTACATGTTTTGTTTTGCTTTGTTTTTTGGCCAAATAATATCAGGTTATGTCAATCTGGGAATTCAATTAATAGACAAAACAATGTATCTTATTTTCTGAATTATCACTTCTATAATGTCATTTAAGGGAAGTGCTGTGAATCACTTGTTCTCAAGCTTATTTTCTGAAGTGATAGAATGGCTGAATCCTGGCCATCATGTAACATTTTAGTCAACAACAAGGTCAAAACCCAATGTTTTTGCTTAAAAAACACTCATTCCATGTTCACATTATGTTGGCAGACTGATTAATATTTGGCATTGGGCATTTAAATGGTAAGGTGATGTTCAAAATTCAAAGGCCATTATTAATTTTCACTTGCAAAAATTCACAAAGAATCATTTTATATATATTTAAACCCATTATTAGCTTCTCAATTAAAAACATGAAGTCCCTTTAAGTAACGTAGTGAATTCACTGAAAAGGGGGTCTAACTACTACTAGTTTAGAATGCCCTAAGAATATTCTGTCCTAGGTTCTCAAGAACATTTTTACTTCTGAAAATAAGGGCTACAGGAAGCAAATGTTATTTAGAATTTTTCATACGCATGGATTTTAATAGGACAAACATATGATTAAGAAAATGATGAAAGTGTGAAAAATGAAGACTTTTAAGGCTCTTCTCCTTGAAGGTAGGAACATACCATTTTTTGATGTCTGATTTAATAGAAATGAAAAGGATTTTCTTAGATGATATGTGAGAGGAAATTAAAGTGTTTTTGACTTCCCAAATGAAAATAAAAATCTCTCAATGTTTTGATTAAACTTTTAATACTTTAAGCTATTAAGATTTATATGGCTTTCCGTGTTATCTTTCATGTATGAAAAAATTGTGGTTTCTTTGTGTATTCCCATAGTTCGCAGTGTCGCAAGTTGGGGATTTAGATACATATTTTTTAATAATATAAATGCTGTTACATGAGAAAATATATTCATATACTAGGATATGTGATTAAGTATTTCTGATAAAAATCAAAACAATATTTTTAATGAATTTATTGAATTTCACTTTAGAAGGTTCAGACTGAATGAATATTACTTTGCAGCATTTATTTGTATGAACTCCACTGTGGTTTGCTTCTCAGATATCCCGGGTATTGTGGAAATCCTAACATTTGTTTAGGATAACATTATTTAGTTTTAATCAAAAGTCCTCTTGAGTTTTGAGTCTTGAACGGGTCCAACTGGGAGAAATGAGAAACAGCAATATTTCATGTCAAAACTACAAAAGAAAAAATAATTCAAAGATACTGTACTAATTTATAATATCAGATAATATGCTTAGTACTAAAAGGTAAAGTTCATACAACCTGAAAGTCAATGTATTGAAAATATGCTATGCCATACAGTGAGTAGTTTTAAAATAATATCAGCATTAAAAAAATAGTAAATATATAGGAGATACATTTAGTAAGGTGATGTTCACATGTGATACTTTATTAACCTCCAATTCTGCATGCTTGTGCTTGTTTTTTATTATTTTTGTTATTAATCCTTTTTAGGCATGAAATCAAGATAAAAAGAATTAAAAAACTAGCCCATGTCACCAAACTAATGTTAGCAGTGTAATTTAATGAAGCCAGAAAATGCCTTTAAATCCCTATTCTCTACCTAGAAAATAAACTCCAGAAATATGAGGGTCTTTGTTGCTCTTATTTATTCATGATATTCATGCTCCTTGAGCACAGGCCACACGCAAGGGAGACACTCAGAAGACATTTGTTGAATGATTCCACATGTGTCCGTTGGGCACTTTAATTGCATTTTTTCTCTTGTAGAGCAATTGAGTTATTAATGACACCTACTACGTTGAGTGATAAGAATTATGTAAGACATTACCAGAAATGCATTTAGTAATGCTCTCTTAGTTCAGTTTGAAACAACTTGATACATTAATTCTGGATATGTATTTTGATAGTAGATTCCCACTTTTATCTAAAGACATGCCTACAAATTAATTCTAGATCCCAGATCAGGCTAAAATAATACATTTAAGCAGATTTTTCACCAGTAATATTCACATTATAAAAGAAAATCCCTCTTTGGCCTATGATATAGGCAAATGGTGGATTCTGATAAAAATCATGAATATTAGTAAAAATTAGCTATGTGATAGGAAACTGTTAAGTACTTTACCAACATTAATGCTTTTATTTCTTCTCCTTTTACAATCTCGTAGATATATAAAAACCGTTTAAAAAATTAAGAACGTACTTATTTAAATTATAAACCCAAATTATTATTTTAATATTTAATTATATGGAAATCATTATTGTGATATTTTACATTATTTAATCTTTGAAATCTAGTGTGTATTTTATACTCACAGAACATTTCAATTGAGATGTTAAATTTTCACAGAGAAATTAGATTAGCTTTCATAAAATTTATTTGAAAAATTAGACTTATGTACTCAGAATGTTCCAAATATACTTAAAAGTTTTCTAATAACTGAATGGAATATTAGTTTTAAAGTTCAGACAACATATTAATAGAGAACAAGGAAACAGGAAAACATGATGCTTAATAAACATATTTTAAAGGAATAAATTCATTTATGACCTTTTAAAAGATATCTGTCACTTAATAGAACTAGAATTTCTCAATTTTCTGTGTCCTTTCATATAAACTATTTATATTAATATTTTCTAAAGAGCAACAATTTTGCTTCATCTGATTTATTCAGACTAAATCTTTCACCAAATTATACATAGGAAATTAGTTTGGTGATTCTTATATAAATCAATATGCCCCTAAACCAATTCATCATATATATTTTTTTAATAGATAGATGCATTTTCTGAGACTGTGTGTGTGCGTGTGCACACACGCACACGCACATGTTGGAAGGTGCTTGTTAGGACTCTAAAAAGGAAAAACTAAAATAGATGAATGTGTTACTAGGAGTTAGGCTGTAAAATACACATGTTGAACAAGAAAACATAGATTCACATTTGATAATCTTTTTTTTTTTTTCCCCCATTAAGGATTGTCTATCTTTGCAATAATTTAGTAGCAAATGCTATAATAATTTATGGACATGGAAAAATGAGCACATATTTTTAACCTGTCCAAAAAACTGATAAAAGTTAATGTAGGGGACACAACTAATTCACATTAATTATTTTGGACTTTGCTATTATTGATTATTGTGTTCAAGGCATCTTTGAATCTAACACTCAATTGCAATGGTGTCAAATTTGATACTGAGCCAAGTCTGATCTCATTTTTCCAGGCTTTGCATGATTATATCCTAAACACATAATTCGTTTGTTCTATTTTAACATCGTAAAAAGATGATGAGTTTTGAAATTTGAGTGAGTGTATGGTTGTTGATTGACAAGTGAAGATTGAAATTATAACAAGTTTGCTTTATAATTTGGTGAATTTGTTCAAACATTGCCATCTGTTTTTGCAGGGAAACCAAGAACAATCTCTCAGATACAAATTGATTCTGCTTGGTCACTCAGCTGGTGGAACATAGGGGTAATTTACAGAGAGATGATTGTTCATTTACTTAAAAATTTCCTCATTCTTAGGCAAGTGATCATTCCGGAGGCAGTACACTACTCACAAGTCTGTGTACACTCTGATATTTCTAAACTAATTCAAAATGGAACTCTTGTCTCTGAGCTACTGGCTTTCAAGTAGAATCCAATTATACACCTTTCACTTTTTATAAAAGTCTCAGTGAGATTTTAAAGATCAATATAACTCCAAGGCAGAACAAAAAGAGGGTAAAAACTATTATTTTAGCTAAAGATATAATAACACAAATACTTATTTAAAAATTATAATCATTTAGCGACTACTATGATAAATTCTGGTGGTTGAAAGGTACCGTACATTTGGCTTATTTTTTAACTCTTCCCTGAATAGACTAAAAAGAATCTTTTTTTGATTTTTGAAAACTACATAAAAATAGAACAAAGTCTATAATTAGAATCTATGTCTTTTCTTTAAAAGGCAAGATAGTGTCATTTGGAACTGTTAAATTAATTAAACCAAAAGGCCATTGGTCTGTTCTAATGCCTTTAGGAGTCTGCAAAAGCTGCAAATGTTGTAAGATAATGAAATCAAAACCTAAGGACAGACAATTAGGCTTCCCGAAATAAGGCAATCTATATGCTATAGCCAATTATATAATTTCCTTGTTTTGCTTCGACTTTTTTATAAAAGTCTTTCCTCTAATCTCTGTGGGTGGAACTTGCCCCTAATCACTTGTGGTTTGACACTGCCTTATTAGAGTTGATTCTTTGCTAATCTAAACTCTTGAAATTTTTAGGAGGCCTCAGTTTATCTTTTAACAGAACTGAGATTCTTTGAGAAAGATAATAATGTATTCATTCAGTTTCCAACAAATACTTTGTAAATATTTGTTGAATGGAGGAAACAATTAAATTGAAATAAATTGAGTAGAATTCAAACGAGTATATTATCTATAAATGTAAAACTTCTTTATATCAATGGGATTGTAAATATTAAAAAAAGAGATAATTTAGTAAAATACTTGTAGTATATATTAGAGGAATTTTTTTTTATCTAAGGATGTCTTTGCAAATCAATAAGAAAAAAATCAGCACTTCCATTGAAATAAAAAAGAATATGGACAAAGATAATGGTTTGTGAATTATTTACAAGTGACAAAAATTTTCATTCCTATGAATAACCAAAAAAAAAAAAAAGGAAAAATTAAAAGAATACAATATACACATGATTTCAATTAGTGTATTACAAAATAGGGAAACCAAAAGTTTTCTTGTATCCCTTCCAATCCACCTGTTCTCTCTCCAGCCAAAGATGACTTCTGATCTGTTTCTTATCTCTACAGATTGTATTTTTTATAATTTTATAAAAATGATTCTGTAAAGAATATTTTCTTTGGCTATCTACTTTCACTCAGTGTAATAATTTTAAGATTCACTTACATTATAGACTCATTTTTCTTATATATTTGTATGTATTATGTGTAAAGACTTTCAAAAACACTATTTGAGGGGCGCCTGGGTGGCTCAGTTGGTTAAGCGGCCGACTTCAGCTCAGATCATGATCTCACGGTCCGTGAGGGCTGTGAGTTCGAGCCCTGCGTCGGGCTATGTGCTGACAGCTCAGAGCCTGGAGCCTGTTTCAGATTCTGTGTCTCCCTCTCTCTGACCCTCCCCTGTTCATGCTCTGTCTCTCTGTGTCTCAAAAATAAATAAATGTTAAAAAAAAATTTTAATAAAAAAAACACTATTTGACATGACAATATATATTTATATTCATATAATGTATATAAATTATGTGTATTAAACCATATTCAATTATATGTTCTTATTAACTGTCATTTCCACTGGAGTAAAATCAAGGTGGAGTCAGAGATTTTTTCAGTGACATTCACTTTTTTAATTTCTTTAGCTATTAGCTTAAGAAGTAGTTTTTGGCACATAGTAGACAATAAATACTTGTTAAACAATCATCAATGTCTGTATTTATAAAACATTTTATACATATCTGATGCTTTTTTTAAGATACATTCCAAAACATGAGGGGTGCCTGGGTGGCTCCGTTGGTTATTCGTCCGACTTCAGCTCAGGTCATGATCTCATGGTCCAGCATCACCTGGGGCTCTGTGCTGACAGCTCAGAGCCCAGAGCCTGCTTCACATTCTGTGTCTCCCTCTCTCTCTGCCCTTCCCCGCTTACACTCTGTCTCTCTCTCTCAAAAATCAACATTAAAAAACATTAAAAGAAAAGATACTTTCAAAACATGAAATAGTAAATTTCAAAAGGTAGGACCATCTCTCCACTAATGGATGGATAAACAAAATGTGATAAACCCATACATGACAACTTTTTAAAAAAATGTTTATTTGTTTTTAGAGAGAGAGAATGTGTGAGTGAGTGAGTGGGGGAGGAGCAGAGAGAAAAATGGGACAGAGGATCTGAAGCAGGCTCTGGGCTGACAGCAGAAAGCCTGATGTGGGGTTCAAACTCACAGACCTTGAGATCAGGACCTGAGATCATGACTTAAGTCAGGCATTTAACCAACTGAGCCACCCAGGCTCCCCATGACAATTTTTAGATAAAGTGGGAGTTAAGTAGAAAAGTAGCAGGACATACACATTTAAGATATCCTAAGTTTGCTTTGAAGAATTTTTGTGTGGGGTATGTGCAAGAGATTGTTATCTACTAACTGTTATCTATTCTCCGTCTATTGCCTATTTATTTATTTTTTTCTCTGAGAAACCGGATATACGATTAACCACACTGTTGTAACCAAATGACACTATGTTAGCCATGCTCATTCTGTTGATCAGATGTTACAATGATAAACGGAAATTGTGCTTTGTTACTTTCCTTTTTACTCTCTTTTATGTTCTTTTCATTTTCTACAGTGAAATCAGTTACATTTATATTCACAAAATTCAGGCCATTTAAATTGAGTTTACTCAAATATACAGTTGTATTTTCATTTCTTTGGAAGTTGAAGTGTGACTTTCAATTATTTGAGTTTGATTGTAACTAAAACATTTGTAATGTCTATCCACAAGATAAGGGATAGAGATGGCCAATAAATAAGAAAAATATTTCATCTCCTTTAAACTCCAAGAAGCACAAAATCAGGTTAAATAATAATGAACTACTAGTTTACCTTACCAAATTGGGAGTAATAAGATAAATGTAATTCTTTTGTTATATGATTGTTATTTCTGTGATATTTATAATACTTACATTTTTAATTATTATGCTTCTTGCAATGTAGTCAGAAAAACTGGAAAATAATTTGCTAGTAATGTTTATATTGCTTGGTTAAAAAAAAAGGAACAAAACGTGTGTATGTGTAAGAAAATGTTGAAAATCACGATCTCTGATGGATGAGGTGTTGATTATTCCATTTTCTTCTCATGAAAATGTATTTATTATTTTATTGGGAAAGCTTATAAAGTTGATATGCTGTGGTGAATTAGGGGACAAAGACCTAAAATTTAGCTTAATAGCTTTATTTCTTTTGTATTGCCTACATGAATGCCTTTTCAATATATTATTCTAAGACTACTCCCACTGTGTTTCACGCATCAGTGTCACCAAAAACTGATTCTATCTCAGATTATTTTCTGTTATGTAGCACTATATTTCCATCTCAAAGACATTGTTAGACATTCTACAGTGTGAAGGTAAAATAGGTCCTCTTCTATTTACTGATATGAATACCCAAATGTCTCCAATATGTGATTTTCCCCAAGTTGTTTACCCTCTGTAAGTCTCATTTTTTCACCTATGAAATGAAGCCATTGCTAGCATGCCTAAAACTTAAAAGTAATTAAATAAATAAACAAATAAATAGTTTGCATTATTTTAATTACAGCTAAAGTTTATTGGATAGCCACCACATGTCAGAAAAAAAGGTTAAAGGCTTTGAAAGAATTATTTCACTGAATTCTAATTGGCAATATTTTAGTTAGAAATCCCACTTTACAGGTTAAAAATACTATATCAAGATATTTTGTGTTTTCCCCAGTAAGAGAGTCCTTAAAAGATAAAACCAGGATTAAATCTCATATAGTCTAATCTGAGTTCTTTTGTTTTTAGCCTCTCACTAAAGTTTCAACAAAGGCCTGGTTCTCAACATGGAACATGCACCCATTTAGACTGGGAGTCATTTGTAGTGCTCTCTGGACTTCTTGGCCTGGAATTTTATTTATCTATTTTAGTCATAATCATATCGTTGACTTATGGAAAAATAACACTAGTGGTACTTTTATGCAGAAAATAATAGGGACCATCGCTACAATTCTAATTTAGCTATTTGTGGAAATTGATTCAAACCGGACACACAAACGTTACAAGCCCTAATAAGCAATCTAAGGATAGTTATAGTGAATTTAGCTTCCCTGAGCATCCAGTTTTGCTTGACATTATAAATACTTCACATTTTCCCTTTAATTGTCATGGTGGTTAATATTATGTGTTAACTTGGCTAGATAATATTATCTCAGATTTTTTGTGAAACACTATTCTAGATATTGTTGTGAAGATATTTTGTAGATGTGATTAACATTTATAATCAGATGACTTTAAGTAAAGCAGATTATTCTCTGTAATGAGGGTGGGTTTCATTCAAGTAAGTTTAAAACCTTAAGAGCAAAAACTAAACTTTCCTAGTAAAGAAGGAATTCTGCTTTAAGACTATCATAGAAATTCTGTCTGAAATTCCAGCCTACTAGTCTATCCTATGAATTTCGGGCTTGCTGGCCTTCACAATGACATGAGCCAATTCTTTCTATTTTTAATCTCCATCTCTGTCTGTCTATTGATATATCTATCTATCCTATTGACTCTGTTTCTTTGGAGAGTCCTAAAATACTATTTTATAAGACTAGCAATAGTAAACCTAGTCAAATAGCTGATCCAATTTGTCTTGATAAGCAAAATAATACAAACAAAATAGATCAATAATAAACAAAAAAAGTAATTAAAGTACTCAGCTTTTCTATATGACTTGTGAAATGATGCTTTATAAACCATATAATATACTAGCTTACTTGACATGGATTAATGAAGTCACATAACATTATAAGCTCTTGGGTTTTTCCTTCGTTCTTTGTTGTAGAGTTTCAGGGATATCCAATTGAAAGCACACTAGTTCGACAACTTTTGAATATAGCTCTTCATTTCTGAACTGTATTTTACCTTTACAGTGAGGAAAGTTGCCTGGCTGGCTCCTAAGATTCTGAGTATTTCACGTATGATACACTGAGTAATGGAAAAACAATTGTTTGTTTCTATCCCTGCTACTACTATTGAATATGTATATAAATGCTCACTTTGTGAATGTCTGAAAAAATATATTTACTTCTTTAGAAAAATAATCACTTTAGAGGAACAACTAAATTTCTCTTTGAATTCGACCTAGAAATGTTTTAAAGATCATACAAAAAATATCAGCTCATATTTCTCACTCAAGATTTGTCTATGTTTCTATCCTAGTGAGTTTTGTTACTTGAATTAAATCCCTGAGAAGTTATCTCAGAAATCTTCATACTTGTCAACACCAAAGAAAATAAATGTAATGGCATTAGGAAGAATTAATTACTAATTTTATTTCTAATTGATAATCAAATCCAGCGCCATGTTCTGAGAACTTCCGACATTTTTCCTTTTCTTTTATTCTTGTAAACATTATAGTTAAAATTTTAATAACTAAGGATGATATATGGAGTGAACCCCTTAAGTATTAGTAATACCATCATAAAAACTGATAATCTGGGACATCTAATACTCAGAGTTATCACAAATTATTAAATGGGAAAACTAGCTCTATATGTTTAAAAAACATTATATTTTGAACTTCCTTTTCATACCTGCTATACTTAATGGTCTGTCATCAGTTCATTATAAATCCGATAAATGCAATGCATGTAACTCATTTTGATCTTCCCTTAACTGAAACTTATTATATTGGTTTAAGGCTATCTTTTAGGTAGACATGGAACACTTTCTTTCCCTTGAGCAACATTATTTAAAAATTAAATTGAAAAAGAACCCCCCCAAAGTTCCTAATGACACCTTAGTATTTTCTAGAGATTATAAAGCACAAATAGAGAATATTTTTAAGAACATCACTTTCTTGGTATTTGCTAAGTCCAGTGAACTTATTTAAATGCAAGTGAGAATGACCTACGTCCTTCCAAAAAGGTCTTCAATACATAGACATTGGCCTGCAGGCAGCTAACAGAGAACTCCGCTTGTCTGCCCTGATAAAGTATAAATTCATTGGAAGTACACAGTTATATTATCAACAATGAATAAACAAAACTAACTAGTGAGAACTATTGTTGTTTCTGTAGAAGTGTGCATTTCAAAGAAAGAGAACTGTTCTAAAGATATTTTGAAGTCTTGTCTTTTGAAATAAAGATCACTGTTCAAGAGAGAGTAGATTCATTGATTATCATAGAAACATTAGAATGTCCATTTAGAGCACAAGAGCATTTCATAAGCTCTATAAAATGAAATGATCTTTTTCTCTGGACCTTCAGCTGTACTCTAAAGCCAAGTTTTATCAATTCTAAATGATTATTATAAATTATTCAAATTTTAACAATATTGCAAAACATGAAAAATATAAGCTGTGACATGAATATTATATTTTCAAACACTGTTAAACAAACTGACCAAGAAAACAGAACAAGTTCCAACAATTATTTTTTCCCAGGTGAGATGTGTCACAAGAACACAATAATCTCTATGTGACATTTATTTTATTCTGTATGATGCTACAGAATATGCTATAATTATATGTCAGTCTACACCCAAGATTTTAAGCTGATACAGATTTTAAGAGACATATATAATCGATAACCACATACTCAAGAAAAATGAAAATTATATAATTAAATAGAGGCATGGGTAAATGTACTTTTTTCTACATTTTTATGAACTTAATTACAGTCAAGATCTATTGGTAGCCATTAGCAATCATGTCACTCTTTCCTTTTATTCTTGTAAAATGAACTTTTTGTAGTTACTCTGACTTATTTTCCTGATGCTTTGGAAATAACTCCAGTTACACCCAAACACATTTAATGGGTGACTGCATTTAATTACAACATCTCTAATTTTAAAATTCACATTCTGGATTATAACTCTTTTTATTCAATAAAGGGTCACATATTTTCTATTTTATCTCTAAAATATCTCCAGTGTGTTTGTCTTTCTCCTTCCACACAACACCATTGAAATTCAGTCTCTTAGGTATCTGGCATAAAATTCTGGGGTGCGTTTCTTGTCTATTTCCCTGACTCTAGAATATTTACTTCCCTAATTTTTCCCCAAACTGAAAATTACCTTCATAACATGTACATGTAACAATTTACTTTCTATGTAAAAATTACTCAACAACTATGAATTACTGCTTAACTAGACTTAAACTATATTCCTAAATTGCCTTTCCCACTTAACTTTGAAAGATTTGCTTTTTAAAGAGGCACCTAGTCCACTAATTTTTTTATCAAGCCCTTTTTCTTCTCTATGTATTTTCTCATCTATACTCTGTGTCTAAAGTTCATGGTTTCTGACTCTACTTTCAGGAATCGTATGCCTTTTGGTCGTGCTACCCGAGGTATAGACAAGTGAGAATAATGGTGTGGACTAGATTACAACATTTTAGCTTGTTTTTAAATGTTGTAACCTATTCTGGCCAGTTATTCACCAAAGTCTTCCTATTCTCCCTATGAGAGTACCATTAGAATATACCTCCCTCCCCTCTTACAGTAAGATGTGGCCATGTGATGAGTTCTGGCCATGGGAATGTGGACAGAAGTAAGTTTTCCAATTTTACAACCCAATACATATGATTTGACATATAGCGCTATGCTTCCTGTTCATCTCCATGCCCGGACACAGAGTGCCAATGAGGGGCTCTGAGGTCCTAGGTAATAGCAGCACCCCCTGGATGAACCAAGAATAGAGTTTTCAATGATTGCCTAAAAAAAAGCCCCCCTACAAACTGGTATAAACCTAACACAAATGCATAAATTTTTATTGTGTTAATGCACTGAGAGTTTCATTACACCAACCAGTAGCTTTCCCTGAACTATAAAAATGCCCAGCCCCACATTTGGTAGATAGTGCTACTAAAGATTCTACTAAACATGTATGTTTGATAATTCCTCTACATGAACTCATGAGTATTGCTGAAACAAACTCAAGTAAAAACTAGAAGATAAAAAGCCTATTTTCTCACTTAGTCTCTATCTGGATCCCTATCCATACCTACATATTTTTAAAATATCCATGTTCTTAAAGACCATGATATGCATCTACTCTAGTATATGCAATTTTTCATATATTTAATAATAGTTTTGTTATGAAATTTCAAATCACGTATTGATTCTGTCCCTTTACTTGAACTATATATTATTATTTATATAGGAAGAGTTTATAGCCAGAGTTTGCATGAGTAAAAATTTCACCTCATAATTTTCCACCTTAACTTTGCTGTGCCTCAAATTCACCAACTTCAACAACCATAGATTCGGTAGAGATTACTAGTACATTGAAGAAGATATATAAAGAATGGTTACTATCATTGAAATTGGTAATTAATACATGACAACTTACTTTATTTTAACTTCATAAGCAAGTGGATGTGAGCAAATGAGACTGCTTTGATACAATAATAAACACTTTAGTTTTGTTATAAACATAGTGAAATATTAATAACACAACAGATGTATTATGAAACCCCCGTTGGTACAAAGCACTGTATTGATTAATTTAAAAGAATGTGTTTCAAAATAAAGCTTCAACCACCTGTAAGATATTTAATTCTTCTGATTTCAATTTCAAATTTTCAATTTTCAATTTGCATCAATACTCATATTTTGGAGCTACTGCTTTCAGATTATATGAAGAAATTTTATTTAGAACACATGAAGCTGTGCCCGGCACACACCAGGCTTTAACAAATGTAGGTTCCTTCTTCATCCTCTTCACTGAAGCCTTTGGCTCTGCTGTCCAGGTCTCCCTTCCAAGGCAGTGTCCATTTCTTCCACATTCCTATCTCATTTCTGTCTCACAGGAAAATTCAAATTCTCCAAATACCATCTTCCCAACTAGTATCACAGAACAAAGTTAGTCCATAAATATCTACTCATATAACATGAGCTTATTTAATGATGACTAAATGTATTGATCTCTTGTGTTAGTGTATTGGAGTTCTTGCTATTTACTAGCATAAAACTGTCTTTAAAGCCATATCATTTTCCCATTAAAAAATGAAACAACTACTAGCTATACAGCAATTTCTAAGTGCAAGGCACTGTTCTAATTACTTTACATATATTGACATTTTTAAGTATACCCCGAATCCTGTGAGATCAGCAAAGTTTCTCAGTTCCTCTAAAGGGCAAGTTTGGATTTCTGTTTTCAATAGATTTTTTTTCTCCTAAGACACTGGCTAAACATTCTGACTGTATGGAATAAAGTAATAGCTCATATAATTTTAAAACATCTTTTTAAGTATATCGACAAGATGGCCTGAAAGTAGGGATAGATCATGCCCCAAATGCAATGAAACTGACAACACTAGAAGATAAACACAGATATCAAACATAATCCTCAACCTGAGGACTTTCACTGAACCTTGGATATATTAAGTTTCTGTTGAGTCACTGAATTGGGAAAAGAGAATAAAATCTAGGGATGTATAAGCCAGGGAATCTAGTAGGACAACACTGCATAAAACTGAGACTCTGGAGGATACATATTTAACATAAGAATGAGTGAGAATTTCTAGGTACACTGGAAGAAAATACAAAGACAATCTGCCTCTCTCTCCTTGACACTGAGTAAAAGAAAACATATATATATATATATATATATATATATATATACCCTCTAGAATCATATCCCCATGATGTCCTTCACCCCCATTATTGCAGTAAATTCACACACACACACACACACACACACACACACACACAAAACGTGGGATTCAAAACAAGCAAGAATGTCCACCATTTCAAGTCATTACTGAAACATGACATGAAAAGAAAATATAAAGCACACAGTTTGGAAAAGAAAAAGTAAACAAACTTATTTACAGAAAACATGACTATGTATGCAGAAAATCATAAGTAATCTACAAAACAGCAATTAGATCTAGTAAGCCAATATAGTAAGACTGCAGGATAACCAGTCAACATACTAAAATCAATTACATTTCTATATGCTATTGGAAAATACTCTAAAAATAAATCTGTTAAGTGACATCATTTACACTAACATAAAAATAACGTTTTAGAAATAATTTAAGAAAATAGGTCATGATTGTATTTAAAATCAAGATTTGGTATCGGCAGTGTTTTTTTTTTTTCCTCTGTAATTTTCAGTATATCTATTGTTCATCATTAAATGAAAAGAAACATTATAATATAGAGAAAACTTCAACCATTTGTTACTAAACTATAATGCAAGGCTCAATATTCAGACCTGAGTTCCAATTTTGCTTATACTGAAGGCTTGCATGGTTACCGAATTTGGTGAAGTTCCACAAACACAACATACACACATGCATGCTAGTAACTCTCTATGGAGCTTGTCACATTAATGGCTCTCGATTAACACGATACCTGATAACCGTGCCCTTGTGTAGCCCCCTCCCATATTGACTCTGAACTTCACCATAGAATTGTATAAGCCAATGGGACGATCAGCAAATTTGACACAAAGAGATTTAATAATCCTTATACATGGGGACTTGCTCTCTTTTTGCGTTGTGACCATCATGTAAAGAAGAAATGACAAACTTATTGGGGAGGCTCTTTCAAAAGCCATCAGTAACTTCTAGACATGTGAATGAAGCGATATTGAACTTTCATCCTCAGCCAAGCCACTACCTGAGTATAGTTGCATAAGGGACCACAGATGAGACCAAATGATCAACTCAGCTCAAATTATCAATCCGGCAAATCAGAGCAAGTAGTAAGAGTAACTTTAAACCACTAAGATTGAAGGTGATTTGATGCATGGCAATCTGTAACTGATACACACTGTGTAGTTTTGTTTTCTTCATGGAAACAAGTACTATCTTGAAATGTCAAGTTTATTAATGTATTTATGTATATATCTACTTTATCTTGTGTACTGATTTTCCTCAATAGAATATAAGCTTTATAAGATGAGAAGCCTTATCTATCTGGCTCACTATTGTATTTACATGGCCAGGAATATTTAGGGTACATCTTAGATATTTAAGCAATATTTTAAATTAATTTGAATAAATAAAAGTGCCTTTATTCCAAAGGATTCCTGGCAATTTATTTCTCTGGAATAGAGCTTCGACTGCCATATTCTGTTGCTCAACTCCAGTGAGTATCAGAAATATAGAACAGGCATGTTCAAAACTCTTACTATAATAAAAAAAATAATAAGTTAACTTTAAAACAATAAATATAACTATATAATATATATAATACATATAATATATAATATATTATCTGTAATGCATACAATATACATATTTAATACATATAATACATAACAGTGTATGCTATGAATATATTATAAAACCATAATAATATAATACACAAATAACATAAGTCAACAAACAACATGCTACCAAATAACATTTTAAAAGTCTTTAATTCATGTATATTGGGTTAAGATGGAGGAGAAGCTGAGTAAACTTTTCTTGTTGAATTTGATAGCTAAATCTATGATTGAGTGCTAATCCCAGGATTACCAAAAGTTATTGTAAGGGTCTTTGTGAAGTCCTAATAAGTAACACCGTTCTAAATTACCTGACTTTTGATTGATTTGAGAAGTAAGATTAAGTTGTAATAGGTGGAGGCCAAATTATCAGTTTACTGATAAAGGTATTTTTGAATATTAACTTTTATGTAGCCTGAAAGGATTTGCTTTATATAACAAAATTGCCAGGATTGTGCATGTTTACTTATAGTATGTACTCAGGACAGGCACGAACAAATACACAAACACATCTCATGGAGACATTTGGCCAGGATTTATGATCTGAAATAGGAGAAGAGAACCCTTGATCCCAGTAATTAGTTACTCCCAATACAAAAACTGAAGAAATTGAGTGAAGAAAGTTCCATTTACTTCCTTAAGTAGGGAAATTCAGGTGACACTCAAAATACTCTGGACAGAAAGAGGGCAGTCATCTCAACCTGTTTAATCTCTCTTCGTATGGAAAGAAAAATCAGGTATAAAGAGACAAGATCTCCTTCACATCACTCAGTTATTTTCCTTTGGAAATTTTTAGTCTCTTAACAAGTAAGAATAGAGCAATGTCATCTCTTTAGGGAAAAATTTTGCTCCCACCTTTATAAGGTCAAACAGTGCATTCATTGAACTAAATCAAAAGTCTCTTTGCACCTAAGACTGAAAATTAACTCATTCGGTCATTACTCAGTACAAACCCTCTCCTTTTCATGGAATTTTTAGAGAGAAATTCGATGCCAAATATCAAATGCCATAGCAAATTCAAACCCAATGATGTTAATTTTAAAGGAATTAAAGTCAAAAATAAAAGTATTTGACCCTTGTCAGTTATATTCTAAATAAACTACATTATAAAATTCATCCTTATCTATTCACTGAATCTTGAATCTGAGTTAGAGGAGTTCTTGATGCAGGAGCAGAGTGGGGTCTCTCAGTAGTTAGAGAGGTCTCTTACAAGAATAGCAAACAAAAATCAGGATCTCAGAAAAAGTGTTATCCCAGTACAAAATCCCTAGTGAGTCTTATGTTTAAGGTTTATAATGAGTTACTTAGACACACAAAACTATTAAAACCTAGATCTCCACACTTCACATTTAGAAAACAAAACAATCTCCAGGTTCTAGAGCAGATATCTCAGGGGAAATTATTTTTCTCAGAATTCAGTTCTAACCTTAAATGTCATTTCACCAGGATACTTTTTATTTGTCTAGAATGCATGACCTAACCTGTATACTTGAACTTAAGCGGGAGAAATCTCGGCAAGTTTTTTTTTTTTTTCATTGTGCATTTACCAGAACTTGAGGATGGGAGGAATGGAGAGGAAAAGGTATCTGTCTATAATGAATATCTTTTTTGAAGAAAATGGTATTTGGTACACTATTGCTTTCTTCAAAATTTAGAAATTTGAAATGCTGGAAGCCCCAGTCAACCATTCTGTATATTAAACTCTTTGTATGTTCTTTGTGAGCCCTTCAATGTTTGCATTTGAATGTTGCTTTTCTGGTGAGTGCTGCTGCTGAATATGGCCATCATTATCTTGTCTGCAAACACTTCTAGTCCTGTGCCACAGTTTCTTCATAACTATTTTATAATTTTACATATGCATCAGCAATTTATGAGAGAGCTTGTTTCCCTAGAGTCTTGCCAACAGAGTCTGTCATCACAAATTGGATTTTGAGACAAAATAATTCATTAGACATGATCAGTTTAAAGTTGTATTTCTCTTATGGGTAAGTTTGAACATCCTTTAATATATTGAAGGACCTTCGATATTTCTATTTTCCATGATATGTCTGTTTATACTTGCGGTTCAATTATTACCAGATTTTTTCTTTTCAAATTTTAGAAGCACTTTAGATCGTCTCTTAGCTCTGTGTGATGTAAATTGAAAATACTTTTTCTTCTGTTTTCCATTTATTTTGTTTTTGTTATTATTATTACTATTGCCAAAAAGGTGTTAAAATATATTTATTAAGATATCGTTTTACATGGCATTAAACTTTTTAGTGTAAAATTCCATAGGTTTTGATAAACTCATACAGACATGTAACCACTACCACCATCAAGGTAGAGAAGAGTTTCATAACCACTTGATAGACATTGAAAGTCTCACAATTTCAGGTAGGACTGACTTCACAGGGGAGCTATTATTATATGACTCGAGATTAACCAAAGTCAAAGTAACCTCTCTACATTCTAAAATCTGATATTGAAGGCCACATTCTGGCCTGTCAAAAATTCACTAGGTTTTATTATTTTCCACAAATACTACTTCTTTTTTCTTTGCTACTCATATTCTCAACCCGTGCACTAGAATATGGGTTTTTGTGGATTTTTTTGAGGGGATAATATCTTTCAATAGTCTTGATACTCACTGGTTGATATATTGTCACAATCACATCCCTAATTACATTTTATTCCTTTGAATCCCTCTGAAATCTGAAACAATTATGACCCTAGTGGAGATAATGGGGGTAAATAAAATGTGTTTTACTCTTGTGTGACTTTTCTTCTTGTTTCACATCACATTCTTTCTAATACAGATTTATCAGCCCTTCACACATGAAAATAATAACTCTAGATGGAGAGTCAGGAAAATACCATCCCTCAGATGAGTGGGTATTTGAGTGACTGACCTTTGCAGGATCTGGCCAAGCAAGAAGATGATTCATGTATGCATTTAGTGGGTTTACTTAGGGGTCACGAAACACATTCCATGAATTATTGGCTTTTTCCCAGTGATTCCAGTGAAGGTTTGTCTTCTAGAACTATTCTTACCTCACAATAGGCCCACTTGACTAATGTTGTGATATGAAGGTGCAGGCCAGAAGTCAAATAGTCACAGAAAAGTGTTCGGTGGCAGCTGACATCAGAAATATGTGAGTAGTGGGGGCGTCTGGGTAGCTCAGTCGGCTAAGTGTTTGACTTCAGCTCAGGTCATGATCATGTGGTTCACGAGTTCAAGCCCTGCATCGGGCTCTGTGCTGTCAGTTCAGAGCCTGTAGCCTGCTTTGGATTCTGTGTTCCCTCTCTCTCTGACCCTCCCCCGTTCATGCTCTGTCTGTCTCTCTCTTTCAAAAACAAATAAATATTGAAAAAAATTTTTAAAAGACATATATGTAAGTAGTAGAGGAGAAGCAAAATTTGAATTGTCAGAATCCAGAATTAGTCTGCTGAAAATTATAATAGGAGTGTCAGGAAGTCAAGAAAACAGCACCTTATTTTTCTAGATTTATTGTATTTACAGGTTTTGTTACATTTTTCAAATGTAATTTGTGGCAATTTGTTTCTCATTATAAATAAATAATTTCCCTCTATAATTAAGTTTGTATTTTAAATGTCATATTCATGTTCTTAAAGGAAGGACCTCAAAACTATAACATTTGTGCTCCCCAAATCTGGATATCCCCTTCTTATGATCTGAATGTTTGTATGCCCCCCAAATTCATATGTAGAAATCATAAGTCCCAAATGCTGATATTAGAAGATAGCATCTTTGGGAAGTGGTTAGGTCATCAGGGTGGAGCCCTCATGAATGGGATTAGCATCCTTATAAAAAAGGGTCCAGAGGAATCCCTTACCCCTTCCAACTTGTGAAGATACAGCAAGAAGATAGTAATCCGTGAACTAAGAAGTGAAACTCGCCAGTCGCTAAATTTGCTATCCCCTCGATCTCTTAATGCCAAGCCTCCAAAACTGTAAAAAATGAATTTGGTTGTTTATAAGCCACCCAGCCTATGATATCTTATTAAAGCAGCTCAAATAAATCGAATACTAATTGCTCTAATAGTCACATGTCTTTCCACCAGCCAAGAGAGTCACAACCCATTTTTATTCTCTTGTGGACTTCCTTTGCCATGATTTTTAAGTCACTTCTTTCCATGTTACTTTGTGTTCTGTAATACTTTCAAAATCCTATGTAGCGCTTATTGTACCTCTCTTGGTACATTTCTTTCTCCTACTGAGTCAGGTACCATTTTCACCACCATTTTACAGATGAGAATACAGAGAATAGAGAGTTCAGTCAATATCTAGGTCAAGTTTACATGATCATCTGAGGTCAAGTGTCTGTGTGCTTAATCACTGGGTTATCCTGGAATCATTTAATCACAAATACAAGTAATAACAACTCCAAGTTGTTGATTAACTATTTTATATCCTTTTATGTTTGAGTTATGCATATAAGATGGCCTTCCTTCCTTTTCTCTTATTCTTTTACCAATATCTTCTCAAAAATACAATGAATAATGTATATAAAAGTGTTCCATTGAATAATGTCTCATCAAAACTTTATCTTCAGAGTATCTTGTATATCATTTACTATAATGGAAGATAGGTGTACCAGGGTGGCTCTGTCGGTTAAGCGTCCGACTTCGGCTCAGGTCATGATCTCTCACAGTTCACAAGTTCAAGTCCCACGTCAGGCTCTGTGCTGACAGCTCAGAGCCTGAAGCCTGCTTCAGATACTGTGACTCCCTCTCTCTCTCTGCCCCTTACCTGTTCACACTGTCTCTCTCTCTCTCTCTAAAAAATAAATAAACATTCAAAAATTAAAATTAAAATAATAGAAGATATTGAGAAGCGAAAATCTCACAGCATGTGTATAAACTTTGAAAATAAATGTGAATCCAGATTTTGGAGCAATTAGCAAGTCAGAATATTTACTAGGAAATAAAATTTTTGTTCTAACAACTGAGCGAATTTAGGGGATTTAGTTCCTTCACACATCTTGTCAGAAAATAATGAGATTAAATGCTTCATAAATTATAAAACGAGCACTGGTTTCAGAATGACATGAGTTTTGAAATGCTTTTGCAGCATGTACATAGTCACGAATAGCCCTTTGTCATCACTGGTTAATCACAAATGAGTTGAAGTCAGATCAGTTTAGTGTGTAGCAAGCTGCAACTGAAACTCTTTTTTATTGCCCTTCTGACTAGACAATATTCACTAACGTACATCTCAATAATACCAAGAATGGGGTTAATATATTTGACCCATATTAAAATTGCCTCTTGTTGAGTCTACATATACTGCAATTCATTATGATATGAATTAATGTTGAAAATGAAAAGCAAAATGAACCTATAAAGACATGCTGATGTCTTTTGCCTCCTCAAAATATATATTTGAAACAGTTCTCTGAAAAGGGTCTACACAATGTATTTTAGCCTTGATATTAATAAAGACAGTCGCCAATGTCTTCCTTGGCTATACTAAGGGAATGATGCTATATATTTGCATAACACTTGAAATGTTGAAAGTTATTTCATAGATCATATGTTATTTATGATCTATTATGAACATCTGATGTACTTTATGTAGATTTGGTATTCTTTTGCAGTCATTCTATAGTTGAAGAAACTGAAATTTGGAGATGCTTAAAAATATGCACATAGATTTATGCTTAGCTCAGCATAGGGAGGATCTCTCAAAAATTTGTTACTAATGTGTAGTTTCAGCTGCTTTTGCTTTTATCACACATTCTTATTTCTTAGCCATATTTGTGGTTTGTAAACGTTTCAGAGATATTGTTATGAATTTTTTTTTTTTTTTTTGAGAGAAAGAGAGGGCGCAAGTGAGTCAGGGGCAGAGAGAGAGAGAGGAAAAGAGAGACAGAAAGTCTCATGAGGGGCAGAGAGAGAGAAAGAGGTAGAGGGAGATAAAGAAAGAAGGAGAGAGAGAGAGAGAGAGAGAGAGAGAGAGAGCTTACCCAAAGTGGAGCTCCAACTCACGAACTGTGAGATCATGATCTGAGCCGAAGTCAGATGTTTAACCAACTCAGCCACGAGCCACCCAGGCGCCCTGTTGTGAATATTTTTGAAAATTGTTTTCAATTTCTAATGGATGTGGTATTAATGTTTCCTCTATTTCTCAGATTTTACAGGAATTTCTTTTTGGGGGAGGTTATTATTTTAAAGGTATAATGATTTATAACATTTCTCTTTATCATGCGTCATACCTTAATAATTCATGGAAAACACATCATATGAAAATTATTGTATAAATTCTTGTATATTTACCTCTGATTTAATATGACATGTGTCATATCATCGCAGTGCAGGTGTATTTGGATATGACTTTCCTGGGAATCTCAGGATTCCAGCACCATTTTTCCTGGATATGCATTTAGCTTTGAAATATTGTCATTGCTTTTGCTATGCCTGATTTGTTTGCTTGGCAATAAGGATAATAGTCCATATTCGTTTAGTACTTTTATCATCAGTACTATCAAAAACAGGAGAACAGCTTCTATCTAACCTGCATAATTTTAAATCAATCAAGTTTACTTGTATATGTATATAAATATATATAGACTGTATATTTTTATTAATACGCATATATTTACTAATTCATATTCATTGTAATAAATGAAAGTTACAAGTCAATTATTTACTCATAAATAACCAATATTTAGACAATAAATTTGCATTTTTAAAAAATATACGAGTTGACCATTTCTCCAAGATCATCCATTTATTAGGAAAGTGGTATGTAGTTCTAATTTATATGAAAAAGAAAAAGAAGTAGCCCAAACCTACCGAAAAAACATAATCCATAAAATACTCAATTAGTAAAGGAAAAAAAAATGTGCTTTCTTCTCCAAGTAACATATTTCAATACACTAAGGAGTAGAAGTACTGATTCCAACAGAGATAAATCCATTTGTTTCTTTACTTTTACTTATACTTAATATTGTTTACCTTATACATTAAAATCTTGTATTTTAAGTGATTTGTTATGTGACATTGTAACATAGCAGACATTTGAACATATATCTCAAAATTAACTTTTTTTTTACACTAAAGGTCCTCTTTTGAACATACTAATAATTACTTTCTTGAGATCAAAATTTTTTATTCTGGACATGTTTCCAAGATTTATTCCTTCTCTATATCAAGTCAGTGAGAAAAATTGTTCTGCTGGCATCTATATAGCAACAATTAAGTGGATGATTAGAAAACTGCAAAATGTGTAATAATAGCTTCCATTTAGACAGTACCAATGTGTAAATTGCTGTTAATCAGTGCTTTATTTATTATGACTTGTATAATCTCCACAAGAGTTCTCCAACATATTATCGATATTATCCCCTTCTACATTTGAGGAAACTGAGGCACAGAACTCTTAAGTAACATGATCCAAGTTCTTACAGTATTAAGCATGAGAAGGTTCATTTGAATCCAAGCTTCCTGACTCCAGAGTCTGAACCCTATGATGTCTTGCCTCTAAATTATATATTCTGATAATTTCATTCTATTATTCTATTCTATTCTTTTTATTCTATAAAATCTATTCTATCAAAATCTATTAATTAAAAAATCACTAACATACAAACACAACAAAAAAGGATATTTAGTCTCTATTCCCACACAAGGAAAGTAAACCATTAATAATAGATTGATATCACTTTGCCGACTTGAAAATTGAAACATCGCTCTTCATTTTGATCACCTTAGATATTCTACTTTTCTCCTAACATATTATTTTTTTAGGAACTTGGTATTCATAAATTAAAATACATAAATGTAACTAATTAAACTAAAATTAGTAAATTGTCTGTACTGCTGGACTGATTCTAAGCAGGTGTTAATTGCATGTCTGAATATATTTATAAATTTGCCATATATGCAGGATTCTCTTTACTGTTTACTATCATTGCTTAGTGGAGTTTGATTTAAATCATTCTGTTATTCTGTTTAAATATTGTAAACAGTTTTTTTTAGAAATCTTCTGAGTCATTTTGAAAGGAAGTAACTGCGTAGTTGAATATTCCAACATACTCATATTTAAAACATTTAGATAAGAACTCCCTTGCCAGTTAATGAAGCAAGGAGTGTTACATAGACTAAAATTATCTATAAAAAAGGTTGAGCTTAATGCATCACTTTCAACATACTAATGATAGATACAAAGTTTTTCTTTTTTTTTTTTTTAAATATGGGGAGTGTGGGTAAGGAAAATACTATAAATCAGGAGAGCGCAGTGATAACAGAAGAGCACATTTAAAATGTTGATGAAATTGGAATGTGTCTTGGGATATATAGTGAATATTCATTCACCCAAGAAAAACTCATCTAATCTCCATCTAATAATTCAGCATTCTAATTACATGGTTAGATTTGAATTAATATGTTTACCAAGGATATGCATTTTAATTTTACTTAACCCCATCATAATTTGATCCAAAATATGAATGATTTTAGTCTTCCGCTGAATACTTGGCTCTTTTTGCATGTACACAAATGAAGGCTTATGTGTTGGAAATTGACTCTGGGTTTTATGCAAAGTCTAGTCTGTTTGCATTGATGTTAAATCCTTTATTATTAATAATGGAAGAATTTTTTGAAATATTGTAGAAAAGAGAAATGAAACATTAATATTACTATTTAATGGAAGGTTTTCATTCTTTCAAAATTTTTAGAAAATTGTACTTTTTATGATACATTTTATTTATTTAATTCCGTGGATGGAAAAAAAAGTGCTTTGGGGTAAGGTTATACATGAGACATAAATTAAAGAAAATTTAATGGGAACGTACTTAGTAAGGAAAGGAGAATAAAATATCTCTGTAACAAGAAAATTATTATTTTTTTCAATGCAGACTCAGGGTTACATTTGAAGGTAATTATTAAAAATACAAAATTCCGGGGCGCATGGGTGGCTCAGTTGGTTAAGCGTCGGACTTTGGCTCAGGTCATGATCTCACAGTTCGTGAGTTCGAGCCCCGTGTCGGGCTCTATGCTGACAGCTCAGAGCCTGGAGCCTGCTTCAGATTCTGTGTCTCCCTCTCTCTCTGCCCCTCCCCTGCTAATGCTCTGTTTCTCTCTGTCTCAAAAATAAGTAAACATTAAAAAAAATTAAAAAAAACAAAAACAAAATTCCTTTGTATTTATGACTGTTAATGGAACTTTATGATCTTTGATTCCAGTCACTTCTCCACTTAAACAATAATTTTTTTGTGTGTGTGTGTGATATTCAATTCTTCTGTCACAAGAAATGCCCTCAAATATGCTGTCCATCATATGGCTATTTTAGTTAGCCTTTATCCCATCAGCAACAAGCAAGCAATACTCTGGGGCTATGCCTTTCTTATTAATCCAAAATCATTGGTTTGCTCCTCAGTAATTAAACTTCTTTCTAACCTTGGACAAATAAGACATTACAATTTAAATGAGATTTTTTTTTATTGTGAAAGTAGAGTGAGAATAATTTCTTTAAAACATCTAGGCTTGGGGCAACTGGGTGGCGCAGTAGGTTAAGCATCAGACTCTTGGTTTAGGCTCCAGTCATGATCTCACAGTTCATGAGTTCAAGCCCCACATTGGGCTCTGTGATGATGGTGAGGAGCCTGCTTGGGATTCTCTCTCTCCTTCTCTCTGCCCCTCCCCCACTTGTGCATGTGCACGTGCACATTCTCTCTCTCTCTCTCTCTCTCTCTCTCAAAATAAATAAACATACTTAAAAAAAAATCTAGGCTGAAAAATATGTTCTATAACTGAGAAAGCTTGCCACTGATTGGTAGTTAACACTGAAGTTTCCCAGACCTTAATGTTATTATCTAAATTATAACAAAAGTACCATTTTTATAAGTAGTTTTGATTATTTAATGAAGTGTTAAATTTAAAGAACATATTGTAAGACATAAAGCATTATGCATCTAAGCTACTACTATAACACAATTAAAGAAGAACAAATTTCCCAAATGAAGCAACTACTGAAATACATAAAAAAAAAAAATCATATGGGATGATTGAAGAAAGCAAAGAATACGATTTTATCACAGACCTAGCAGCATGTATGTAGGTAATCAAAATAAAGGATATTTGAGAATTGTCACATTACCATTATAGGCACAGTAGTCAGGGCAACATTTTTCATTTACAATTTATCGTCTAAAGTGTACTGTATTGGGATTAAATTTTAAAACTTTCACCTACAGACATTTTTCTTTCTATTAGTTCATTGAATAATTTACAGATATTCGAAAAAAATAAAACAAAGATTGTGTTCAGTAGTTTATAGAAGGGTAGAAATATTCTTAAATTATAATTGATAATCACTTTTTAACTTAGCTATTTCTAGAAACTCCTTTCTTCCACATATGCTTCAAGTGTCACAGAGAAGATGTCAATCTTTTGACTCTGTCCTTGAAATAAACGCTGCAGATATGAATTGTGCATCTGTCCTTTGATGATATGGTCTTCAGCAGAGGCCTGAGAGAGGTGTGTGGGTGGCTGAAATTGTGCATTTTAGGACATATATAAGCTCAACAGCAGAAATGAAGTAAATGCACATTTCAGCTCAGTCTTCTGGCTTTACACTTTGCAGATTTGTCCCGCAAACTATATTTGCTCTAATTCCTGTATGTATGTTACCATGCTTTTATACAATCCATTTTAATGTCTTATTTTATTTAATATTATAATGGACTAATTTGTGGCTCCCAAAATTAATATGCTGAAGTTCTAATCTTCGATAACTCAGAAGGTGACTATTTTTGAAGATAAAGTCTTGCAAAGGTAATAAAGTTAAAAAGAGGTCATTAGAGTGACTCTTCACCCTTATGACTAGCATTTTTATAAGAGGAGGAGATTAGAACTGGGATAGATCCAGTGAAGATAGATCTTCCAGGGGAAGATCCAGTGAAGATAAAGAGGAAAAGACAGTTTTCCACAAACCACAGAGAGAGGCCTCAGAAGAAACCAACCCTATGACACCGTGATCTCTGACTTCTAGCCTCCAGAATCATGACAAAAGATCTCTCTATTGTTTAAGCCATCAAGTCTGTGGTACTTCGTTATAAAAGCCTTATAAAAGGAATACAAATATTAATAAACCAAATAAGCTATAATTTTCTATTTTTCTCATTTATTGCCTTTTGATATTTTGTTTCTTATGTCACAAGTCTCTGTAGACTAATCCATGTTTCATGATGGTCATTACTAACTAAACTACAAAATGTAGCAAAAGTAGATTGTTACCATAAAGTACAGTCATAATGAGTTCATGAGACTCAGAGAACTGAAGTGACTAGAACCCATTTTTTCTGACTAATGACAGAGTGGAATCTGACATATGATACTATGCTTATCATTGGTCAAATTTGATATTGTTTGTCTTTACTGTTAGAAATGTGCTCAATTGTGAGAAGTCTGGAATAACAGAATTTTTAAAAAGGTATCATTCCAGGGGCACCTGGGTGGCTCAGTCGATTAAGTGTCCAACTTTGGCTAGGGTCTTGATCTCAGGGTTTGTGGGTTCAAGCCCCACATTGGGGTCTCTGCTGTCAGCACAGAGCCCCTTTGGATCTTCTGTCTCCCTCTCTCTCTTCTGTCTCCCTCTCTCTCTCTGTCCCTCCCCCGCTTGTGTTCCCTCTCTGTCTCAACAATAAATAAGCATTATTCTTTTTTTAATGTATCATTCCAAACACCACAAAAAATAAATTAACCTCTTTTAGGAAAACTATCAAGAATTATTTTGATATTTGTTATCGTCAAGTTAAAATGAAATCTTATTGTCATTATGTATCGGATGCCAGAAAATGATAAATATTTTCTGACTGAAAGAAGTAAGCAATTTGACTATTTAAAGAGATCTGATAATTCCACTGTCAACATATGTGGAAAAGAACAAAATAATGAGTGGGAAGTTTTTACTGTATTTTGGATGCTCATTTGCAATGTGGGCTGTAACTGTTTTTCTACTAAATATCAAATGAAATTATGAGGGCCTAGAGTCTAAAGAATTAGTAGGTGAGGTCAGTTTCAGAGAGTGAAAGAGGATGTGTCTTTGAGTAGGAAATGGTTGAATGCATTAATTTGGTAGAAAAATTTTGAACTCATTTTCCCTAAAATTTTAAAATGCATAAAATGCCCTTTAAATTTTCCAGACACCTTGGTAGGGAAGTTATTCATTCTGATGGAACAGGGAAACTGATCTGGCACAAGAATAAGTGAGCAGAGCCAAAGGGCTTAGCATAGTATGGGTTATTAAATTGCTTTCCAGGCAGGTACTCAGGAGAAATGAGTACCAGGAGAAATGAGTCCAGGCAGGTACTCAGCATCTAAGAAAAATTAAAGTTAAGGGGCGCCTCGGTGTCTCAGTCGGTTAAGTGTCCGACTCTTGGTTTCCGTGCAGGACATGATCTCACAGCTTGTGAGTTTGAGTCTCGTGTTGAGCTCTGTGCCAACAGCATTAAGATTGCTTGGGATTCTCTTTATCACTCTCTCTCTCTCTCTCTCTGCCTGTCCTAGGCTTGTGCTCTCTCTCTCTCTCAAAAAATATATAAACATTAAAAAAAATTAACACAAAAAAGAAAAAAAAATAGAGTTAAAAGGTCATAAGATTAAAATCTCTGAGAGAAATAGAGTCTCAAACAGCATCACTTTATGGCCTTCTAAAAGAGTAGCACACAGTAGAGGGAGGTTTTCTAGCAGAATAGGAGTAACTAGTGAACTAGGACCAAAAATTGCCACTGGAGATGATTTACTTTCTATTAGCTTGTTGGATGACTTAAAGATGCTATTCAATAGTTTATGGAATAGTGGATATATTCTTTTTTTTTTTCAAGTTTATTTTGAGAGACAGAGAGAGATAGGTGAGGAGGGGTAGAGACAAAAGGAAAAGAGAGAGAATTCCAAGCAGGCTCCACACTCAGCACAGAGCCCTGTATGGGGCCCCAACTCTTGAAACTTGAGGTCATGACCTGAGCCCAAACCAAGAGTTGGAGCTTCACAAACTGAGCCACCCAGGCGCCCCTGGATGTATTCTTAAATTGTAATCGATAATCATTTTTCAAATGTGCTATTTCTAGAAATTTCTTTTTCCATGTATGCTTAATGTGTTACAGAGAATATGTCAACCTCTGTCTCTGGCCTCGACGCAGAAGCTGCTGGCTGCAAGAGCAAGCTAGAGAGTTTCAGTTTGTTCACACTCCGGTGACTCTGCTGCACCGTCCACACTGAGGGTGGACTGTATAGGCATTTTCCAACGTCAGTAATTTAACGATGCCCTACAATCAAATCAATTCTCAGTTCAAATAATCTTCTAGGAAAACTTTCTTTTGCAATTAAGAAAAGTGACAGTTCCCTAAAATGATTTTTTACAACTGCTATGGCATTTTATTCTTGGATTCCCTTCTGGATACACTACCTATCTTGTCAAAGCCTGGTTTACATTGGGGCACCATAACATGTTTATACAAGTAACATAATTATATCCTGAACTCAGCTGCCAGCTGATTACATTTTCATTCATAACCCAACTCGACTGCTGTGCTCATTATTCTAGGTTAAAAAGGCTTTAGATAAAGAAAATCTTCATTTACTTACATGAAATTGGATCTGAGTTTTGCATTCTAACCTCCATTAACCCATTCTTAAGATTACCCAATACTAACATAGGAAATCATTTTAAACTCTTTAATACCCATTATATGCAAAGTGAAATATATAAATATAAGTTTTAAAGGCTTTTGAGGTATGACACGGTAACAACATTTTTAAGATGTTACATCTAATCTTTCCTTGCAGAGAAGAAATATTTTTAATTACTAGGTGCAAATAACAGAAAATTCTATATATTTCACCACCTATCTCTCCTCTTCCATGTCATTATGCCTCATGTTATCAAAGTGACCTAATAACAACTCTTTTTTTTTTAATTTTTTTAATGTTTATTTATTTTTGACAGAGAGAGAACATGAGTGGGGGAGGGTCAGAGAGAGAGGGAGACACAGAATCCAAAGCAGGCTCTGGGCTCTGATCTATCAGGACAGAGTCCGAGTTGGGTCTCAAACTCACGAGTCGTGAGATCATGACCTGAGCCGAAGTTGGACATTTAACCGACTGAGCCACGCAGGCGCCCCGAGTAACAACTCCTTTTAATAAGATTTTATATATTGATTTATTTTGGTTGATAGTACTATTCTCAAGGAAATGCTATATAATATTTAAATTGGAAGATTTTCTAAGAAATAGCACTATCCTGATTTTTATTTCCTTAAACATTGTTCACATCAAATCATGTCATTTTAGTTTGTAAATATATATTAAAATCGGCACTTTCAGTTGACCTTAATGGCTTGACTGAATTTCAACTTATGTGATTACTATTTGTCTATGGAAAGCACTCCTTTAATTAAAATTGCATAATATAGTTCCAGTTCTATGACCCAAATTATGCTCTTTTTTTGGAGTCATTAAATTTTATTAAGGATTGGCCATGCTTCTAGTACTAAAGTTTCATGGATTTATTTCTTCCTAAATCATTTAACTGATGAATTGGGACACAAAGCAGTCACTCTGATGCAGCAGCTTTGTACATATGATCCTATGAAAATATAAAGGAATGATGTTTTATAGCCAAGTAGTACAGAGAAGAGGCATCTGTCATCCGTATCACTATCCTCACGTAAACTATGACATTGCTTACTAAATGCTTATATTGATTAATTTTTATATAAATTTGTTGTTTAGGGGCGCCTGGGTGGCTGAGTCGGTTGAGTGACCAACTTCAGCTCAGGTCATGATGCCACGGCTTGTGAGTTTGAGCCCCACGTCAAGCTCTGGAGCCTGCTTCAGATTCTGTGTGTGTCTCTCTCTTTGCCCCTCCCCTGATCATGGTCTCTCTCTCTCTCTCTCTCTCTCTCTTTCTCTCTCTCTCAAAAATGAATAAACATTAAAAAAAAGTAAAAAAAAAAAAGAAACCTTTTATTTAATCAGAAAATTAATTGCTTTTAATTATGTTAGAATGAGGCTAATTTCTGAGCCATCATCAATCCAGTCTCCCCAGATTATTGTTATATAAGAATCCTTGTGTGTTGGGGAGCCTGGGTGGCTCAGTCAGTTAAACCTCTGACTTTGGCTCAGGTCATGATCTTGCAGTTGGTGAGTTTGAGCCTCGCATCAGACTCTGCACTGTTAGTGTGTGTCTGTGTGTGTCTCTCTCTCTGCCCTTCCCACACTGTTTTTTTCTCTCTCAAAATAAGTAAATAAAAACTTAAAAAAAAAAAGCATCCTTGTGTGCTAAATATAATGTATTAGAAACTCAAATGTAACAGAACTTGTTACCAGTCTGAAATATATGCTAAGTCCAGTAGGAAAAAATATAGAGTGATATTTGCTTTGGCTTTATGTAGAGGCTTAGTTATAAGGAAATTGTCTCACAAAAACAATAGGAAACATTCTTCAAAAACCTCTTTTCCTTTCCTCTCCCTCCCAAATTTTGCACCACACAGCATCAAATCCAATCCCTCTCCACACTCTAGCTCTCCTATCTTGTTGTCTCTATAACTGAGCATTAGCTCATTTTCTCTTAATTTCTCATTCACATCTGCCTACCCCTTCCTGCCCCTGACACTCTTCCAATTGCCTTTTACTGGAGCCCAAAATACCTTTCAGGTGTCATTGCCGTCTCCCTTTCTTCTCTGGTCCTTGCTGTTAACAGATTAATCTTTCAGGATTGTCACATTCCAATTATAAAATTGAAAGTGGCATGCATTCTTCCGTTTCCTCTCTTTTTTCATTTGTTCTTTAAGAAAATGAAGGCTTGGATGTATTTATATCTACAAAGGGGACAAATCCAATAGGATTCGAGCAGTTAAAAATGTAAATGAGGAAGGTGATAATCAGAAGATTTCAGAGGAAAAGGAAGGAGAAATGATCATGAACTCTGATGGGAAATTAACTTTAGGCAGGAGAGAATGTGTGATATAGATGTGATCATAGAAAGGAAGAGGAGAAGCTCACTTCAAATATCCTGATCTTGGGGAGTTAGACAGACATATGATCTCTTAGGAATAAAGAGAATAGTCATAGATTTTCTTGGACTTGCAAAGAATAAAATAGACTATTGAAGTGTATATCAAATATAAGTGAACTCAAATATAGATTAATAATGAGGGCTCATTCAACATTTGATAGGTCAATTTGTCCTCAACAAATTGAAAATTCCCTTATCACTCCTTTAATTAAAATTGCATAATATAATCTTAGTTTCATGACCTACATTATGCTATAATCCCTTATAGGAAAGGGCACAGTTAGGATAACTGACTATCTGATGTATGCTGAAAAGCAAGACAAATCAGGTCATCAAAGCATTGTAGCCTGTGAGCTTAGAAAGGGGGAAGAGAAAAACAAACAAACGAAAAAAACAGTATTGGTGTCAAAGATTAGGCTTAATGTATAGAAGGGATTATTGTGAAATAAAGAGGATAGATGACATTTTACATTCACGTTTTTCTGGGGCACCTGGGTGGCTCACTCGGCTAAGCGTCTGACTTCAGCCCAGGTCATGATCTTACTGTTCATAAGTTCAAGCCCCACGTCAGGCTCTGTGCTGACAGTTCAGAGCCTGGACCCTGCTTTGGATTCTGTGTCTCCCTTTCTTTCTGTCCCTCCCTGGCTCACACTCTCTCTCCCTCTCTCAAAAATAAATAAACATTGAAAAAAAAAAAAAAAGAATCTGACTTCAGCTGAGGTCATGATTTCAAGGCCCATGAGTTCCAACTCCACATCAGGCTCTGTGCTGACAGCCTGGAGCCTGAAGCTTGCTCCAGATTCTGTGTCTCCCTCTCTCTCTCTGACCCTCCCCTGCTCACATTCTGTTTCTCTCACTCTCAAAAATGAAAAATATTTTTAAAAATTTAAAAAAATAAATTGAAATGTTTCTGATGGGTGATGAGAACTGGTCATTGCATTCAGAGTAGAGAGGGGTCTCTAAAGTTAGGATCATGAGGAACTGTGCATATCAGAGATGCTAAGTATGCTTGTTGGCATTATCAAGGATGGATTTTGGTGATATCAACACCCTCCAGTGAAGACAGAATAAATATTTGAAGGCTCCAAATATCCAAAGATAATAGTCCATTCAGAAAACAGGTGAAATATTTGGGGGGTGTGTAAGCTCCCCTGTGATTTTTGCCCGTGCTCGACCTTACCTCTTTATAATTACCTCATCGTGACAGTTCAATCCACTTTGGTTTCTCTCTGCCATATGTAATCTAATTTTCCTCATCTCTTGGCAACTTGTAGGAAGTGATGGAGTTATACCTACCGATTATGTTGATCAGAGTTCAGTTTCATAGACTTGTTATTTCTATAACTAGTGAAGCAAAAGGTGATTTTCAGGGTATTAATTGCATTTTAGAAGAATGAGAAAGGTGAAGACACAGATTCAAGGATGAGCTCATAACAGGCATACTATCAAGGCCACTTTACAAAGTTGGACAGAAATAGCATTGTTTGTTTTCTGTAACAATCACAAATCCTCAGCTAATTCAGGAAAGTAAGACTACCAGTATTAGTTTTATAACCAGGTCATTTCTGCCCCACATTCCATTTCTCATCTCATTGTACTTGATTGCAGAATCAAAATTACATTTTATAACTTCAGGGACACAGGTGTCTGGGAAAGTTAGTATTTAGTATTCCAGCCTGTCCAAAGAAGAGATATTAAAAGGAGGTTGACATTCATATTATACAATTCTATGATGGAATTTAAATTTCTTTTTTTTAATGTTTATAATTTTTGAGAGATAGAGCACAAGCGATGGAGGGGCAGAAAGAGAGAGGGAGACACAGAATCCAAAGCAGGCTCCAGGCTCCGAGCTGTCAGCGCAGAACCTGATGCGGGGCTCGAACCCACAAACCGTGAGATCATGACCTGAGCCAAAGTCGGCTACTTAATGACTGAGCCACCCAGCCCCCACCCCGATGAAATTTAAATTTCAATAACCCTCTCCCTCAATGCTAGTTGAGAATCTTTGCCTTTCTACAGGATCACTGTATTAGTTAGAACTCTCCAGAAAAAAGGAACCAATAAGATATAGATAAGTAATATAGGAAGAGATTATGAGAATTAATACACACAGTTGTGGAGGACAAGAAGTTCCACAGTCTCTCATTTGCAGCTGGAGAACCAGAAAAGCTGGTAAGGTAATTCTGTATGTATCCAAAGCTCTGGTGGCAGGGATGGGGAGATGTGGTGTAAGTCCCAGTATGGGTCTGAAAGCCTAAGAACCAAGAACACTGATATTCAAGGACTGAAGAAAATGAATGTCTCAGTTCAAGCAGGGAGTAAATTTGCCCTCCTGCCACCTTTTTGCTTATTCAGACTCTGCATGATTTGAATGATGCCCACCCACATTGGTGATGCCATCTTCTTTACCCAGTCTACTGATTCAAATTCTAATTCATTCCTAGTGACACCCTCACAGACACACACAAATATGCTTTACCAACTATTTGGGCATCCCTTCGTCCAGTCAAGTTGATACATAAAATTAACCATCAACATCTTCAGCAAGTGTTTCTATAAGAAGTCCATCTGGCACCTTAATTTCACCCAGGTAGTCTAAATCCTCCCTCCTGGTATTGCTTCTTTCCAACTTGCTGGTGATTCCTGTGCATAAAAGCCTTTATGATAATAAACTTTACAGTAATGAAGTCTCAAAGAAATAACAATTGTTGCCAGTGTTCGGTATCTGAGCAGATTATCTTTCACGGACATTCCTTCTTAGGTTCCATCTGAGAAGCATAAAGAATCTGTTTCACTGTGGTCGGATCAAGGAATTAGGCTGATGATGGTACCATGGTACATCCAGCTTCACTACTCCACTTCTATGTCTAAGGCTTTCTAGTGCACACAAGCGCATTATACTTGAGTATTTCTTGTTTTAAAATAATTGCCCCAAGAAGCATATCACGGTTAATGCATATACATAAAACTCTGGTAGGTCTACCCCACCAGTGTGCCAAACATTCATAGACATGTAATTTCTATATGATATCTTACCAAGAACCCAAATACACATGACATATAGTCCCCTTTGTCCTAAATAGGTATTCTATTCCACTGTTCCCATCAGCTTCTTAAATCCAGGTTTTCAACGTGCCTATAATTGTGCTAACTATTCTTGTTTCCAGCCTGTTGTCAAAATTGGATCAGAAAATTTGCACAAAGGAAAAATATTGGCAAAAGACCTGTGGTATTGAGGGAACTCTGTAAACAGAAAATTGCAAACTCGTGGAGGGTGGGAAGATAGTATATTCAAGTCTTAAAAATCCAATAAGTAAAGTCATTTCAGCTCTATCACTAATTCTCTACCCTTCAAAAGAAAATTAACAAAAGTGTAGAAAATCAAATAGGAAGCTTTCTTCACACAGGGGAAGTGAGAATGTGTATTTCGTGTTCTTTTTGTGTTATTTCATTTGGCAAAGAAGCAATTAAGCAGGTGAGAGACAACCCCATGGAAACACAAAAAGTAGAGAAAGTCTGTCTAAAACATCTGTTTAAAAATTCTGAAGTCAGAAGATTAGAGGTTGATAAAGAGAAATATTCTCTGCAATAGGTTTAACACCTGCTCACTGAATCCCCTAATGCTCTGGTGTTGTGCAGTGTTCTCCAAATCACAGATAAATCTGTCAATCAGGAAATCACTTAAATGAGGCCAAAACACCTTGTGGAAAAAAAAAAAAAAGAAACAGCAATAAAAAATACAGGGACCAGAGAACTGTGGAACATTGAAGATGTAAAAATAAAAAAAAAAAATTAAAAAACACAGATTTTCATTTATGCTTCTTTGCAGTCCTTACTCAAATATTCTTTGTCTTGTAAATTTATTTTCAACAGAAAAGATATATATTTTATTTTCCCATTGAGACTCCTTCTTTCTTTTATCTCTTGACATTCTACTATGATTTATTCCTAGGTTTACAAGCAGAAACTATAAGAGTGATATTTTCTTCACGCCGTGATCATTTTCAACTCTCCCTGTGATTCTGGTCTGCTGGCTCACTGTACCATTACTATTTGAAGCAAAGCAGTTACAGGAGAAAAATGTCCAACTTTCAAATGCATTTATATTTAAAAATCATAATATGAATTTTAAGGACAACTTATAACATAAATTAAAATTTCCAGGGTTCACTGTTTCTTCTTTTTGACAAATTGTTTATAAAAATGTCATTCATATTCACGACAGTTTTACTTATTATATTTTTCATTTTAGCATAAATGGCTGCTGAAATTTTGGCATGAATTTTCATCATTCCACTCACTGCTACTTTTTACCAAAGATAAATGTGAAATTATGTGTAAATATTTTTTTCTCCTAAGCTTGTAACTGCTTTTTAAAAATCTGTTGAAATGTGTTTTTTTTTTTTTCTTTTCCATACATTGTTGGTAAATGGTACCCAGGCCACAATACAAAAATGGAATTTCCGTCCTATCAAGCATGGAAATTCAATGAGATGAATCTTGAGTTTCATGTTTGCCTCTCTAAATAATTTTACCAATTTCTTACAAAAGGATCTATTTACATAAAAATAACCTCTAAATTGATAGCATTTTATGATTGCAGTATATGTTTCCTTGTAAAAAAAACTAGTGGAAAACAGCAAAAAAATACATATTAGTATAAATTATTTCAGGTTGTCATAGTCGTTTCAGTTGATTGGACTACAAAAGATTATTGTCTTACATTTTAGATTTTAAATAAGTGTTAATTTCTGAAAACGTTCCATGATTTGTAGGAACAGGAATAAATAATGCTTTAAGACACGACTCCCAGTAGAATAAGGAATTACATTCTCCGTAACTGGTTCAGTGCTTCAGGGGAATAAATTTGGTTGAGTAGACTGTTGGCTGCCACAACAAACACTGGACCTGATTTCAGAGCCACTATGTTCCTGTCATAGCTCTGCCATTTTACCTTTCTAAATCCCATTTCATCAGCAACAAAAGTGAAGGATTAAATTGAAGTTGGATTTTACATCATGTCAATATTATACGTATTTATTTTCCTCAAGTTGCTCTTTGTAGACCATGTCTTATCACGTGTGTTCAACATGAGCCCACAGGTAACAGACGGAGAGTCATGTAGGTCTACTAAATCATAGAGAAATCAGAATCCTAGTATATCAAAAATTCTCATGGTTTTTGAAAACTGATTGATCAATGATAGGAAAAGACTTCATTGACCTATGCCTAAAGTTGATGGGGACTGACAATTCTGCAATATTCCTAGATGTTATCCTAGTTTAAACTTATGAGTACATGGAACAGCTACATGACCTGTCTTCTATTCAGATGTATTCTTTCTCTATCTTAACATACTCCAGGAAACTTTCTAGGGCCAACTTCCAGCCTTGATGGTGTCAGTTTCCAGAGATATCATTTACCAAGTTCTAATATAAAAGGATTCTTCATATAATTAAGGTGGGAAACTTGGATTGCACGTACTCCTGTTGACTTTTCTATTCATTGACATTGCAGTTAGTAGCCAGCTAATCAGAACCATAGGATGTCCAGTTTGATCCTGATTATGTGTGCTTTACCTTGCTAAGAAAATCTCATGAAGTATAAGATGCCATTATGGAAAGAATAGTGGGAGTTGAGAGACCTTTTGTCACCATCCATATTTTGCCTCTTTAAAAACTGGAGTGGCAAATGTAAGTCCGATCACTGCCACTTGTTAGTTTCTTCTTGAGATTAAGGCTATGACAATGGCTTATTCTTTAGGCAAATCCTTAATTAGAGTGCAAAATTAAAAAAAAAATGATATAACATTGTATATGTATAGACATTCTGCTTGACTTTCAGAATATTTCTACTTATATAAATCTCTCAAAGTAAGTATTATTAAGTCATTTAAGGATCAGAAAATACTTGAGTTGACATGTCATAGTCATGGAAGAAATTGGGAATACTGAAGAAAAGACTTGTTGCACAGTCAGAAATGGTTTTAATTTTTTATCTAATATACTTACAACAGGCTTACCTTCTGTCTAGACTAAATTAGGGACTTTTAGCAGTGAGGCAAATGACAGTATGAAGATCTCACTAAAAACATATATTAGGAAATAAAATGTCCACAAATTATTTTCAAAAAGGGGATTTTTTGTTGGCAAAGCCTAAAGACATATAGAAAATCAGCAATCACATTTGGAAGTTTAATGTTTCACTTCTGGTCACTTCTCTAGAAATGTCCATGATCATAATACAGCAGAATGAGAGGCAGCATAGTGCAGTGGAGTCTGGGCTTGGGAATACAGAAGAGGCATTCTTTAGATAAGGAATCCAGGCTTCTTTATACTAGGGCTGCTGTAACAAATTGCCACCCATTAGGTGGCCTAAAACAACAGAAAACGGTTCTCTCACTATTCTGGAGTCCAAAAGTACAACATGAAGTTATCTTCAGGGACACTCTGAAATCTCCAGGAGAGAATCCTTCCTTACCTCCTCCAGCTGCCAGTGGCTCCAAGCACGCCTTATATTGTGGCAGCATAACTCCAAACCCCGTCTCTGTCTTCACTTGGCTCTCTCCTCCTCCTCCTTGGCTTCTCTCCTATTTTACTGATGCATAGGGGCACTTGTACCCCAATGTTTATAGCAACACTCTCAACAATAGCCAAATTATGGAAAGAGCCTAAATGTCCATCAACTGATGAATGGATAAAGAAATTGTGGTTTATATACACAATGGAATACTACATGGCAATGAGAAAGAATGAAATATGGCCTTTTGTAGCAACGTGGATGGAACTGGAGAGTGTGATGCTAAGTGAAATAGGCCATACAGAGAAAGACAGATACCATATGTTTTCACTCTTATGTGGATCCTGAGAAACTTAACAGAAACTCATGGGGGAGGGGAAGGAAAAAAAAAAAAAGAGGTTAGAGTGGGAGAGAGCCAAAGCATAAGAGACTCTTAAAAACTGAGAACAAACTGAGGATTGATGGGGGGTGGGAGGGAGGGGAGGGTGGGTGATGGGTATTGAGGAGGGCACCTTTTGGGATGAGCACTGGGTGTATGGAAACCAATTTGACAATAAATTTCATATATTAAAAAAAAAATAAAACAAAGACATTCATTGCATTTAGAACTCATGTTAATCCAGGTCGAGAACAACTTAAGATACTTAACTGAATTATGTATGCAAAAATCCTATTGCAAATAAGGTCACAAGATTGAAGTATCTTCTTGACGGCTACTCTAATGTGTGCTATGGCTGCCATAACAAAGTACTACAGACTGGATAGCTTAAACAACATAAATTTATTTTCTCACAGTTCTAGAGACTAAAATTTAGAGATCAAGGTGTAAAAAGGATTGGTTTCTTCAGAGGCTTCTGTCCTTGGCTTGTAGGTGGCCATGTTTTCCTTGTGTCTTCATGTGATCTTTCCTCTGTGTATGTCTGTGCCTGAATTTCGTCTTCTTATAAAGACACCAGTCATATTGGATCAGAGTCCACTTATAAAGATCTCATTTCACCTTTAAAGACTATCTCTTGACACAGTTACATTCTGATGTACTTGGGATCAGGACTTCAATATACTAATCTGGGGGTACACATTCAGCCCAGAACATTGATGGAGCAACTGAGTATAAAGTGTAACTGAAACTCATTACGTTCTTACTTTACATGACCTAAGCATACCTTTCTGGAGCTCTGAATGAGGATAGGATAGGAATAATGACATCTACCCTGTGGAGGGGCTTCACGAAGATGGTGTGAGAGATTCAGGATACGTGTAAGCTCCATGCTGATCTGATCTAATCTGTTGAAACTATGCTCCCACAGTTATCCTCATGCATAGTATATAGTAGTTGCTCTCTCTATATATTTGTTGAAGAATCGATGAGAGATGAGCATAACAAAAACTTGTGCTCGATAAATAAAAACAGCTGCAGGTGTTAATCAAAACGGATTTCTTTATATTTTCCCTCTGACAGACTGGGTAGGAGCTGCCAAACATGAGAAAATAAAGATATTGTGTGGATTAGGCAAAAATCGTGATATTGTCTATAATGTCACTGTATATTTAATCAATCAGGGATCTAATGCAAATTCCCTTAAGATTGTCCAAACTATATTTCATTTCTATTTCTGTCAACAGCTTTACAAAATGAATGCAAAGGTGGGATTGGCATCAGTGGAAGTGGGAAGGGAGCAGGAAAGGAAAAGCAAAAAGAATGAGAGTGTTATCTGGTTCCCTTCCATCACTCCATCATGATTAGGAGCACTTGATAGATTTTCATTCTCCAAAGAATCTATAGAAGTTATCTCCAAAATCTCATACAATATTTGTTAAACTATCAACAAACCATTTAACATTATTTCTGAGCCATATGTAGGATAAATAATGTCACAACGATGGACACGTTTTTTATAAAGGGGACAAACATTGCTATTAAAGTGAGGGTTCATAAAGCTTCACTTACACATATGGAGAAATGATTGCAGGATGATATATCTTGCAAGGAATAAAGCAAGACAGGCCTATCTGGTTTGTATTTCAAACTAAATGCTCGGATCTCTCTAACAGTTGGTCTTATTGATTTATTTGGATGGACACCTTTCTAAGTATGTAGAAAAACATTTATTTATATACCTGACTAGGTAGGAGAATTAATATCATCAAGTGACACTTATGAGACACTCCAAAATCATCCCTTCATTCATTTACAATTATGTAATCAGCATTAATAACATGCCATGGATGACATATGTCATAGAGAATAGACTTTAGTCTTCGTAAACGTGCTATTGCAACCAAGAAATACAAGTGATGTTATTCCAGTCTAAGGGTGTATGCCATGGAGACTGCTAATTCAGACTCTAATTCATTTTACTTTAAACACATCCCCAAGTGATAGTAACATGGTAACTTGGTAGCATACAGTTTTGTACAATTCTTCTTCCACTAGGTTTTTGAGAAGCTCTATATGTATTCTTAGCAGAGAAACCTCCAAACATAAAGTCCAAAGGACCAAAGTATCCAAGGAATGTTTTATTTAAGATTCCTTCTCTGAGCGGGGAGAATAAGATTTATGACCTCTGCACAATAAACTGAACAATGACATTTCAGTAGAATGATTGTTGCTACTTCCTATTCTAAAACAGGGGCATTTCTAGTGAATCACAGAGTACTAGTAGGGTGTGCATACTGCTGTCCTGGTTCATGGGCAATTTTCCACCTGGTTATACTCAGCTGCATTTTATTTAGCTAATTAATCTTTCTGTTCATGGATTCACCCAAACCCAAAGTACCTCTCTTCCCAACACACACACACACACACACACACACACACACACACACCTTGAGGATGCTTAAATGTCTATGCACATTTTCTTATCTTGATCATATCCTCAGCTGCAGATTCCTTCTCATATCATATTTATTCACTTTTTAAACAACCACTTAAAATGTATTTAAGTGACTAAAAGCCACTTCCCAGAGGTATGGGGGCAATCAAAAAAAGTTAAGAAAAATGATGTTTCACCAAAGGAAATAAATCAACACGGCAAAAGGGCATCAAGGGAATGATCCTTAGGGAGCATGCTAGCAAATGTATAATAATTTAACCATAATTTTGAGGTGTGCACATTTGTTTGTGTATGTGTATAAATGATTTTAAAATTTAAATTAAGAAATTGCTGCAGAGCCATGAGGGATCTCAGCTACAAAGCAATCTCATCAGTGAGATCTTTTCCAAACAATGGGATCTAATAGGTCCGATTACATGATTCTTTATTTCACTTCATTGTTTGATTCCTTTATTGTGTTTTATATCTTATAATTACTTCTCACTTCTGTCAGGTATGCCTCCTTCACTAGATTTGAAACTTCTTAAAGTCAGAATTTGGTTTTGTTCATTACTGAGCACCTAGAACCCACCAAAGTGCTTATTGTTTAGAATGCTTAAGTGATTAAACAAACTAATAAAGATATGACATTTAAAAAGTCACAGGATTCCTCCTTTCTTTTGTTTGTTTTATTTAAATTGAAGTTTCAAAATATTCTCTTTTTAAAAATCTTACAGTAAATACACATGTAGGAAAAAGTTATAGATGTAGCAGGAGCTGAAAAGCCATTGTTTAGGAAAAATATTTATACATATATTTATTAATTAAGTACTCAAAAATGTGCAAGGTTCTGTGCTAGATTCTAGGTATATAATATGCCCTTGAGATTTTTATGGACCAGTGGGGGATATTGACCTCTAAACAAACAATACACACGGTACTCTTGTATGAGCAAGAACAAGGGAAAGATTCTCAAGATGAGATAGAAATGTTTTCACAGACATGACCTTTAGTTTCAGTCATTAATGTTGAGCAAGCTTTTTACTAGTGGCAAGATAGAGAAAGCACTCCGTAGAAAGAGAAAGGGAAAAGAGAAAGGGCACAGCATGTTCACGAATACCAAGGAATTTAGTGCAGCGTTCATGAGTATGTAGGAAACAAGGAGATGTGAGGATGAAAAGTGAAGAGAAAACGTTTGGTCCTCACTTATATTGAAAGTGTTAATCTAGTGTTTTCCATCTCCACCAAGATTATAATAAATAGAAATGATTTGGGTGGAAGCAGGTGGAATTTGGATTAAGATTTTAAGGGAGATTTAAGACTCCCTATTATTGCTAATATTAAAGACCAGAACAGGCATAGCTGTTCTCCATTATCAGTTTGATAATGGAGAAATAGACTAGAATACAAACTACTTCCAGGCCTTTTCTTTTTTTCCTAATTTTATAACACACAGTGAAAATATCCTAGTAATTTACCCTGTAACTCAAAGTTTGGAACTGCACTTCTGGAAATGTGAAGTTTGAAAACTTGAATCCTTACTACAATTGCTTTTCTATACTTTACATTTATATAAAAGTTTTTAACTTCCTGTAGTCTAGAGCCAGAGATAAAGCCTTATTTGAAACTAGTGTAAGTGTTCATATTTCATTTATCACTTTACATTGTAAGTGAAAGAACACTGAAATTTCAGAGACAAGCACAATTGATTCACTAATGCCCTAAAAGATGTCATGCTGCTGTTTTTGCAAACATTTTAAAACTTACACAGATCTTGAGATAATGAATCATTCATACTGTATTTCTTTTTAAACTTTGGGATAAATAAGAACCACCCCAGAGATAAGTTAAAAAAAAAATCACAATTTACTGAGTGGAGGGACATGCTGAGAGGGAAATGTAATCCTCAGCAACAGAAGGCTGGCGTACCTTGGAAGAAATAAACAGAGACAATGTGGAGAGTATCTGGGGCCCCAGGACCTGTGCTCTACAGGCTCAGATTTCAATGGAGGCAATCCAGAGTAATGGGCAATAAAGTCATCACCAAATGGTTCTCCTCTTTTTTGCACTGAAGATATTTAAGATGTTTTGTGTCATGCGTTCCTGTTCTGTAGTCTCCACCTGGGAATTTTATTATGTCAATTATACATACTCTACATGCACCACAGATCACACACATCGTGCAATGGGGGATCATCCTTATAAGTGGGAGAGTCCATGGGACTACAGTCTTCATTCTTCTCCACATCTCTCCTCCCAGACATTCTACTGTCTATAGAAATCACTTCCCTATATCCATCAATCTCTCAGAGCTAAATTTCCCAGGAAAATTTATCTTCTTTCGTTCCTTACCACATAAGGTAAAGAACTTAACTAAAATTTCTATCTTTAGCAATAGTCCTTGAGGGGTTTGTTCAAGGATGTTCAGTTGAGCTCCTGTAGTATTTGAGTTGTGTTGGCCTTATACACTTCTAGAGACGGCCCCAATCTGTATTCAAATACTCCTTCTCTCACAAAAGTACCCATTTTGTTTATTATTTTTTCCCATTAATTTTTCTCTCTACTTTTCTCGCTCTACTATTCCCTTTATTACAGTCACTGCTTATTTTTCCTTCTCTTCTTTACTGTCAAGCAGCTCCAAATATGAGCTCTTATTTTCCCTAGGAGCTTTATACACAAACACACGTGTACACACATGCAACACATGCTCACGTACATCTCCCTTTCTAGACATTCTCAAGACACTAGCTGCCCTTGTGTTCCTACCACCTATGGGCTTCTGAATCCTCACCTCTGTTTCTCCAATACTTGCCATTCAAAGGAAAACAATGATCTACAAACTGAAAATTAATTCACTCTCTGTCTTTGTGGCACTTTACTAATGTCACCCCAAGTGCGCTCGTTCCTTTGCCTAGATATCTCTTCAGGTATCTAGGAAGCCATTTGACCATCAGCAGAAGGCCATCTCCAACAGTAGATTCCTTCACACCCTTAGGAGAAGGCAGCAAGCAAACAAGGTTTTATTCTTGTTAGGTTTCTCTTAACTCTTCTCCTCCTTTCAGAGTCAATGCCTAAAAGAGGCTCTGGAGACTCAAGTCTAAGCTTCTGTAATTCTGTGGTCCTAGTATAAACATTTCTGAATACAATTTAACCAAAATAGCAACATGGCAGAATCATCATAACAGCTCCAGGCAATCATCATAGCAGCTACATTCTTGCTCATTTTGTCTGTGTTGATTCAGCTACTCAACCAAAAGCCTCATCCATAGACAGTTGAAAGAGAGTAAGTCTGTAGCTCCATTTGCGTCTATGATGACAATATATTACCGATAGTCTGCTCCACGTCCCTTGCATTCTCACCTATTTATTTGTTAAAACAGAAGACAGAGTGCATGTCATTTACCTTCTCTGAGGTAAAATTTGAGGAGCAGATACATAAACAAAACCAAGAATCTAGGAAAAATCATCAAATGGCTCCTAGAGAGCAAACATGCATTATAAAGTATAGGTGACAAAGAAGACTAACATCCAAGAGGAATTTCTTATAACATGTTCTCTTATGTTTTTAGAATGAATTCATAGATTTAAAACCTGATTTTAAAAAGTTTTTTTCCAATTGACATTCTAGAAACATGTTTTACCATGGTATCAATCAGTTAACTTATTTTTACAGGGATATCTACGTGCTAGACTATATTCATCTTGACCCAAATCACTGTACAGGCAGGCAGCTCACATAATGGTACAGATAAGCTATTCTGTTTTGCTGCTACTGAGTCAGTGGAAAACAAGGGATTTTTGCTCTTTTTTCTGTTTTTCTTTACTGAAAATTGCCCAGTGCAACATGTAAAAATATTTCTTGGACATTTTTTGTAAAAACTATGCCACTCTAATCTTTGATTCTTTAATGTCTGAAAATAGCATTGATTAAATTCATATAACTTATCTCATTTTTGACCATAAAAATAAGAACACAATTTTAAACCATCCTATATTTTTGTAAAATCTCTAAAACCCCTCTTGTTTTTACATGTTTATTTTTAATTTTTCTAGGTATTTTAAAACAAAAAAAGACACAGAATTCAAACTTATGTCATGATATTGTAAAACAGAAATCCTACACAGAACTCTTTCTTCATTTTCTTGGAAAATATTATAGACTGCAGGAAAAAGTATACTGTTATGTATAATCATTTTGTCAACTAAGTGAACATCACTATGGATGTTCCTGAGTTTCAATGAGAAGAATACAAATCTTCAGAGCTATCTTAAGGGGAAATTTACTTTTTTCGAGACTAACAAATTAAAAAAAATCCTTGAAAAAACTTGGACACCATACCATTTAGACAAAGTACATAACAATATATGACTAGATTTTATTTGCATATTCCTTCAACATTTTCTTTTTAATGAGTCCTAATATTCTCTTGATATAAAAAAAAATGTGTGATAAAAATATGAGATGTTTTTCTAAATCAGCCTAATCAGGAATTACTAATATCTATCTATTCAGGTAAGTATGACATAGGACATTTCTTTGCATAACGTATACTGATAAAAGGCTTAACTTAAGGGGCACCTGGCTGCCTCAGTCAGTAGAGCATAAGACTCAATCTCAGGGTCAGGAGTTCAAGCCCCACATTGGATGTGGAACCTACTTAGAAAAGAATAAAGACTTCACTTAAGTAAAGTGGTCAAGGGCATTGTAGGATTTGTGTGCCCATTCATCTCTCTTTATACACTTCAATTATGATGCGATGCCACGTGTCCACACGCTTCTGCTGCTAGTCCCAGGAATCTCTCATCGTTAAAACATTGAGTAACATCTTAGTAAAAACATATTTACTTCATGCTAGTTAATAGTGATAATTATTCATATTGCAGTTTGTTTTATTAACATTGATTTAATCCAGTGGTATGGCTATTTGAGTAACTACATGAAAAAGACTTATTGTCAAGTATGATGTGACTGACATTCTCAGCATTCTCTTGTAGAGAATACACACCCATCCTAGTTCATTTATCTGTAAAAGTAAATATAGCACTTTTACACCTCCATGGCCATTTTTTGCTACTAGTTTTGTCCAATGTTGTCTTCATTTAATAATGCCTATTCCTACTTTAAAAGATATGATATCAACATAACTTTTTTTTTAATAATTAGATTTCTAGGGAAATTAAGCATGATATGAAAGCTATCTTTTGTGGGAGAGAGACAAAATATAGTTTCGTTTTGTTCTGTTTTGTTTTTTAGCTTACCAAAATTTACATTCTGCCCTATCTGGATGCCTTAGAGACAAAGGTACAAAAAATCTAATTATTTGATCATTCAGTGCTAAAATAGTAATGTATTTATGATGGTTTGGTTGAAGACAATTTTATTTATCCTGGTCTTTCTTATTCACTTAGGTACATATAGTATTTCCATCATGCTCCCATATCTTCAGTATTGCAATGCCAGTCAGCAGAAAGGAGAGAATGAGCCAGAAAGCGACTGTCAAGGTGCCATTTCAAGCCTATAAAGTTGCAACAGTTGCTTCTTAGGATAAAACGTGTAGAAGGCAGAAGTACAATATAAGGTTATAATTGTCCGAACTTGTTGAAGGAACAGAATGTGTACTAATACTGAGTAGGGGACTGTCAGCCTATGGAGACTGTCTCAGTGACCTCAAGAGGAAACAAACAAAAGAACTGGAAAACCACTTCAGTGGAGGCATGCAGGCAATATTTTTAGCGATCAGACGTGATAGAAACATAATGTATTAATGGTCTTTCATGTGTCTATGTGGAAATCAGTAAACCTTAATTTTTACAAACAAATTATACCTTATAATGCACAATTATACTTGCAAACAGTATACCCCTTCTCCCTTTTGCATGTAATCCCCTGTAAACTGACAAGTTTCAGGAGTTCCTTCAGAGCAATCTGAAATGCTGCCCCCAGGCTATAGTGTACCTTAAACAATAAATAAAGCTTGAGGGTTTGTTTGTTTGTTTTTTCTAGTTAGCAACCAGAAATTTGGAAATTCTGATCTCACTGCTTTTTCAGAGGACAAGGTGCTTATGTCAGGGGATTTGAACCTAGGCAAGTATAAATGTACTGTGAACAATTCAATTAGCAACACTTTTAAAATAAATTTAGACATACCAAGCAACATGCTGAATATAAATTGATTCCACAAGTTCTGTTTATACTTGTAAATTAGTAATTTGTTTTTCCCATTTATTGAAAAAAAATAAGTTGGAGGGACAGTTTTCTATCTCAAAATATTGCTCATGTTAACATTTTGGCCCCAAATTCCATACCCCACTTTTATCTTTGTAGTGAATAACTCTTACTCTTCAATCCTGCTCTTTGTATGTTTTTATACATTGATACATTCTGATTTAATATGAAAAAAATAACCTTTCTGTCTTCTAATATAGCATGGATCACAATGTAGTGTGATTATATGCTTAAATGTCAGACTGATTTACTAGAATGTGGGCTTTTTAAAAAGTAGTCAAGATATACATTTTTTAATTCTTAAGGATCAGCATAACATTTGTCCAATAGTTGTTGTTTTTGAATTACCAAATGAATCTTGAATATTGAATGGACATTGAAAATATGCTACGATATAGTTTCTGCAAATAGGGCAAAACTAAAATATAAAATGATTTTTAAAAACAATTTAATGTTATTCACTCCTATTATTTTAAGTATAAGGATTAAATATTGTAAGTACAATAAGAGACACATCAAAATCCTGTAAGTAAAAGAAAGTTTTTAAAAAGAGAAAATTTTCATTAGCCATAATAAAGAATGGTGAGAAAGGATTTTAATAAAGATAAAGTAAATAATTTACCTAAAATGTACATTATACTATGTGGTCCTTTAAGCTGGAAAATAGTGCTCGAGAGCTGGATTTTGAGCAGCTGAGGAACATGATCTGGAGTGTGTTTTATAGATATTAATTTGGTGTCTGAGCAAAATTCAACCAAGAAGGTAGAGCCAGGCAACAGAATCCAGTTAAAAGGAATAGTTTAGGAGTTAGGAAGACCCTAGAACTTGGGAGAATCAAATATTGTAGTTAGAAAAAAAAAAAATTAATTAAAAGTCACAGCACACAGAGAGCTTAGAAGACAAGAGGAAGAAGAGTATTTTATAAATGAAAATAGAGTTTTGCTTGTTTGGATGTTTGGTTTGGTTATTAACATCTCAATAGTCTGATAAAGAGGAATAGCCATTTCACAGATAAATTTTCAATGCAAAACCTTTTTAAAATGTTTACCTATTTTCTATTAGAGTTTTGTTTTATACAATATCTTAATCATTTTAAAAATTATTTTATTGTTTTTCCGTAGAAAATGGGGAAAAAGCAATTAAATCATTCTAACTTTTGCATTAGTGTACCTTTACTGGAATAATAATTTTCAGACGTAAAAATCATAACTTCAGAAATAAACTGCTTTTTTGAAATGTAAAGAAAGAATGGTGATAAGTCACTAATTTTTTTTTTAAATTAACTGAAGCATTTTAGAATGTTAATTATAATTTCTTTACAGTATATACGTATTGCATTTTTTTAATCAAATGATTACAACCTACGGCACTGAGCTCACAATTAACTGCTCATTTATTTGTCTCTCAGGGGATTTCTCAACTCTCCATATATCAACCTAAGTGACTCTTTCGTTTTGTTGAATGAAATATCAGGTTTCAATTCCCCTTTTCTGTCCATCACACAACTGCATGGAGGAACCATTAATTCCTTCATCAGACTCACAATTAATTTTATTTTTTTTCTCACGAAATAATAAATGTAACTATATTCAAATGTAGTAATAAATGCAGCAACTTATCTCTTTCATTCACAATAATTTCTTAAGATGGACTAATGGTAGAAGAACGTTGGCGTTCATTTTAAGATTGTATTCATTTAAAATTTAACCTGTGTTCATGCGCACTACATAAATAAGTCAGCCATTTTTCTCTTCTATGTACCATTTTCTTGTGATTTTATTTCAAAAATAAAACTCTACTGAAATGTGGGGATCCTGACCGTAATACAGAACTGGATGGGCAAGTGCCTGGGGAAACAGGGGAGTGAGGCCGCACATACTCAGGAAGAGTAAGTGATGGTCGAACTGATTAACTTCATGCTAAGGGGCACCTGGTGGCTCAGTCGGTTAAGGGGCAGACTCTAGATTTCATCTCAGGTCATGATCTCACCATTCGTGAGTTTGAGCCCCGCATCAGGCTCTGTGCTGACAGTGTGGAGCCTGCTTGGGATTCTCTCTCTCTCCCTCACTCTGCCCCTCCAAGCTCTCTAAGAAAATAAACTTAAAAAAAAAAAAACAAAAAAAAAAACTGATTATCTTCATAATGAGAAGCAATTCAATGCTACAGAACTCTCATTTTCCAAGATATTAGAACAATCATTCTGTATAAAGAAATAATATTTAAACATAAGTTGGGATGGAAGAAAGAAGTTTCCATTGCTAATGGTCTAGAAACATTATTCTTATGTACAGTGAATAAATGCAAATAGTCATGAATCCCAAACATTAGGAAAACATCACCACAATCCTGCTTGCACACATATGTGTGAAGTGTGTGTGTGTGTGTGTGTGTGTGTGTGTGTGTGTTTTCAATAAATACTTAGAAAGGCACTCAGGAATCTCTATAGTATGATTCCAACATAAGATGTCTTTTTAGTCTCACATTTAATTCTGTTTTTCCACTTCATGATCCAGTTACAATACATTATTCAGGATATCCTGAACTGATTTCCTGAATAAATGTATTGCTAAAAATGTTCATTATCATAGAATTCTCTATAATTCTAAGAGATCCATGTTGTTTAAACTGGTTTTTGTGTGTTTTCAAAGAAATCTGCCTTCAAACATTTAGCATACTTCTCATGTAATTTTCATTTTATTGGTTTAATACAAGCTTATCTTCTTGGATTATGCTTTATTTATCTTTGTAGTTTTTTTTTTCTGTTTTTGTTAGTACTCTCATAATGCTTTTATATATTTATACTCAATCATATTCAATCAATAAGAATATTAAATTTAGATAATATCCAGGAAGGTAAGAGATGTAGCATGGGGATGAAATATGCTGCAGTACAAAGAGAAGAGTGTCAAGATAGTGTAGGAAGTTTGGTTCCAATGTCATTTTTCACAGAAATAGAAAACAAAATCCTAAAAATCATACAGAAACACAAAAGACTCCAAAAGACAAAGGAATAGTTAAGCAAGAAGATCAAGCTAGAAGCATAACACTTCCTGATTTCAAATTATATTACAAAGCTATGTAGTATTCAAATAGTATGTTACTTGCATTAAAAACATGCATAGGGACACCTCGGTGGCTCAACTGGTTGAGTGTCCGACTTCAGCTCAGTCATGATCTCACAACTGGTAAGTTCAAGCCCCTCATCAGGCTCTGTGCTGACAGCTTAGAGCCAGGAGCCTGCTTCAGTTTCATTCTCCCTCTCTCTCTGCTCTTCCCCTACCCACGCTCTGTCTCTCTCTCTCTCTCTCTGAAAATAAATAAACCTTGAAAAAAGTTAAAAAAAAACAAACAAACAGATGCATAGACCAATAAAAGACCAATAGACCAATAATACAGAATAAAAAGCCCAATGATCCCACACATACACAGTTAACTAATCTTCAACAAGGGAACCAAGAAATGGAGAAAGGACAGTTTCTTCAATAAATAGTTTGGGAAAACTGGACGTCCACAGGCAAAAGAAAGAAACAAAAAGAAAGAGAGAAAGAAAGAAAGAAACAGAAAGAAAGAAAGAAAGAAAGAGAGAAAGAAAGAAACTGGGATCATATCTTCATGATACACAAAAATCAACTCAAAATGGATTAAAGATTTAAACAGAAGACCTAAAACACATAAAATATCTAGAAGAAAACATAAAGAAAATCCTTGACATTGATCTTAGCGATTTTTTTTTTGATGTAACACCAAAAGTACAATAAACTAAAGCAAAATAAACTAGTAGGCAATATAACTATAAAGCTTCTGCACAATGAAGGAATCAGTCAACAAAATGAAAAGACAGCCTAGAGAATGGGAGAAAATATTAGCGTATCATATATTTGATAAGGGTTTAATATTCAAAATATATAAGGAACTCCTACAATTCAATAGCAAAGCAAAACAAACCAATTTAAAAATAAGCAAAGACCTGAACAGTAGTAATTTTTCTAAAGAAGATATATAAATGCCCAATAGGTATTTGAAAAGGAAATCAACATCACTAATCATTAGGGAAAGGCAAATCAAAACCACAATGAGATATCTCACACTTGTTAGGATGGCTACTATTAAACAAAATAAATGAATGAAATAAGTATTAGGATCTGGAGAAAAGGGAATCCTGGTATGTTATTGGTGGGAATGTAAACTGGTACAACATTATGGTAAACAGTGTGTAGTTTCCTCAAATAATTAAAAATAGAACAATTCTATGATCCAGCAATCCCATTTCTGGGTATTGATCCAAAGGAATTGAAATCAAGATCTTGAAGAGATATCTGAATCCCCATGTTTATTGTAGCATTATTCACAGTAGCCAAGATATGGAGACAACCTAAATATCCATTGATGAATGAATGGATAAAGAAGATGTGGTATATATATACAACAGAAACCTTAAAACGGAAGGTAATTCTGCTATTTGTGACAGCATAAACCTGGAGGATATTTTACTAAGTGAAATAAGCCAAGCATGGAAAGACATATAATGTATAACCTCACTTATATGTAGAAACTAAAATAGTAAAGCTCATAGAAGCAGAGGGTAAAATGGTAATTGCCAGAGAGTAGGTAGAGGCAGAAATGGAGAGGAGATGGTTGAAGGGCACAACTTTTCAGTTACGCAAAATAAATAGATTCTAGAGATCTACTATACAGCCTAGTGTCCATAACTAACAATAATGTATCGCATACTTACACTTTTCAAAGAGAGTAGATCTTATGTTAAGTGTTCTTACCGCAAATTAATAATGGTAAAGAGGATGGGAGGAAACTACGAGGTGATGAATAGGTCTTTGACCTTAATGACAGTGGTGGTTTCAAAAGTGTATACTTATTCCCAAATTCGTTGAGTTGTATATACTTAATATTTATAGCTTTTTATATGTCAAAACAAACAAAATGAAAACTCTGTTAATTAAGGGTTCTAGTTGGATATAGTAACTGTATCAGATTTTGTGTGAGTTGTAGTTGAAGAGATCAAAGAATATTTTAGGCTAGTGTATGGGAAGCTTTAAGCTTTCAGAAAGATAGAAGAAATACAACATATTTTTTCAAAACCTTCTAGGACAAGGAACACCCCAACTACCTTAATTTTCTCTAAATAGTCAAATCTCAATGTGGAATACATTCTAATCGCATATCCCTAAATACGATTGTTATAAGCCTTTTGTGACTAATGGGGAGTGTATTACAACTGTGGAGATATTAGTAAGGAATTGATAATCGAAAAGGATTTGCTTTTTTATTATAACATAAGAGAAACTCATGTCACAAGAATTTTCTGGAAAAAAATAAATTTTGGCATTGATGTTAAATTAGAGAACAGCTTATTACATTAGGTCTTACATATATATTAAGATTTCAATGCCTTTCAAGTTTTCTTGCAAAGTTGATGTACAGTTAACCCCATCTACAGCTCCAACTATATAGTTCTGGAGCTGGGCTCTGAAGGCCATGTTCATAGTCCTGTATGTTCTCCCACCCTGCTCCTTCTCTTCATGACATCAAGGCTGCTGGAACAGTGGTTTCTAGGAGTATTCCTGGAGGTGGCTCTCACTTGCGAATGTTTAGCATAAACTAACCTAAATGAGAGAGACAGTGAATCACATAAACATATGACAAAATGCAAATGAAATGAATCCTCAAGTTCAACAGTAGTCTTTCTAATACCACATGGAATTAGAAAAAGTGTGTAAGAGGGGAAATCAGAGTACGGAGAAACAGTTTTAATGGGTTGCAAATATCATCTTATTTCTACACATTTTACGAAAGTATGTGACCACAAAAGTACGCTCCCTGCTGGAACTTTTCTCAGAGACTAAGAAGGAGCTGGCTTAGGTGAGGAGCCTGAGGGCTTAAGCTTCATAAGCTCCAAAGTAAATGTACTTCTGAGTAGCAGCTGGAAATAACCACACTACAAAGCAAACAGGAATGGAGAAGCCATGGAGAAAAAGACAGGAGAAAGAAGCAAGGCTGGGCTTAAAAAGAGGCAGTTTTGAGCCTGGAGTAGAGTCTGAGCCAGTAACTCTGAGGAGCAATGTCTGAGCATGAGTATCACGGTTTAGGCATTTCAATTTGCGCCCCTTTGTAAAATTTGTTGAGTGACCATGACATCTGAATTAATGGAAATCACTTCACTTTACAGATATTTATTGAGTGCCTATTATGTTCAATATGCTGGCTATTTTTTCTCAATCTAGATAGCAGCTTAGAATGATGGGATTACACAAGTTATAAAACAAGTGGGGGTGTGCCTATGTTAGGAGAGCCTTAAAATGTAAATTAGGTATGACAGTTGATCTAATGGAGGAAATTTTTTCATCTATTTGAGGGGATCCGTTTTCAAGTAGTATATAAAGTTTGAGGATTCTTAAAAGTAAATAGTTTCAAGAGAAGACAATCCAATGATAAGAGAGACCAACATGAATAAATTTGTTTTGGAAGATAGAATTCACCGGGATATTGCCTAGCATGCAAGATTTTTGACAATCTTTGAGCAAACATTCCTTTCTGACTTTAGCCGCGTTATCTACCAAACACATGGTTCACCTTAAAACTGCTGTGTCTTTCACCGTCAATTCTATATGCCATGAATGCCCCATCCATTCACCTCTGCCTAGTTACCCCCTATTCATCCTTCAGTGTTGCTCTCCTGTAAGTTCTTTCTGCCTTGTTCAAAACGTAATAAATTACTTTTTCTTATGTGTTTTCATAGCATTTTGCATATCACATTTTATTATAGTGATTTTGTGTCTAACTCTGCCTATTAAACTGAAGTCTTTGAGGTTTGGGGTAAGGGTTAATTTATCTTTGTAACCCCTATGTGCTTAGCACAATACTTTGCACTCAGAGGTACTCAATAAACATTTGATAAATGAATAAAAGAAGAGAATTTAAAACTATGCAGTGGTTTTGCCCATATCCCTTAAAGGTCTTCTTTCTTTGCTGTTGTATTCCTGAGAAAAATTGCACTTAAATTCAGTCTATTTTATATTGTATCTTACTAAGAAAAATACAAAGTTACTGAAACACAAAAACAGAGAAAGTAAACACTAAGAATATATATACATACATACATATGCCTAAAGAAAATGTGAACATATTTCTCATAAACTAAGAGAATAAAAGTATATAAATCTGATGAAATTGTTAAATCCTCTGAATTCCCTCTTGCCTCTATATTTATCTGCATTTTTATTAACATTATAAAAGAATAGGAAAATAATGGTGAATGTTAATATAGTCTACTAAAATACACATATCTATCGCTTTCCTTTCCAAGATCTATAATGATTTAAAGTGCTAAAAAATTGATCTCTGAGTTATAGTCAACTTTATTAAGTGATACATTGATAAATTCTAAAGAAGGCCAATGAAACAAAGGATACTAAATTCTACTCCCCCCTCCAAAAAAAAAAAACCCACAAAAAGAATACCTTCCATTTCACTGGAACTGCTCTTTGACAAAGGCGTCAACTCTTATGAAATTGAATGCAAAGTGAAAAATACAATGTAAAGTATTAGCTATAGTGCATGAAGTTTCCCCTCCTGAAAACTGGCCAAGACATAACACATGTTAGCAACATATGGAAAAGACATTTGAAGATCATTTAGTTGTCAGAGGGAAGGACATTCAGATGTTTAGCCAGCTAGTGTTGAATTTCTTACTACTGTTGACCCTTGAACAATGCGGGTGTGAATATACATGCCCACTTTATGCATTTTTTTAATGTTTATTTTTGAGAGAGAGAGAGAGAAACAGAGAGAGAGAGAGAGCACAAATGGGGAGGGACAGAGAGAGAGGGAGACACAGAATCTGAATCAGGTTGCAGGCTCTGAGCTGTCAGCACAGAGCCTCATGTGGGTCAGGCTCAGGAACTGCAAGATCATGACCTGAGCCGCCCAGGCGCCCCACTTTATGCATTTTTTTGAAAGAGTTGACAGCAAAAGGCACAAGGCATTTATTTAGGACTGTCCATCCCAGTCTCCCTGGGGACCCAATAAATGTCCACTGGAACAGAGGTGATACTGCTGCCCCCCTCTCCCCGGGTAACCAGGGAGGCCTTCAGAGGCTCTCAGCAGCCCCCAACAGCCAAGGAAGGAGCAGGGCTGTAGGGTGCCCCCTGTACCCTACCGGTGTTCAGGTGGAGCCGCCCAGGACTGGCAGGCAGGAAGCGAGGCTGAAGGTGGAGGAACACGGACAGAGAGCAGAGACGACGCTGTGCGGGGAGCCCTGCAGCCCCTGCTGTCCCTGTCCTCCAAGTCTTCTGTGAGCCCGGCTCCAGGGTTCGGGGCTAGACACAGATCCCCTTTTCCTAAAGTGTCTGGTCCTGTGGTCCTCTGAAGGCTGGTGCACTCATGTGGCCACAGCTGCTACTGGCCATGGGCTGGTGGTACACATCCAGGACGGACATATTTTTTCAAGAAAATTAGAAGCTGTGGAAGAAAAGCAGATTATTCAGGAGGGAAGCAAATCTTCAATGAAAATATTGAGTCTAAATATTATGACATCTCCAGTTATACGTGGAAATAATTGCCGATGCTTTGTTTATTTTTTAGTGTTTACTTATATTTGAGAGAAAGAAACAGAACATGAGTGGGGGCGGGGGGAGGAGCAGAGAGGAGACAGAATCTCAAGCAGGCTCCAGGCTCTGAGCTATCAACACAGAGCCCAATGTGGGGCTCGAACCCACCAGTCGTGAGATCATGACCTGAGCTGAAGTCAGACATTTAACCGACTGAGCCACCCTGGCACCCCAGAGATACTTTCTTATATTTACTGGGTAAGAGACAACAGTAATTTTATAGACAAATTCTGTTCCCACCATTTTCTTGCCACATTCTGGACCTTAGCAACTTTATGTCTAAAGTATCCCCAATTATTTCTGTGTGTACCTGGAGATGTTACGATATTTAGCCTCAATATTTTCATTGAAGATTTGCTTCCCTGCTGAGTGTTCTGCTTTGCTTCCACAGCTTCTAATGTTCTTGAAAAAAAAAAAAAAATGTCAGTCCTCTGATGGCCATAATTAGTCACCTCTATCTACCAGAAGCTGTCACTTTTGCACAGCACTACCCAGGCCCACAGTGGGCCAGCGCAGAGCAATGGAAAGGAATGGTCGCTCCTATTCCCAGCTCTTGTCATCAGTGCTCAAATCAACACCCCTTTGTGCCTTTATTTTCAAACGTACTTATCTTAGATTCACAAGCTCACTCATTAAACCAGCTGCCATATCTCCAGCCTCTACAATGTGGCTCAAAATAAAAAGCTTCATATCAAAAAATGGCAGAAATTTCATGCCCTTCACTGTCCTTGTCTATCTTCTCAAGACTTCTGTACACACACACACACACACACACACATTCATATAAAGAAAAAACTTAAGTAATTTTTTTTAAATTTTCTTTTTTCTTTCCTTTTCTTTTCTTTCTTTCTTTCTTTCTTTCTTTCTTTCTTTCTTTCTTCAATCCAAACAAAGTCTTCTTACCTGCCAACACATGCAAATCATTACTTGGAAAATTTGCCTTCAACCAATTCAGCAAACAGCTTGATCTTGGATAAACTAAATACATTATTTTTTCTCATGTTGTATGCTGGGCACCAAAAGGCTGAAAACGTATCATAATTTACACATACTGCTTTTATTTTTAATTATTATTAAATTATTTTTACACAAGTCATTAAAAAAAAAAAATAAGTGAATGGGTGGTGGTCCAAGAGATAAGAAATTGAGCCTGACTCATGTCCATATTTGTAACAACTACCACAGAGGATTTATTAAGAATTGAATGAGTTAATATTTGTAAAGTACCTATAATAACATCTTGCCATAGTAATTGTACAGATGAGAGACATAGCAATAGTCTGGTTTGTGTTTGCAGAAATGTGCCCCGGGCGAAATAGATAAAAGAGAAAAACAAAAACAAAACACACCTCCTAGTCTGCTTTATGTCAATGTCTTCTTCAATGTCACTTTTCCTATGTAAGGATTTTACCGTTGGTGCTTTAGATCCTCTCCCGTAACTCATGTTTGGGCTTACTGTATATTGCATCAGAGCAATATACAGAACATTTTTTATGAAGCTACAAGTTTCTCAGTTGTTTCTTTCAGTTCACCTTCTTCTTATTCCAGTAATGATATTCCAGTAATGATATGTCTCTGGAGTTCTTCATAATTCTAGTAGCAGGTAGCAGATGTCAACCATTTGTTGCTGGTTTTTCATTTTGTTCTGTTTTCAAAACATTCTATTTCCTCTCCTGTCTCTGATTTCAAGGAGGCAATCTGAGTTATCCAAGTAAAGTGTGTATATATATGTATATATATGTATATATATGTATATATATGTATATATATGTGTATATATATGTATATATATATATAATTTATATATAATTATAGATTTAATATAGTTTAAATTTATAATTTAATATAATTTATACATTTATATATATTATGTCCAAGTATAAGTAATCTTATACTTAAGAAAAACTTTTAAAGGTTCATGTTAAAAAGAAAAAGTTAACAGTGGTTTCTTCCAGTTTACAATTCCACAAGCAGCACAAGAGATTTCCGATTTATCTGAATTTTCTATATGGATAATTTAATTTCGTATTTTTAATTTCTGATTTTATTTTAATAACACAATTTGAAAGTACCTATCATTGTGAGTTTCAAGCAGGTATGGAGCCCCACAATTTAACTTGAGCAAAAGCAAGCTTAGAATAAATGCAGGTAGGGGTGCCTGGGTGGCTCAGTCGGTTGAGCATCTGACTTTGGCTCAGGTCGTGATCTCATTGTTCCTGGGTTCAAGCCCTGCGTTGGGCTCTGTGCTGACAGCTCAAAGCCTGGAGCCTGCTTCTGATTCTGTGTCTCCCTCTCTCTCTGCCCCTCCCCCGCTGGTACTCTGTGTCTCTCTGTCTCAAAAATAAATAAATGTTAAGAAAAACAAAACAACAAAAACAAAGAATAAATGCAGGTTAAAAAGTTATTTTTATATTGAATGATATTTACTAATAAACTATATAATTTCTCCCAATCCACCTTTAGAAAATGTTGTACCATTATTGTCATCTGAGCTGTTTTGTTTAGTATGGAAATAACGGTTTACTTCTGTGTCATAAAACAATTCCTTCAATTTGATTTGAAGGGATCTTAAAACTTTTATGAGCTTGAATGCACAACACGATGTAGGTAAGAAACCACCCAGAACTCGGTCTATATTTCCTTGTATTGTACACACGAAAAGAAAATTATTTATATTAGAAACAGTTATATGCAGCTAATTATTTCCTAAGGCAATGATTTTTATTTGTAAAGGGACAGGAGAAAAAAGGAGAGTAATTATGGTGTTTTGTGATACAATCTAATTTAAAAAAAAAAGGCCACTATACCAGCAGTGATAAAAATAACCATAATTTCATTTGCAGTCAAATGATATAACAAAGTATATTAGTAAACTTTCCTTCCCAAATTCTCATTGGTAATTTTCCTTATTGTTTTCCTTGTCAAATTTGAGACCTCTGCTCGTCATTCAGTTTGATGTATGAGAATGTATTATTTGACATATTGACAATGTAGGAGAGTATCATAAAGGTATATTTTCCTTCGTGCCCATGAAAATATTAGAAGCATGATATATTACCTTTTAGTATTTCTAAAACAATAAAAATTAAAAAATTAAAACCTTTTCCTGTGATTCTGGAATAAAACAAAGCAAAATTAAAACAGTGTTTTAATACTGAGTGGCATGCTGAATTTATGAATGTACAAAGTCACATTTTCATTAGAAATATAAATACTTATACAAGGCTTTTTTCTTTCTTTTTCCATTTGGGAACAGGGCCAGGCCAACAGTACATAATCACCACACTGAAAAGATTTAGACCTCTTCCCTCTGGCAACTAGTTTTCGATTTCCTAGAGATGATGGGTCTAATTCTCTTGCTGTGTGAAAGGAATATTAGATTGCCTCTAACTTGGACTTGGGTGAGAATGGCAGGAAGCTTTACTTTTAAAAATACATTTAGCTATTCTACAGAATACAGTGTAAATCATAAAAAGTAAAACTGAAACCCAGAGTATTATAACATGACCTATAAGTAAAAAGATTTAGATTGTGATAGTCTGTAACCTGAATGTAATTAGTTTACAAGTGATCATGGATGCCTATATATTTTAGAAGAACTTAAGAGTTAAAATATCTTCATTTGTGGAATTTTTGAAAGTAAGACCAGTTAGGAGGGAAGAACAACCGCCACAATGTTAAAATCAATAAAAACGTCCTTCAATTATATAGAAAGAGTTCCATTTTGTCAAGTAGAGTAGTGTGTACCTGTTAACCAGTTTCAGGGAAGGACTCTAAACACCTTCACCTCCTGCATCTTGGTATCACAGTCACCAAGGAAGCCACAACACAATCAAGCATTGGTTGGAACAATGCTGTACTTACACAGAGACAGAGCAAGATTAGCTTCAACAGTGTGCACGGGTCCCCCGTGGCAACTGGCCTGCCCTACACACACCCTTCTGGTGTGGCAGGAGAAAAAGCCAGTCCTCTCCCAGCAGACAGAAGATATAACAGAGGGATTGGCCGGGCACGATTAGGACACACTCACTTTAGGCTGAGACAAAAGAGCATCCCTGAACTCAAAACAGGGAAAAATATTCCCACAAAAGATAAGCCCTGCACAGGCTGTGTGGGATCTTTATCTTTTGCTAAGGAAGTCTTCCTAGCCCAAGGCCTATGCTTATGCAGCGGAATAGAGGCAAGAGACTGCAGGCAAGGGACTACCGTTTCTAACATATTTCGTGTTAAAATTTTCACAGATATCCATACCATTTCAGTGGTCATTATATTTCATGTTTCCTATTACTTTGGCAGAACTTTTTAATAAAATTACCAGTATCTACTGTGTGTAGAAGTATGAGTGGATTTTCTAAAAATTACTGAAACAAATACTTTAAAAATTTGGGACATAATTATGTTTCCTGGTTATATTTTCATTAAAAAATTCCATTTCTTTCCAATTTGCCAAATTATTGGCAAGAAAAGTTTCCTATTATTTTCCTTTTTTTAAAAAGGCTCTGCTAAGTCTCCAAATATACTCATTTTTTTTTCATTCTGGATACAGTATTAGTTATTTTTTTTCCTTCTCTACTTTACTGTTGATAAATCCATTCAGTTTATTTTAGTATTCAAATATCTAGCATCGAACTGCTGACTTATTTGTTATATTTTATTTCTTTAATCTTTGCCCTTTTTATTAATTCCTTTCCTCTATGTAATTAGAACTAGTTATGCAGGCTTTA